>NC_058131.1:495404603-495472580 GCF_016433145.1 Gracilinanus agilis
ATATATATATATATATACATATATATATATAATAGACAAGACTTCCTACCATTAATTCAGAAAGGGGGTAGGAATCAGATTTCTCCTAATTTGAAACTTACTAAACAGCACTCAGTCACTTTATCTTGAAGATATGGAAGTTGCAGGAAATTAGCCGGAGGGTCTTTCAAAACTAGCATTCTATTTCCTTAAGAGCATTAGAGGAGAAAAGGAAAAAAAAATCCAGCTCCCAATTTTGATTTGCTTCCATCTGCTCTTGAGTTCCTTATCTGAATATCTCCTTGAACTTATACTTAGAAATCTAATATGAGAGTATAAAGTGCATAGCAAAAACTTTTCTTGAAAAAATCTGCTGTACTCTGCCCTGGTCAGAGGACATCTGGATTGTTGCACTGAGTTCTGGGTCCCAAAAAGTAGGAAGTTCATTGATAATTGGGAAAGAATCCAGAGAGGATGTCTGAGATGATGAAGAGCCTTGAGACCATGACATATGAGGACTAATTGAAGAAACTTTGGATGGTTAGCCTAGATAAGAACAGACAGAGGCTATAGAATAGTTGGCTTTAGATATCTGACAGATTGTCAAATGGAAGTTTTATTTTCTTTGTTCTTGAAGGAAGAACTAAGAACACTACGTGCAAGTTTCAAAGGAGCAAATTTAGATTTACTATCAGAAAATTTCCTGACATTTTGAGGTATCATCTCTAAATGGAATGTTCTAGCCTCTTGAGGTAGTGTACTCACATCTCCCTAACAAAGGTCTTCGAGCAAAGCCATTATGGCTATATGATGGGGATGTTTAACAGAGGCTTCGTGTTCAGGTATGGCTTGTACCAGATGGCCATGAAAATCTCTTCCTACTCCAAAATCCTGTGAGTCCATAAATTTATTTCAGAAAATTGTCACTTTATAGGAAGTGCAAATTGAACACTGGTTCTTAGGTGTGTAGCCCAATGCCTGAACTAGGTAGTTTGCAAGATGACTTGTTGAAATCATCACTATATTTCCTATCAATTATAATCATTATTTCAATAACTCTGAGTCAAAGAAAGACTAATGTAAATATCAAGTTTTACTTTTTCATACTACTGGCAATTTCTAGGTCATAGGAATTCTTTTAATTTAAGTCTGATTTGTCTATCTTCCCCTTGTTTTCTTCCTTTAATTTTTTTTCCCTCTTACAGCAACATTATAGAACTTACCTATTTGGAGGGCAGGGGAAAGCAGAGAAAACATTAGTTTTGGGGTGGTTTGCTTTGTTATACTGGTACAATCCCAACTGAAAAGAGTTGAGAAGGTACAGGATAGGTACCCAACAAAGTGCCTTTTCATCATTCTTCATTACTCATTTGCAAATTCCATCCCACTTTATAGATACACATCTTGTCTTTCCAGGACTGAGAGGTGTTTTATTGGAAATCATGTGAAGTCACAAGGAAGGAGAATAGTCATTCAAACAGAGTTTAACAAGTTCTCTGTCTGTCATCAGGCAAACTAGATTTATTGGAGTATCTTAGATCCAGAGCAGAAGATATTAGCCCATGGTTGTGTTACTAGATCTTTCCAGGCTAGTCATATGTAATATGTCTATTGACACCGAATGGCACCATTTATAAAGTGACAATTAAAAGGCAATTAAAAATAATAACCTTAAGTGCTCTGTTTTATTATTTCAGAAAATCATAAATAGGATAAAAATGACTGCTATTTTCCATGATGACATTTCCATCTCAAATAAAATTTAAACTTTCATCAGGGAAACAGCCCTTTTCAAATCTGCTATGTGACAAGGTTGATGTCTCTTTGAGTATGGATATGGAACTCCCATCAATCCGGAATGGGGTTCCACTTAATTAACTAAGAAGAGATCAGGCTTAAAGGATAATTAAGTTGTAACAACCCAAGTGCAGTCAGGCAAGTAGAAAGTTTCTCTGAAACCACTATTAGGAATTCATTCATGACGGCAATATGTTCTCTCAGTGTCCTGGGCCTCCTGGGGTGGGAGTTGCCCCTTTTTTGCATCATAAGAGTCATTTTATGAGGTGAATGACACATAGCTTACTCTGCACCAGAATGTTTTCAACCATAACTTCTTCTAAGCCAGAGAGAGTGTGCTACAAAACATAAGCCACATTGCTTCTAGCTTGCTGAATATGACCTAAATCCCTTAATCAACAATATGCACTCATATGACAGCCAGTCACAAAATATTGAAAGAAATGTATTCGTTTATTAGGAGTATGAAAGCCACATCATAACTAGCTTCATTAAATAGCAAGAAAGATTATTTAACCAGCCTAAAGCTTGTTATTTTGACAGAGCTAGGCTGCATTCAGCTAATTTAGATAACCAGGTCCTTTAAAATACATCAACAAATCTACTTAAATATTGAAATTGACGTAGTGCAATGAAATTGGAAAAGATATTTAAGTTTTTATAGGAAATTAGAAAATCTCTGATGTCAGAACTTGCCATTTTGTTTAGGATTTCACTTATGAAAGGGAAAAGAAAAATACATTTCTTTAAAAAAAAAGAATTTTCATTCTTCCATAAGTTACTATTTGTCTTTAATCAACTCGCTATAGTTCTTGGGGGTTAATTACCTTTCTTGTCCAATTAGGGAGCTCTTCTATATGATTTTAAGGCCCCTTTTGGTTTTATTAAATTTAATTCAATAATTATTTACTCAAGTTTACTAAGTATAACATATTAGACTAGGTTATGAGAAAAACAAAGATTACTGCCCTTACAGGGCTTACAAGCTAGTAAGAAAAATCATATATAATAGGGCACCTGTATCCAAGAACTACCATGGATAGCTTAAAACCTTGGATATAAGCAATCACCTGTTGTCTCCATATGCATGTGTTCTCTCCCCTGGCTCCTGACTTTTGGTTCAGTGCTCCACAGCCTCCCATTCAACCACCCCTAAAAAAGTTACAAAAACTTGAAATTGAAAGTTGAAAAATGGAAGTTAAAGCAGAAGAGACTTCTACCAGGACAGAAGACCCTTTTGCAAGGGTTGGGGAGGGCACTTCACAGGTGGTGGCACTTTGCAAGCAGCAGATCCTTCGGGGTTGATTCTAGATAACTAAAACCACAGCTATTGAAACTATAGTTAAATGGGTTCTACTATATATTCAACTGCATTTTATGCTAAGTGCATAAAGGGAGTATAAAAATGTATTAAGAGAGTTCAGGAAAGGACAAAGTTACTTCTACTTGGGTGGATCAGGGAAAACTTCAAAGTGGTAGGATTTCATATGGTTCTTAATGGATACATAGGATTTTAGCAGATGGATAAGAAGGGTGGGGGAAGAGCAGCTCATGCCAGTTTTCAGATAAAATAAAGCGGCAGAGGTATGCAATAAGAGCAAGTGAGCAATATAATTTGATTGTAGTAATGTATGAAGACAGTATTATGAGGAAGGGCTGGATAGGATGATTAGAGTAAGAATGGAAAAAGGTTAGTAGTGTATTTAGAAAAACAGGACAGGGGATTCAGATTTTATTTCATTTTTCAATGGCCCCACTGAAGCCTTTTAAAAATGCTTAGGAGGATGCATCTATAGTTCAGTAGAAAAGTCATGTGTACTGAACTTCGGAATGGTAATGAGTAATGATAAAATTTTGAAGACTCCCTGCTACTTAAAAGCAGTTTTAAGCAGTTAGAGGTGAAAGATTTGTCTTTATCATAGATACTGCAATTTTCATTTCCATTAGGAGATATCTTTTTACCATTTACACTATTATATTTGAATATTAGATGGTTTGCATTATCTACTGATAGACCTATATCAAGATAACATCAATTTATATGTCAAATATTGGACCGTTACAATGGAACTAATAATAAAAAAGAATATAGACCACATGTAGTTCCTGACTTCAAGCAGCTTACCATGAATTTCTGGCAAGGTGTTACAAAAATGAGGATGGGGGGAGGTTATGTAAACAGATAATAGATTAAAAATAGAGAGATAGGCAAAAATAGAGAGGATAGGCAAATAGATAAAAATAGATAAATAGAAAAAATTAGATAAATGTTAGATGGGGACAGAGAAAGTCAAACATACAACAACATATAATCAAATATTTCATATGGTCCACAGAAAAAGTGGCACAGAAATTTATAAAAATGAAAGATCATTTGGAGTCACGGTAGACAAGATAATTTTAAGAAGGATAGGGTATTTAGGTAATCTGATGAATCCTGATAATTCAGGTTCAGCATGGACAATTTTTTTTCTTAAAATACCAAGTATCATATGCTTAAAAGAGAGATACCTTGATATAGTGGATGGAGATCTGGCCTTGGAATGAGGAAGATGTAGTGATCTTTGTCACATGTTAGCTTTTTGACCCTATATAAGTAATTTAATCTTTGAGTGCCCTAAAACAACTCTCTTAAAATTGTAAATTTTAGGGGGGCAGCTGGGTAGCTCAGTGGATTGAGAGCCAGACCTAGAGACGGGAAGTCCTAGGTTCAAATCCGGCCTCAGACACTTCCCAGCTGTGTGATCCTGGGCAAGTCACTTGTCCCCCATTGCCCACCCTTACCACTCTTCCACCTATAAGTCAATACACAGAAGTTAAGGGTTTAAAATAAAAAAAAAAAAAAAAGAAAGAAAAAAATGTAAATTTTAGAAGAGTATTGATCTTCATTGATAGAGGAAATTTTCTAAAACCATGAAATCACAGGACCATGATAAAAAAAATCTTCTTCTAACACGAAATGCCTTGTAGATATTGTGTTTAGTAAATGGTTGTTGAACTGCATTGTGCAATCCTCCAGCTCTGTTACTAGAAACTAGAACTACTTTGTCCTGAGTCTGAAGAAGTACTGCTGTGGAAAGAATTCCTGAAGTAAGGAAAGTGATTTAAAACCTATAACTTTATGGCTCACTCCAAGGGCCCTAAAGAGAAATTTGAATGTGGAAGTACTCAGCTTCTCTATTATCCATTTCTGTATAGGTACAAGATAATATCAAGCCACTGCAGTCCTCATTAGATTTTGAGGGCTGCTCAAAATGCTATTCACTTCAAAAGAAAATACTCATAGACTCTGAGTTCAAATTGAAATATATTTTTTCTCTTTATTTTTCTCACTTTTTTGATATGACTAAGATAAAAATATTTTTGCATGAATTCATATGTATAATGCCTTTCTTACCTTCTCAATGGATAGAGAAGAAAAGTGAGGAAAGGTTGAGAATTTAGAATTGAATATAAAAAATAAAATAAAAAAACCAAACTACTTTAGAACAAGAACTGTCTTTTGCCTTTTTTTTTTTTTTTTTTTTTTTTTTTTTTTTTATGTCCCAAGTGCTTAGCTCCATGCCTGGAACAAAATAGGTGATTAGTGAAGTTTGTTGATTTGATTTAAAATCTATTCCAATTAAATGATTCATTTTTACCCTCCAACCTTTACACCAAAACAAATTCCACTCAATAACAAAGCAAGACAAAAGGATAGAGAACTAGAATTAGAATAACAAATTAATAATAATAATAGAATAATAATGATAATAATAGAATTATAAAATATTAGACTTGTAAGGAATCATAGTCATGATGACTCACCTGCTTTCTCACCTTAGAACTCCCCTTAATAACTAGAGCTCTGGAACATTCCTTCAAAATGTCAGATCCCGGGGCAGCTGGGTAGCTCAGTGGATTGAGAGTCAGACCTAGAGATGGGAGGTCCTAGGTTCAAATCCGGCCTCAGACACTTCCCAGCTGTGTGACCCTGGGCAAGTCACTTGACCCCCATTGCCCACCCTTACCAATCTTCCACCAAGGAGCCAATACACAGAAGCTAAGGGTAAAAAAACAAAAACAAAAAAAAAAACCAAAATGCCAGATCCCTTCTCCATTAATGAATTCTTTCCAAGGCTTCCATTTTACTAAATGCTTCTGACTTTCTGACTCTGTGATGTCCTTCCATTCCCCTTTAGTTCTATTTTATGTGTTTTCTTCCCTGACTAAATGTAAACTCCTTGAAGACAAAAATTGTATTTTTTACTTGTATTTGTATCCCTAACACTTAGCATAGTGTCTGGCACAAAATACTTAATAAATGTTTGTTGCCTCTGTAGTGGCCATCTAATCCAACCTCTCTCATGGTGTGGAAATATTTTTTGTAACATCTCTGACAAGTTTCCTCGTGGAAGATGTGGAAGGGGCCTTAGAAATCATCATATTTCAGAATTAAGATACCATAGTTGATAGAGGTTCATTTAGATATGGTGTCAGGGATTTGAATACAGATTTCTTGACTTTACGTCTAGCATATTTCCCATTATTGATTCAAATCACACCACGCACACTTATTTGCTGTTAAGATCTCAGTCAAATCAATTAAACTTTCTAGGACTCAGTTTTTTTATCTGTAAAATGAGGATAATAAGAACATCTACTTCATAGAGTTATTATGAGGATAAAATGATATAAACAAAATACTTTGAAAGCCTTAAAGCACAATATTAATGTCAGCTATAATTATTATTATTCTCACCCCATCACATGGCTTCATAATGAAATCCATTCTATTTTCAGAAGGCTCTAATTATTGTTACAAAGAAATTCCATGAAAATAAAACCTTTCTAATTCTTGCATCGAGTTCATTGTCACAGTATTTGACCTGTTCTCCCAGCAAACCCTTATGCAAGCAGCTGAGAAAGTAGCAAAATTAACTTGAGCGGAGGTGTATGTGACTGTAGCATAGTACACATGTTCTAAAGGAATGAACAAATGTTCAAATTCAGGGGCCTACGTATACCACAAACTGAACAAGAGATAATGATCATTTATCTAGTTTTCAATTTCATATGAAATGTACATTTCAAAGGAATGAGGCTGATGTACCCCTTATTTATGTCATTTGGAACTTTTCAGTACCATTTTGTTTCATCCTTATTTATTAGTACTAATGTAACTAAGGACCGTATTTCTATAAGTCTGTGACACCACGAGTTAAGATTAGATGAGATCATCACCTCTTGCACAGGATGATACATTTTTTTTTTCACTCACAGAAATCTCAGATCATAAAAGACCAGATTCTAGAGAGGTTATGCAGTGTATCATTGGGAAAAACTGACCAGTCCAGAGACTCACAGCTTAATGAAATAATGAACCTTTAATTTTTAATAATTTAGCCTTACCATTTAGGATTTTTATTATTTATTATTTATTTATGACATAATTTAATTCAGTAATTCATTTTACGTAAAATACTCATTTATAATATTTATCATGAGATTGCAGGGCATTTTATTGAACGTAGCATAAAACACTACCAGATATACTTTATTCTTCCCTGAAATTTAGTGAATAAATAGAAAGGATGAGAATTTTCCTGTGAAAAGCCAGGAGACTTGGGGGCAGATAGATGATTATGGACTAAGAGCCAGGCCCAGGGTTGAGGGGACCTAGGTGCAAATGTGCCCTTGGACACTTCCTGGCTATGTGACTCTAGACAAGTCACTTAATACTCATGGCCTAGCCTTTATCACTCATTTGCCTTATTACCAATATACAGTATTGATTCTAAGATGAAAAGTAAGTGTTTAAAAATTTTAAAAAAGAAAGAAAAAGAGGGAGACTTAATTCTATGTGCCTTTAAGAAAGGACTTGAGACTACTGGGAATTATGGTCATGTGATAGAATAAAAGTTGGATTTGGAGTCATATAATTTGGGCCAGGATATTGGCTCGATTGTGTTAACCTTGGACAAGTCAACTTTCTTGGACCTCTGTATCCTAATGAATAAAATTATCAGGTTGGAAGGGAGTATGTTGGAAAGTATGCTAATAGAATCGGTATTCAAATCCTGGTTCTGTTACATGCAAGCAAGGCAAGTCATTTACTATCTTTGGAAGACAATATCCTTTTAATTAAAATGAGGTATGTTGGACTTGAGAGTCGTTAAGTTCCCTTTCAGGTCCAGATCAATGACTAGATTATTACCAAGGTTACTTCTGACTCTGACTAATTCTCTAACCATTCCTTACCTACATAATTATTAAAATTTAATGTCCAATAACTCAAAGTATTATATTTTATAAGATTTATTAGTAATCATTGGAAGTAGAAATAGAAGAACAAAGTCCAAAACTTAAGTACGTCCACGTGAGTAAACTTCTCTTGCCTGACTTTTACCCAACCTCCACAATCGCATTCCTGGGAGCAGAGAGAGAGGGAGGAGCTATACTTACAATTTTATCTTCAAAGCATAAGGATATAACATGAGAACAAAAATGGGAAGCTGGGAAAGAGAGTTCTTTGGAGAAAATCCTAAGTACACATAATAAAGGAGTTGAACTAGATAGTCTTCAAGATTTCTTTCCAGCTCTGTATCTTATGATGCTACAATCTTAAAAATTACAGAGGGGTAAAATTCAAATTAACATAGGAGAAATCTTTGTAATAATTAGGATTGGCTGGGGGAAAAGTGGAAATGGTTGCCTACCAAGAGAGTAAGTTTCCCATGTCAAGATATTGGTTTAAAATGTCCTCCTTAGTCAAAGAGGATCAAAATGACATCATTTGTCCCTTTTGACTCAGTAATAAATTAAAGTGAGGCAGAATTGCATAAAGTCAGCCTCACTCTCTCTTCCAGAATCATCAAAGTCCAGAGCCAAGACAAAAGTCAAGATGACCAGTGATAATCTGGATTGCAGTGAATGACTCTGACATCTTCGATGTCTTAACAAGCTCTAAGAATTCCACCTTCCACCACCTTCATGACCATTGGAATAAATTGTTCTCATACTCCCCTTTAGCTGGGGATATGTTTTCACTTACTTGGGGTAGATACTCCCCCCTAATTCATGGATGGATTTGAGGACTGTCAGTGACCATCTATATGATATAGCCTGCCGGCCCAGATGGTCTAGCAGAGAGGGTGGACCATTGACAAGGACAGGCAATAATGACCTTGATTGTTGCTCGAGTCTGTACCTGGGAAATTGTGCATGACAGATTCCATATCATAATGTGACTGGCTGGATTTCCCCCTGCCACTATCCTTCTTACAATTCCTGTGGCAAGTCTCACCTGCGGGAAGCTTTTAGGAGCTTGTGGTGGATGGGTCTTGGGCTCCCAAGAACCTTCCTTTGCTCTTGGCTGGGGATTGTGCTCTTGTCAAGTTGTGCAGGGAAGTGTGAGCATGTGTGTGCCATTATTCTAAATCAAGGTGTTAACGCAGAAAATAAATAATATCTTTTCAGAGATGTTATTAAAACAATTCATACTTCAAGTCCCTAAAAACTTAGGTGAGAGAACCTTTGAGATGCCATTATTCTAGGATTCTAATTTCCCATTAGATCCCTTTGCTTCTCAGTTTACACACTTAAAGGGACATACCTTTGATTGGACAAAAATTGGTAGAATTCTTCAGAAAGTCTTAGTAATGAAGATTCCTTTCTAACAGTGGGGTCTAATCACTGGCTGAGCCAAACTGTTTATTTCTATTAGATGAGAAGGGATTTTCTTATTGTTCTTAGATTAGAGGGAAACAGCAGTGGCTTTCCATTATGGAAAATTTTGGATTAGTGTCTGAATATCATGAGAACTTCTCATCATGCTTTGTGTATGTCGCTACACTAACCCTGCCAAGTAAATGTAAAAATGTCCATAGAATACAATTTCACTGGAATTTATAGAGTGAATGCATTTCTTTAAACTCCAAATACAGGCTGACCTAATTTTGATAAAAAAGGACCTTTGTTCTTCTCTAATCTGTTTCCCATCTACAGTTATATTACCTCTATTGATATTGCAAAGTCATGTTATTTATTATTTTTGAAAAATTTTTGTATGTATGTATGTCCTGGCTAAAGTCTGAGAAATGATAGATTCTACCTATCTCCTGCATTTCATCCAAAAACAACTGGTGTGGAAATAACTGTATGTCTTCTTCCACACTTTTATAAACTGCTCATGTGCTGAAACTTAGTTGGCAGACCAAAGCATTGATTGTGCTGCTGAGTGATTAGTGATGTTTAGAGTATGAAATAGAAGGCTTGAGACAGAAAGCAAAAATAGCCCAAGTTTAAGATAAATAAATATTAGAATAATGAAAAAAGATGAAGCCAATGTTCCAATAGATGAATATTTCAGTCTTTAAAAAAGCAATAAAGATTAAAGTCACAGATTCTCAGTGCTAAATTTGAATTACTAATGGAATAGATCTTGAAATCTAAACTTGGAAAACAGTACCACATGCCTTTCGGGGAAGATTTCTCCAAAGTAAGTAAATGAAAAATAGAAAAGATGCAAGCTGCAGAAAATATTCCAATGTTAGCTATGGCACTGTCTTTAGAAACTCAAAAATGAATCTTAATTTTCCAAGTTTCCTTAGAGTCACCTTTATATGTGTGTTCTCTGAAATTCGACAAGACTTGTTTTCATTATTGTGGAATACTTAGGATTAGACAAAGCCAGGAAACAAGTAATATGTGGTTATTCAAGTACCTTTTAAACAGTTAACTTCTAAATCCTTTCTAAATTATCTAGCCTAAGCCTAGGGTAAAGTGTGTCTTGAAATACCTGTTTTATTCATTGTTCAGCTATCCAAGCACTCACTAGAGTCGGAGATACATAAACATTCCAGAAAGTTACTAAAAATTACAAATGTAGAACTTGGGGTAATCTATAGTAGAAATTACTATAATAAGTCACATTTTTAATGGATTGAACAATTGATAGCAACATTCCATAATGTAATTCATCATATGAATAATCAATATGAATTATCAAATCATCTCACTTTGTACATAGTTTTCCTAGGCTCAAATAGATATGAAATTTTCCATTATATATATTATTATAAGTAATTATTCTTCTGGGATCGAGGAGGTACAAAAGTATTGTAAATTGTCTAAAAAATTACATACCAAAGGATGAGGCAGATAACACAGGAAGATTGGGGGACATGAAAACTGAGATTGGCTAGGAATAATATTATGTAACAGTGCAGTAACTGACTCGAATGTTCAAATTAATTTATGCATTAGTTCATTCTTTCCTATAGTCACTGGATATTTAATATTTAATATGTGCCAGGATAGTACTGGGTGCTGCAATTCAAGTGACAATAATAATTCCTATCCTCGAGTTGCTCACAGTCTTTTGGTTTCAATAGTTTTAATACTTACATTCTATCTATTTCTTGATGTACACCGTCATCCAAAGATCAGCATGTTGTCCTAGGCTGCTATTATTAAAGGCCATACTCCTTCATTTCTCTAGGAAAGATAAGATTTGGGACACCTCAGATTTGGTACTACAACATACAGTTTGTTCAGATGTTCTGTGTTTGTTTTAAAAGAAAGAAACTGGAAAAGGAATCTCCATTCTAAGGTTCTTTTAAAAAAGCAAATCTCATTTGGTGTCGAGAAATTTTATATCTACACAGAATTTTTATATTTGGTGTTTGTGATTTTATTCTAACTATTTCCAAAGAAAGTTGAGGTGCACTTACCAGGTTAAAATATATATGAAGCAGGAATACTTATAACCAGTTAACAATGACGCTTTTTGGAAAAATAACTTAACTTACGGGAATATGGGCTCTCACTTTCCAATTAGTTGAGGGGAAAGCTGGAAGAAAGGTTTTTTAATGCCAAACAAAACATGTACATATATCTAAAAAACAAAACAAACAAACAAAAAAACTTTGGTTAATCATGAAAACTTTGTAGAATTAGTCTGCTAGGTGATGTGGTAGACAAAGCACTGGGTTTAGATTCAGGAAGACCTGGGTTCAAATCCTCCTCAGGACACAATGTATGATGCTGGGCAAGTCAACTTAACTTCTGACTGCCTCAAATTCCTCAACTGTAAAATGGGGGTAACAATAGAATCTACCTCCCAGGACTGTTATGAGAATCAAAAGATATATTTGTATAGTGTTTTGCAAACCATAATTCATCATATGAATGCTAGATATTATTATTAATAATAATTTCAGATCCACTCTGTTCTTATACCAAATCCCTCTGAAAAGGTCTCCATCCTGTCATTCCCTCCTCAAACTATTATTATTTTTAATATCAGTTTACATTTTTGTTTCCAATAAACATATTGATTTGTTCCTCTGGCCCATTATTTCAGCATCCCATACATTCTGCCATCAGACTTAGTATATATGACTAATAAACACAGTATTTTTGTGGGTCCCACCCTAAATGGACAACTTCGAACTAGGACTTTCCTTGCTTCCTAGAATGGGAACAAGGAAGCCTTAGTATGTATCATAGAAGACTTTTACCTTCAGTTCACACCCAAATATCCCCCCTAGAAAGGGACCCAGCTATAATTTCCTTTTGTGTGTATGACATATACACATAAAATATACATATAAAGGAATATCTAGCCAGACAATGATATATAATTGTGCATATATAAATATATACATATATAAATAAATGTATATATAGATATATGTATGCATATAGATGTATGTGTTTATATAAAACTGGACATGGAAAAAAGAAGTAGGCTAGACAAAAGGCAGGGAATAGAATAGTAGGCTCTGGTAAACATTAGAATGAAGAGAATTTTCAAAAGGGAAATCATAATGTTGTAAAACAGACAGAATTTTATGCTATGTGGGAACTAGGGAACCCAGATGACCAGTAGGCACTACCATATAGACATGAAGAGCACATCTATTTCTTTGTTTCCAATATAACAGAAGACTTAATATTAGTGACATAATATTTGCATAGTGGCTGTCTATAGTTGGCAGGCAGAAGCACGGAAGAGAGAACTTTGGTCATCTTCAGACCCAAAAGACCCTCAGCCTATGTAGGCTGAGTCAGTCACCAGATTTTCTAGAGATCAGCAAGAGATAAGGGAGATAAAAGGCAATCAGGACTCCGAAGAAACAGAAGTAAAGTTAGGATTATCAGCAAGATATCTTGTCCTATGCTTGACAATCTCATCCTCATAATCTAAGTAAATCTAATTTTATAGCCCTTGAATGTATAGTGCCATTCATTTATTCCACGTTGAAATCTGGGTTTAGGATGGCTGCCAGAGAGATCCAAAAATAACAAAAGGAAACAGATAATTAACCAAAGACCCAACAATTTAGTTACTAACTTGCTTTCACCTAAGGGGCCAGGGGAGAAGGGAATCACTATTTAGTACATACACAACCTGGGGCAAATCACTTAACCTCTGTGGGTCTCAGTTTCTTCATCTGTATGTAAGAGGTTATACCGCCATCTCAATTAACCACAGAAGGCTCAGTCATCTGATTAGAATTTTAGAAGATATCTACCACGGAAAATAAGATAATATTTTTTGAGAATTAGCCAGACTGTCATATGAAAGAGCAAATAAAACCAGTCATTCTTTTTTAAGAGGAAGAACCAAGAAAAATAGATGAAAGTTGCAGAGGTAGGGTTAGGCTTGATGAAAGGACAGTTTGCTTCTAGAAGTAATGAGTTTCTTCTCACTAGAATTCTCCAAAAAAATGTTAGAATGACCAAGCAGTTATTGGGGAGATTAAAGAAGAAATATTCAAATCATATTAAAAGAAGTAGCCTTTGAAGTTCTTTCTAATTCTTAAGATTTTGTGATAGAAGGAAATTAGTTCATTTGGAAAGACTGGACAGGGACATCAAAGGTCATTTAGTGCATTTCTTTCACTTTAGAGATGAAAAAAAAATTGAGTCATAATTTATTATATAGATCCTTATGTAAGGGGCATTGGATAGTATAATGGACAAAGTCACCAACTATAGTCATGTGATGAAGATTTTTCACATGACTTTTATATTGAAATACTATAAAAAATAAAATCATAGCATTGAATCTTGCCTCAATTATAATTCTTCTATAGGTAATTCAGATAATATTCTCTAACTTTCTGACAGTCTTAACAATATAATTATTAACAATATAACAATATAATTGCTTAGGGAAGACAGAGGAAAACATAGTCAATATGTCTATGAGAATGCCTATTTAAAATATCTATGACTTTAATTAAGCTTTTGTCAAGTCCTAGAAATGAATCAATTCATGACTGAATTTTCTGACAAAAGCTTGAAATGCAAGTATTCAGTGATTCTGATTTAAAAGGATAAATATAAGTTTTATATTGTAAACAAAAAGATGGAGTTGAAATTTTGTTTTAAAAGTTTGGGAAGGAAGCTTATATATTTAGCCATATAGAGAATTAAATTTTTATATTCCAAGAATTGGGCTGCATTATTGCCTACTTTAAGAACTTTTCAAAAATATCTCTCTCTAGAATACTATCCACATCCAGAAAAAGAACCTTGGGAGTTGAAACACAAAAGAAAAACATGTTTGATCACACGGTTCAGTGGGGATAAAATTGGGGTTTTGGTGTTAAAAGATTACTCTATTGTGAATATGAATAATATGGAAATAGGTTTTGAACAATGATAGATGTAAAACCCAGTGGAATTACTTGTCAGTTCAGGGACTAGGGAGGGAAGAGGAGTGGGAAAAATCATGAGTCATGTAACCATGGAAAAATATTCTAAACTAAATAAATTAATTAACTTTTTTAAAAATAATATATCTCTCTGAAAAGCAGTGTCTACCTGTATAGCAAAGCAGTAATGACACCTCATCTTTTATGTTGTTTCTCAGTGGGAAGAGAAAATTGTCTTATAGATGCTTACAATACACCATGTTTATGTATAGAACTATAGCCTCTGGAATATTCCATGTAAAATATTATTTAACTATGAAATATACCAAGAACATTCATAAGTTTGATTTTAAAAGCAATCATTTCTGTTATTATAATTATTATTTATTAGAAAGAAGTCCTAAAAAGGCACAACAGGCTAAAGTTTCCATTTGAACTCTTCAAAAGCCAAGAAAGTCAAGCACCTATTATAAGAGCCATTTGTGGTTGACTATGTAATGACTTTCTCAATAATGCCTATGAAAGGATCAAAGAGATTGGAAAGAGTCACTAAGATATATGAGATTTAACACTAGTTGCTAATCTGCTGGAGGAGGCAATACATATTTTTACTATGAGAATATATGGTATACAACTTGGAAAATGTTATATCTTTGCATAACAAATGACCCCAATTTTCATTCACTTAATGCTGAATAGTTCTCTAAAGACCAGACAAGAGGGAAGCTAGCATAATCAGAAGTCAATGTTATCAGTTATCCTTCAATCTAACTGTTTCCTACTTAATTCTATCTACTACCAGGGTCATGAAAACAAAGAGGATCTTAACCCAAGATACCTGTTTTCCTGAAAAACAAAGATGAATCTCTGATCCCAGAACTCTTATCCCAGTGGAAAGGTATTGTAGAGCAACAGATATGAACTATGAACACACATGAATAGGAGAATATCCCTGACACAATTAATGTACTGATTCCTAGTTAACAAGGTCCTTAAAATGTTGACATCTTTTTTTAATGATTTAATTTTTTTTAATTTACATGTAGAAACATTTTTTCATATTTATACAATTGTTATTTGACCTTTTAAAATTCAGATTTTTCTACCCCTCACCCTCTCCTTCACTCCTTGAGTGATGATGAATAGTCTGATTTAGGTCATACCTATACTCTTATGTAATACAAATTTCCATATTGCTCATGTCATGATATCACACATACAATCAAAATCTCATGAAGAAAATAGAGTTGAAGATTGCATGTTTTGAACTGTACTCAGATTATAATAGTTCCTTCCTTGCCTATGGATAGTATTTTCTTCATGAGTCTTTTGTGAATTTCTTGAAGACTTACTTTACTGGTAATAGTTTAGTCCTTCACAGCTGATCATCATATAATATTTATGTTACTATATTCATTGTTCTCTGGGTTCTGCTCATTTTGCATCACTTCATATAAGTTTTTCTAAGTTTTTCTGAACTCATTCTGTTAATCAATTCCTTATAACCCAATAGTATTCTATTATAACCATATACCATAATTTGTTCATCCAATCCTCAAGTGATGGATGACATCTCAGTTTCTAATTCTTTACCATTACAAAAAGACTTCTAAAAATCTTTTGGTACAGGTAGGTCCTTTTTTTCTTTATCTGTCATCTCTTTGGGATACAGACCCATAGTGGTATTGCTGGGTCAAAGGTTATGAAGAGTTTTGTGGCCCTTTGAGACTGGTTCCATATTGCGCTCCAGAATTCTTGTATCAGTTCTTAGTTCCACCAACAATGTTTTAGTTTCCCTATTTTCCCTAATACCTTCCAACATTTATCATTTTCCATTTTCTTCAGGTTAGCCAATCTGGTACTGGTGAGATAGTATTTCAGAGTTGTTTTAATTTTTATTTCTCTAATTAATAGTGATTTGGAGCATTTTTATATGATCATGGATAGTTTTAATCTCCTCCTCTCAGAACTGCCTGTTCATTTTCTTTGACCATTTCTCAGTTGGGGAATGTTTTATATTCTTATAAATTTGACTATCTTCTATATATTTGAGAAATGAGGCTTTTGTCAGAGATACTTGTTATAATCTTTCCCCAAATGTTTTGTTTCCCTTCTAATATTGGTTGCATTGGTTTTATTTGTGCAAAACCTTTTTAAATTAATGTAATCAAAATTATCTATTTCATTTTTCTTAATGTTCTCTATCAGACACTTGACTATATCTTATCCCACTAAAATAGATTACAGAGGATTGGTCAAGCCAGATCACTAGCCTTGAATCTCAGTCAGTCCCTTATGAGCAAAGGGAATGTGGGAAGTAGTTAGGTTGGAGAAAGAGAGGTAAAATCACAGTCAGATCCGAACTATTCCCAATTGTTTCACTTAAACATTTTTATCAATATTGTTTATTTTTTAAATACTTCAAATGTAAATGTTGTACAGCTCAAAAACAACAACAACAAAAATACAAACACTGGACTTAGAGTCAGAAGGGATCTGGGTTTGAATTCTCCCTTTATCTCTACCACCAGGATGACCATGAGCAAGTTATTTAACATGTATGATCACCCAGTTTCTTTATTTGTAAAAAGATACTCTGTATGTCCCAGGCTTGTGGTAATGTTCAAATGAAATAGCATACTTAAGACACTATGCAAAGTTTAAAGTTCATTTTATGTCAGTCATTATTCTTGTCAAAGGTGCCTGTCTTTTGAGGTTTTATCAGTGTTCCACTTCCTCTCAATTAGTTTCATCTGAACTATGCTAGTGGACAAGTCAACTATACACTGATGATAATTTTAACTTTCTGCCAAAAACAAACAAAAAAACAAACAAAAAAAAACACCCTCTTGGATCTATTGTTTCCCAAGTACCAAACTGCTATGGCTGGAATTGCTTTTTGTATCAGTTCCATTATTTGTTTTTACTTAAATATTCATTTTCCTCTTTCCGGTATGCTACGTAATCAGTAAGAGTATCATCTGTTGAAACTATACAGAGATGCATTGTATCCTTTTCTGAGATTAAAATATAAAAAGAAAAAAAAAGAAAAGAATTTGAAATTGTGGCTTCACCATTCAACAAAGCTGTTTTAAAGATTTGGGGAAATAAGGTAATATTAGCTTCCAAGGATAATTTACATAGCAACCACAATTACCTTGGAATGAATCTATAGAAATTCACTCCCATTGATTATGAAGAAGTAATGATGAAACACTGAAGGCTCCCTTATGCCTATAGATCTAGAGGAAAACTCTAAGATATTAATCCCTACTGGGTGAAGGAAGGGAGTGTAGAGAGGTATTTTATGGGCTTAAGAATAGCTGTCTCACAATACTCAACAGGAACACTTAACTCATTTGATCTTCATAAGAGCCTCTAAAGGTGGGTAGCATGTACATCCTCATTGTAAAGATGAAGAATTTAAAGACTCTTAGAATTCAGTGACTTGGCCATGGTCATACAAGAAAGAACTAACTATGGTAGGATTCATGCCATGCTCTTGGGGGCCTCGATATCCAGTAGAACAATGATATCTAATTAGAACAGGAACAGGAATCATTAAATCATAAATAAGGACCCTTGAGGTCCTTATATTGATTCAGGGAAAAAAACATTCATATTACCTATATTTAATTATAACTCTATTTTGCTGAATAGTTTTCAATTCTATTTTAATCTGGTTCAGGCTACACTTGCAAGTGTTCTGGGATAAATGTGGCCAGCGAGTCATGTGTTTATATCTCTGCTGTAGATTATTCACTATGCATTTCTATCCAAACAGGATAATTGTTTTTCTTGAAATGACTGTTGGTAAATGCTGGTATATATGCTGTATATGCAAATTCCTTAGAGTAGCTAGAACTTTAAAATTCTATTCTGACCTACATTTATTTACATGTAGTTTATATGATCTGGGTCAGAATTCTTTCATTTTTGTCCATCTGCACCATTCCCAACAAAAGAATAATTAAAAAGTTATTCTTTTAAGGATTGACTTGTATAACCATGAAGACTCTTGCAAAAATAGAAAACTAAGAAAATTACAAGGTGTTAGAATTATAGATTGAATGCCTCTTATCAGTATTTTTATTGTGAATAAGTTGTTATAAAATGATCTTAAATGCTTGCTGCTTTTTGAAATACCATTATTGTAATAACTAAGATAGAAAAAAATGCCACACAATATTGCAAGGGTGGATTAGCTTTAAATAGAATCAATTGGTTTATCAGATGGAATGATTAGCAAGCCTGGATGAAATAAATTTTCAAATAATGAGCAAGATTTCTGTTCCTCATGATATGTAGGCTTTATTTCTAGACTTTCTGCGATTACAATTAAAGATGAATTCTGAACAACAACAAAAAAAAAACCTGATAATTTAATTCACTTCTGACTTCAAAAAGGCATGCATGATGTACCAAAATAACATTTGTGTTCAGTATTCTAAATTAAATTTATTTTATAGTAGTAATATAATTTCCCTCAAGTTCTTTTAAATTAACATTTAATAGTCTATATTTGGTATTTTAAAAATAAATGTAATGTGGAATCAGGGAAAGATGAATAGGGAAAGAAGAAACAAAGGATAATCTGAATAGACATAAAGGACCTCAAATCTCACCTTCTCCTTTGAGCAGAAGTCCAGTCTACCTCATCATAAGAACTGTTAATCAGTTGGAACAAGATTATCTGGGCTGCCTCATTGCCAAAGTATGGCTTGCAGATGCTCTGAAAGCATCATCTTTCAGCACATGATCAACTATAAGACATATAACAGCAAGAAAAAAATATCTCAAAAGGAATGAGTTCCTTTGGTGGTCATCTGGAAAACAGTACTTTCTTATTCATTTGTCATAGGTTAAAATCAATCTGAAAGAAGGGAATTTGATTCTCACTGTAATCATTTTTTTGTGCACACAGCAATTGATTAAATCACAAGTTTTTCAAGTCTTTCATGCCGATGTAATATGCTTGGAACACTGAGAGGCCTATGAAAGTGTTTCACTATTTTTCCTAAAATAATTTGTACCTGTTTCAATATGTTTCCATGATAACATGATGGAAAGAGTTAGAGCACTCTAGTTATAAAAAGAATATCATTCATCATAACATTATTTTAAAGTGAGAAATGTAGTGGCAAAGTAAGCAAAAATAACATTCTTGGCTAGCCTACTCTTTGTAAAAGTCACTTTTTCACTCATTTAAAGTAAATAAAAGTGTTTTGAGGGTTAACAGAAAAAATGTTGATTGTTTTTATTTTAGTCTCTTTTAATATTAGGGCAAGTTATTTTAACAAACAAAAGTGTACATTTTGATTAAAAGTAAATTTTATGATATTTCTCAAATTTCCTGTGCTCTAAAACATATGATATTAACACACACAAAAATAACTGAATTCCCCCCATGTCCTATTATCTGCTGCTTGATAATTGAGCCATTTAAATCCTGCATGTTATTGGCTGGGAGCAATTCAACTTTTTATGCCTCTAACAAAAGTACAACATACTGAAGTATTAATACATAACTTACAGAATGTAAAAAAGGCAAATCTACTTTTCTGGACAACCTCATGAATTAGATGTATTATCAGATGTAAAATTTTATAGTATTTTTTTGTTTTTGTGATTTGAGAGACCTCAAAGCTTTTCTCCAGATTAACCAGATTTTAATGAGTATTTGTTTATGTAGCTTTCTGTACATAATTTTATCAAACTTCATAATTAGAAAATATTTCTGTTGATTTTTTTCAAGCATGTTTTCTATGGCTATGTTTTAGCCATCTAAATCCTTTTAATGTGGTACAAGTGATAATAAATGGTGACTGTTTATAAATTTCTGCCTTATTTTCATCCTCTTAACACTAAACTTTGTGTACATTAATAGGCTTTGGTTAATGAACTGGTAGCACTTAATAAATACTTGTTGGTTTAACAGTGAGAAACATGCTGAATTAGAGGTAGGTAAATGGAAAGATCCTACACTAAGAGATTGGAGACCTGAATTCTACTCAAATTGTTACCCCTTACAAGTGGTGTCACATTTAAGATTTAGTCTCAATTGTCTCATGAGTAAAAATTAGATAGTACTTTACATTTCTTTAGGAAAGGACCTGGGCTAAAATGCCTCTTGGAGTCTCTTTCATTTCTAAGATTTGTGATTATATAAATAATGCTTCCCAAAATGTTTTGCCTTTCTTTGAATTTTTGTGAAGCAAGGGTTAGAACATATCTAGACCAAATATTGTAAGAATATTGAGCCAGGACTGACTTCTATGGATGGAGCCAAGATGGCAGAGTAAACCAGAGCAGCTCCAAGTCACTACGAGAATCCTCTCCAACCAATATTAAAATATTGTCACAAAATCAATATAATAGTGAAAAAACCAACAAGGAGAATGAGTGAAAAAACTTTCAAGAAAAGAATATTGGGCCAAATTTTCCCTACAGTCTGTTATTTCAATATGTTATTTGACCAGAAAGGTGCCTTCAAAATGCTGTAAGATCATTAAGTTACACAAGTTATTTCTAGGAAGGGAAGTCCCTGTGACTACCTGTTAGCAAACTAATGCTTTGAGAAAGCATAAAATTTGGAGTGTTAGTGATTTTAACACGGGAAATGGCATTACCATTTTCTCTCTTTAGATTTCAAATGTTTTTCTTGTTATATTAAGAAAGGGAGTATACCAAATGAAAGCCTCTGGTTATTCATCAATCTAAAGATACCATTTTTGTCAATGCAAGTAAAGTTATTTAGAGGGAATATTGCAAAATGGAAGCCTCTTTAGGGACGGGAAAAAAACTGGCATTAATTTAATGTAGCGTCATTACAAAATTAAATGGAAAAAGTAAAAAACAGTTGGAAATACAAAAAGCACTGTAGGTAGTACATTTCAGATAGCTGCCCTCAAAACCAGGAAAATTAGTAAAAGTCCTACATCAGTCACATCCCAGTTGGTTAATCCTCATCAAGATCCATAACCCTTCTATGTTCTAGGCAACCTTGTAAGATTGTAAGTTTCAAAATAAAGTGCCAACTAATATTAATAGAAGGGGTTTCCTACATTAGTGAAATCAAAAGTCAAGTCCATATATATGTAAGTTCAAAAGCTTTTCACTGACTTTTCATAGCATTCTACTATTTTTAAAACCATTTCTCATCTGGTTTTTACTGTAAATGTATTATTCTCCTTCCTCTCCACAATGGCTAATATTTCATAGGGAGGCATATGACCTCTCTTATGTGTAAGATCTATTTTCTTTCAATTGCTAACACTGTGTTAGACATTTTCCTTTAGAGCCCCATTGGTGTTGGCTTATGCAAGATCTGTTTAACCTAAAATCAGACTTAAACTGTATGCAAACTGATTTATGGTTTAGACAATAAGGTCCCTAAACTCCTTGACTTGTGAATTATGTGAGTTTCTTATCCAGGCAAGAGGCTACCCAGTAGGAAGCTTTGCAATGCAGATTTTGATGAAAAACTTTATTTACAAATACAATTTACAGTGTGGATCTGACTGAGAAATTCTTCTTCTTTCACGACAGGACCTTGAGAAACGCCCGCTGTGCATAAAATGGGGCAGCTTTCATTCAAAGTTTATTGGGGGGTTTTAAACTCATATAACCCCATACCTAACAGAGGTGTGGAAAGTCTGCAACATGATGTAATGGTAAGCACTTGAAGTTTTCTTCAGATTTTTCTCCTTGTAAAAGGAACACTCCTCAGTGCAAAGCTGTTCCAAACAGATGTTCGTAACTTTAGTATTGCTAATACACAAGTTAAAAGTATGGTAGGTCTTTGAACCTCCTTAAGAGGGTGTCTTATTCAGGAATCTTGGCTTTATGTGCAATATGTATGTTCATGTTATAATGGGTCCATTTATAGCACTTTATTTTTCTGTATAATTCATGAAATTCCCATGTCAGAATGTCTGATATTAAGTTGTCTCTCTGAGCTGTATGATTTCAACATGGGCATATCTTTCCTCTTTCATATTTCTTTCCTCTTTAAACAGTAGGAGAAACTCTCTAAGAAAATAAACCAAGGGAGCAGATGTACTATAGTAAATAATGAGTATCACTGGTTCGATATGATGACATGAAGAACTATTGTATATATATATTTGCAGTGGCAGAAAAGATGGACAGTGAGGTGGGTCTACAATCATACAGTAGAAGGAAAGAAAACAGGTCTGCATATGGAAAGATGTATTGTCCTTTTGATGGTCCCATGCTACGCACTGACCCTAAGTCTATCTTTTTTTTTTTTTTAAACCCTTACCTTCCATCTTGGAGCCAATACGCAGTATTGACTCCAAGGCAGAAGAGTGGTAAAGGTAGGCAATGGGGATCGAGTGACTTGCCCAGGGTCACACAGCTGAGAAGTGTCTGAGGCCAGATTTGACTGGGCCTGACTCTCAATCCACTGAGCTACCCAGCTTCCCCCACCTAAGTCTATCTTTTAAACATTAATGGTCTAACAGTAATATCTGAAAGCATTACATTATGGAAAACTGTTATCTCAGAAGAATAAAATGGCAGGTGACAAAAAGCGGGAAACAAAAGTCATAAGAGGGTGATCTTGGTAAGCAGACTATAATCTGCTACCAACTATGGCTTATATGCAGAAAATGGCGAAACCAATACAATAAAGTATGTGAAGGTTTTTTTTGTGTGTGTGAACATGTGTGTGTGCGCATGTGTGTGTGTGCGTGTGTGTGTGTGGAGAGAGACAGAGACAGACAGACAGAGACAGAGACAGAGACAGAGAAAAAAAGAGAGGAAAAGAAGAGGAGTGGAGGGAGTCTCATTTTGCAATGAAGAGCATGTTTCATTATCTGTCATCTGTAGTCAAAAAATTTTTAAACTACTAAAGCTTAAAACTTCACTAAGTCTTTCAGAACACTCTCTGAGGGGTGGAGGTTTGTGGGTGAGTTAATGTACATTCTAACTATAGATGAAGGGATAGGTTAAGAAATGGAATCCATGTAATGGAAATGACCAAACAAGGGGAAGAAAAGAAGTAGATAATTTTGATTATGTGAAATTAAAATTATTTTGCAAAACAAAATTAATGTTGCCAATATTAGAAGAGAAACAATAAAGTGAAAAGAAAAATTTACATTTCTCTGACAAAGGCCTCATTTCTCAACTCTATAGGGAACTGAGCCAAATATATCATAATAAGAATCATCCCCCAGTTGATATATGGTCAAAGCATATGAACAGTTTTCAAAATAAAAATCCAAATCTATTGATAATCATTTGAAAAAGTCTCTAAATCACTGATTGAAAATGCAAACAAATTAAAACAACTCTGAAATACAAATTCACATCTATCAGATTATCTAACATGATAGAAAAGGAAAAAGGCAAATGCCGGAGGGGATGTGGAAAAATAGGGACAATAATACATTGATATTAATAATTAATACAAGGACATTGGTAGAATTATCAACTGATGCAACAATTTTACAGAACAATTAGGAACTTTGCCCAAAGGTGCATATTCTTTGACCTGGCTATATTACTAATAGGTGGTAATAGATTAATGATGACAAAGAAATGAAAATAAGGGGATACTCATCCATTGGGGAAAGGAGGAACAAGTTATTATGTATGATTGTGATAGAATACTATTATGCCATAAAAAATGAAAAAGCAATATGTTTTCAGAAAACTTAAGAAGATTCATGTGTGAACTCATGCAAAGTTAAGTAAGAACCAGCAGAACACTATATATATATATAGATATAGATATAGATATAGATATATATAAACAGCAATATTGTAAAGATGAATCAACCATGAAAAAATTGGCTATTCTGATCAAGACAATGACTCAAGATGATCCCAAATGATTCATAATGAAAATTCTATCCTTTAATCAACCAAAAACCTAAGCAATACAATTAACAACTTTAGCAAAACTGAAGGATATAAAATAAACCCACAAAATTCATTAGAATTTCTCTATACTACCAATAAAGCCCATAGCAAGAGAAAGATAGAGAAATCCCATCTAAAATAATTGTAGAGTAAATACAATACCTGGAAATCTATCTAAGACTTATCCAGGCAATAAATGATCACAACTACAAAATACTTTGCACACAAATAAAGCCAGATCTAAACAATTGGAAAAAAATCAATTCTTCATATGTAGGTTGTCAATAAAATTAAAGTGATAATTCTTCCTAAATGAATGTACTTATTCAGTCCAGAAAATTACCTCATAGAGCTAGAAAAATGATAACAATATTAATCTGGAAGCAAAAAAGACCTAGGTTATTCAAGGAAATAATGAAAAAAATTATGAAGTAAAGTAGTTTTACTGGATCTCAAACTGTATTTAAAGTCTCAACCATCATAAAAATATGGTAATGCCTAAGAAACAGAATAAAGGACTAATGAAATAAATTGGGAACTCAATATACAACGTTAAATAATAATGACTTAGTGTTTGACAAAACCAAAGATCCATCCTTCTAGAAGAACTTATGACAAAAAATTACCTGGAAAAATAGAAAACTGTATGGCAGAAATTAGGCCTGGACCAGTACCTCATACCATGTACCAGGGTAAAATCATGTATTGGGGAGCAGTTGGATGGCTCTGTGGATTGAGAGCCAGGCCCAGAGATGGGAGGTCTTGGGTTCGAATCTGGCCTCAGATACTTCCTAACTGTGTGACTCTGGACAAGTTCTCCATTGCCTAACCCTTACCGCTCTTCTGCCTTGGAACCAATATCCAGTATTGATTCCAAGATCGAAAGTAAGGGCTCAAAAGAAAATTTATATATGATTTAGAAATAAAGGGAGCATGAAATAGTTTACCTATCTTATCTATGGATATGAGAAGCATTTAGGTCAAAACAAGACATACAGAATATTACAAGATATAAAACAAACAACTTTGACTACATTAAATTTAAAAGTCCCTACCTAAACAAAAACAATGCAACCAAGACTAAAAAGTAAATATCAAACTGGGAAAAAATTCTTTATAGTTAAGTCTCTCCAACAAAAGCTTCATTTCTCAAATATAGAGAGACCCGAGTCAAATCTATAAGGCATTTTCCAACTGGCAAATGGTCAAAGAATATGTAGTGGCAATTCACAATTCTACGATGAAGAAATTAATTCTCTTTAATCATATGAAGAAATGTTCCAAACCACTATTGATTAGAGAAATGCAAATTAAAACAACTCTGAGGTACCACTTCATACCTATCGGACTGGCTAACATGACAAAAAAGGAAAATGATAAATACTGGAGGGCATATGGAAAAATCAATACACTAGTACACTGCTGATAGAGGTATGAACAGATACAACCATTCTGGAGAACAATTAGGAACCATGCCCAAAGGGTCATTCAATTGTGCATACCCTTGACCTAGTAATTTTACTATGACTGTCTATCCCACAGAGGTTAAAGGAGGGGGAAAGGACCTGCCTATACAAAAATATTTATAGCAGTTCTTTTTGTGGTGGCAAAGAACTGGAAACTCAAGTTATATCCATCAATTGGGGAATAGCTGAACAAGTTGTGGGATATGCTTGTGATGGAATGCTGTTGTGCCATAAGAAATGAACTAAATGATCACACACACACATACATGCAAAAAAAAAAAAAAAATGGAAAGACTTCCATGAAATGATGTCTTCTGGGAAGTGAGAAAAAACAGGAGAATTGTATACACAATAGCAACAATAATGTATGATAATCAACTGTAAATGACTTAACTATTATCCACAAAGTGGGGATCCAGGAGAACTCCAAGAAACTTATAACAACAACAACAACAAAATAATAAAAGGATATCCACTACCATGGAAGAAATAGATGTAGTCTGAATGTAAATTGTAACATACAATTCTTTATTTCCTCCATGAATTTTTGTTTAGCATAAGCTATATGTCTTTTTCTATAACATGAAGAACTTGGAAATATGTATTTCATAATAATATATGTACAACCTATGACATGTTACTTGCCTTCTTAGGAAGGGAGAGGAGTAGGAAGAAGGGAGAGAATATTGATTACAAAATATATGAAAATAAATATCAAGAAATTGTGTTTCTGTGTAATCTGTGTAATCTGGGGGGGGGAAACATTTATAATAATAAAAATAAAAATAAATAAAAATAAAAAAATGCTCTCTACCTCCAGAAGGAAAACTAATTTTAATGAAGATTGAAGCTTACTTTCTTTTAAAGTTCTTTATTTTATTGTCTTATTTTTCTTATATTTTATTTGGATACATGACAACTAGGAAAATATATTTTACCTGACTTGATATGTATAATTGATATAAATTGCTTGTCCTCTCAAGGAGGTAGGGAAGTGGAAAGGTTGGGAAATAATTTGGAACTCTAAATTTTTTAATGATTTTTCTTTTTTTACAGGTAACTGGAAAATATTTGATGAAATAAATATAAAAATGGTTTTAATTTCATTTAAAAATATAATTATAAAAGTGTAAATAATGTTGTGTCAGGACTCTGGTAATGAATGTGTCAGGTAAAAGGCAACAGAGTGCTTAGAATTGTAAGGTGAGATGAGATTATGACAAGGGACAGAAGATAGCTACTTACAGTTGTGACTGAGATACTTTGGGCTGCTATTATGAGAGAATGGGGATAACTTGTCTTGTGTAAGAGGATATTGAGAAAGAAAAATGTGTGGACCTTCCCACTTGTAGGTACAAAATGCCTACTATCATCAAATCTTTTCACAATTTCAATTACTACTAGAAACTTGGTACAAGGTGAATATCCCAGCTTTCAGGAATACTGGGACTATAACATAGGATTTCTGAAAGGTTCCCTTGATGGAAATAAATCACTTTATGTCTCCCCAAAGGTACCAATTCCAGTCAAGATGGCTAGAAAAGTGTGTATTGTGTTTTATTTTTCTCAACTTTAAGGTACTAACTGAGTCTGGAATAATAAGGCCACATGAAGAAGGTCTAAAGCCTTTTTTTTTTTTATTAATATGGCATCTGAACCTTTGACACTACACTATCAACCTTAGGGATGGTTTCACAGCCAAAGAGCCCAAATATATAACATATTTTCTTGGCGATATAACCCATTTGTCCTTTTTAACAGTCTGTATTAGGAGGTAGGAGAGTTATTATTGACAGTTGGAAATGTAAATTCAAATCCTACTGTTTACACTAACTAGCCAAGAGAGTTAACCTCTTGGAAGTCAGTTTTCTCATTTGTATAATGATGAGATGAATATCAGCCCCAAAGGGTGTACTGGATCAAATCATCTAAATGTATATTAAAGTGTTTTAAGTTCTATATGAAAGTCAGCCATTAAGATTTCTTTCAGAAATAAGTAACTTTTTATAATCCTTTCTAAGAATCTATTATAAGGATTAAATTTTAATGGTTTGGCTAAAATATATGAAGATTATAAATAATTGTGGTGGTTGCTGATTCAAAGTATTATTGCTCAAAGTCAAAATGACTTTAATAGCTTTTATTTATAAAAGAGGTGGAAAGAGTGAAAGCAGAGAAATACAAAAGGATAGATAAGACATTAGCCTATCTAACTAAATATTGTTCTGGTACTTGACTCAACCAGGACATGTTGACCTTCAACAAAAATTAAACTCTCTCCAGAGGACAGGAAGAGAAAACCAGTATGCACTCTCCCAAGTTCCCTCCAAGAGGCAGGTCAAGACAATGATTCAAGTTGAAGGCAATTCTTGAGGCTGACTTTCTTCTTCGAGCTGAACTTCTTGAAACTGACTTCCCTCTTGAAGTTCAACTCCTTCTTGAAGCCAACTTCTTTCTCTAGCACCAGAAATTCAGGGCCTTCTATAATGGGTTCTTGTCTCTTCCTCTTTTCACAGGGGCCAATCACAGTTTCCAAACTGTCTAGCACTGCCCAGGGGCAGTGTTTGTAGGAACCAGTTCACACCTTCTGGAGAGGTGAATACTCATCAAAAAGGTTCACAGATTCCTGGCTAATTGAGTTTCTGAGGGTGTGAATTCTCTAAGTGGTTTGTGAGCTCCTCTACCTAGTTCAAGTTTTTGTTGATTCAATCAAAAGGTAGACAAAGGAGAGTTAATCCTGTTTTTATAATCTAGAGAGATACTAAGTAGC
Organism: Gracilinanus agilis; assembly: GCF_016433145.1. Classification (NCBI taxonomy): domain Eukaryota; kingdom Metazoa; phylum Chordata; class Mammalia; order Didelphimorphia; family Didelphidae; genus Gracilinanus; species Gracilinanus agilis. The sequence continues at coordinate 495,433,154 of NC_058131.1, forward strand.
AATACTTAAGTTATCTTAACCAAAGTGTTAGCTCCACTAGGCAAAGAGAATAAGAGATTCCCTTTCACAAGTGTGAACTCAAAGAAAATGAAGAATTCCCTCATTTTACACTATACACATCCAATCTAAGGATTATGTATGGAAAGGGGGATGATATAAGAAAAAAATAAAGAAAACTGAGGAGAAACTGAAAAAGATTAATGAAAATATGAGGAATCATAAAGAACCCAGGAGTGGGAAGGGAGAATAAATGAGAGATTTATTAGATAATGAGGTATAAAATGTTGAGAAATACCTAGAGTTAGCTGAGGAATATTTAGGGGACACCAACTAATGAATAAACAAAAAATCAGCAAATTGTGAGCCCTTGGAGCTCTAAAGGGGAAAGGGTCTGAAATAAAGTAATTATTAATAATATATTACTTTTCTATTGTACTCTCACAGTGTGACAGTTACTATGAAGTGCTTTACAATTTTAATCTCATTTAATTTTCACAATGACCTGTAAGTAGGTACTATTATTATTCTCATTTTACAGATAAGGAAATAGGTGCAAATAGAGATTGTGACCTGCCTAAATCACACAGCTTGAGGCCCAACTCTTACTACCTACCTGCCCAAACAGAAAATAATGTTAAATATTGGGATGATGAAGAAAGTTTGAAAGAGAAAGCAATGATGACTCTATAGAAGAGTGGTAGTATAAATTTGTGGAAGGGAGGTGATAAATAAGAAAAGGTATAATCAGCATGGTAAGAAAAATCAACATGAATTAGATTTTTGGATTTTATATTCACACAAAAAAGTTAGAATTATATTCTGTGATGTACTTTATGGACTTCTAATTTGAAGTGTTTAATTATTGTGCATGCTCTGCATTCAGGTACCATACAGAATTCCAACTGACCAAAAAAAAAAAAAAACAAAAAAAACAAATATACAGCCTTTACAAAGATCTATAGAGCTTGAGTGACTTTGGAAAACATCAGATTATATCGTAGAACAGAAGATATAGTACATAGATCACCAGACTTTTCCTTCTATCAAAGTAAAAAGTCTAATTAGTCCATATGGAAGATTCAGAAATTTATCATTTCCATCTATACTTTCTAAAATAAATCTGTTGAATTTAGTTAGTTTGTTACAAATACAAATAGATAATATCTGTTGTTGTATACTTGTCTCATTGAAGAATCAGAGAACTAACATCACGAGTATTTTCTAATTGCCTCATGAGAAGTACATTAGGTTTTGCATCCCTAGGTACATCCTGAAAGAAGAGGATATTTTTTGTAAAAATGATCAATCAAATATTTATCGCAAACCTATTATGTGCAAAGCTATATATACTATAAAAGAAACAAACAAATATGATAATAATAGTGGTCATTGATTTAATACCTTAAGTTTTAAAATGCACTTTACATGCATTATCTCTCTTGATCTTCAAAAAACAATCCTGTGAGGTAAGTCCTACTGCTATTACTATCCCTTTTTATGATGAGGAAGCAGGAAAAAAAAACCAATGTGATTTACCCATGGTTGTATTGCTAGTGCCTAAGGAGGCATTTGAACTCAGATCTCTTGTGACTTCAAATCTAGCAGCCCTACCATTACAGACAAGATCCCTTTTTCCTAACAGGGTGACAGTCTAATTAGGAAGATTTGTGCTGAGTATAAAAAATAATGTAAATGGTTTTAATCTCAGATAAATAAAGGATAATGGATCTGAGATTTCAAAGGAAAAAGAGATAACCATGGATTAAAGTTGTCTGGACAAGCTGGTTGGAGAATGCAGAATATGACTTGATTAGAGAGGGATGGATAGAATTCATATAGGAATAGAGAACAACACGCATTTGGAAAGAGCAACATGAGGAGACATTAGCATGAACAAGAGAGAATGAGTGAACCAAATTGGATAAAGTCCAAGTTTCATTTAAAGAGAATGATAAGGTTGTAGAGGTAAACTGATATAATGTTTTGGGGGATCACTAATGGCTTCCTAAGTAATGTGTCCTTTATTATGAAGCAAGTGGGAAGTTAATCAACTATTTTAATAGGGGAATTGGGAATTACACACACACACACACACACACACACACACACACACACACACACATATACATATACATACACAAGGTGAGTGTTGAGAAGGATGCTTCTGTTCAACTGATTTTTTCCCAGCTCAGTCAATGAAATCATAGAAATTAATGGAGAAGTAATAGATACATATGTATTAAGGTTTTAAGTTAAGTGTAAAAAAAAAAAAGATTTATATTCTCATCCCTTTCAGAGATGTTTAGAAATTTCTGATGAAAACAGATGTAAGTAGGAAGCAGATAGCCAGTGGCTAGTGGAAGATAATTTGTATTCTTTTTTGTTGTTGTTCAGTCATTTCAGAAGCTTCATGATCCTATTTGGTGTTTTCTTGGAAATGATAATGTAGTGTCTTGTCATTTCCTTCTCCAACTCATTTTACAAATGAGGAAACTCAAGCAAACAGGATTAAGTGACATGCCCAGGGTCACATAGCTAAAAAGTGGCTAAGGCTAGCTTTGAACTCAGATATTCCTGATTCTAGACCTAGTGCTCTATCCCTTGTGCCATCCATCCAGCTACCAGTCATATCCTTAGTGGACCTTTAAAAAAAGATTACTCCCTAGAAGTCTATGGAGATAGCATCAGAAAAGAGAATCAGATATGTAAAAACCCAACCCTTGAGGGAAAATTGTTCTTTGCCCCTTGGTGATATGGAGATGAGTTCTCTCCCCTCCCACCTTATTGATCCTGGAGTATTTCAGATAAGCCATTTTCTCAATAAGATTCACCACACCCAAGAAAGATTGGGCACAAAGGTAGGTGACAGCTGTAAGGAATGTGATCTCCATGAGTCATTAAGAAAGCCCATCCTTATTCATCATTATTTAATATGCAAAATACAAGCCAAAGTGAACAACCTGCCAGAAGATATCCTATATCCAAGAAAAATGCCATGAGGTTATGAAAAAAAAAGAGAATAAATACTAGGAATCTGCAGGTCCAGGAGAGTAAATTGCCTTGGCCATATGAATTAATTACTTAAGTATATGAATCTATCATTGTACTCATCAGTGTGTACTTAATCTTTCCTCTGGTGCTTTGTGTATTTCTGGGAAAAAAATGTTCCTTAAATTAAAAGGCAGCAGGAATGTTTTGGTATCGGGATATTATTTTTTTTTAAATATGAAACCACAAATCCCTATTACATACATTTTATGTTTTAGTTAAAAATAGTTTAATACATTACCATTTATGCTATCCAGCTTATCTGTATACACCATTTGAATTTGCTTCTGTTGTTTTCTATACATTTTGCTAAAATGCTTCAATGAAATTATTTTCAATTTCTTTTGCATTAACATCTTTTGCCCTTCAAATCCTCTTCATTTTGAGTCTTTAATAAAAAAAAATCCTTCTTTGAAATAAGGCTCAACAAAGCCAATCCTTACATTGGTCATGTCTAAAAATCTATCTCTTTCTATACCTCTAGTCTATTACCACTGACTAAAAATGAATAGCATTCTTCCTCATCAGTAATCTCAACTTGTGTGGTAATTGCATTCATCATAGTTCTTATATATTTTTGTGTTATTTTTCTGAAAAATATGAAACCATTTAATAGTGTTTTCCTGATTCTTTTTTACTTTGGATTAGTTCATACTCATCTTCCCAGGATTAATGAATTTGTTAATCATTATTTATTATGGAGCAATAGTATTCTATGACCTTTATTTACTGTAATTTCTTCATGAATTCTCAAATAGATTGTCACCCCCAGACACCCTTGCTTTGCCTGCAGTGTTCCTTTAGCAACTTCTAGTATTCATCTATTACATAAATTTCTGGCTCTGGGTTTTGAAGGAATATTACTTTAAACAATAAGGAAATATTAGCATTTACTTTTTACTATTTTCTTTAAAAAATAAAGAGTTCTGTTTTGTCCCCAAAAAGTCTTTTCTGTACTTATTTTTTAATTAATTAAAGAATGCTTGTAATTATAGAATGATTGTAAAGAGAGGTTGTAAGCAGTTCAAAAGAAATCCAGTCCAATCCCTTAATTTTATAGAATAAGAAACTGTGGTCTAGCAGGTGAAATAATTTGCCCAAAGTCCCACCTGTAGGTAGCATTAGAGTAAAGATTTGAAAGAAGATCCTTTAACTCCATAGCCAATGTTAATAGTTTTCATAATATTGAATCAACTGTGCATTCTTGGCATAAATCCAATTTAACAAAGCACATAATCTTATTTTTTAATTTGTTGTTAAAACAACTTTGTTAATACCTTTTCCAAAAAATTACCCTCACATTTGTGAGAGATAGTCTATGGTTTTCTTTCCATTTTATCTGTCTCTTTTTTTAGATGTCAAAACTGTTTTTATCATTGAAGTAATTTGATAAAATGCCTACTTTCCCTTTCAAGCAGTTTATATAATATTAGAATTGATTGTTATTTGAATATTTGATGTATTTTTCTTGTAAATCCATCTGGTCCTGGGCATTTTTTCTCCTTTGGATTTAATATTTAGTGTTTTTAATTAATGTTTTCTTAAATTACATTAACTTCCTTTTTCTTATTCTATTCATCTGAGTATTTCATAGTTTTGTACATACCCATCTATTTCATTTGCAACCAGTTCTGTTAGCACATAATTAGACAAAATCACTTTTAACAATTTCCTTTTTATCATCTTAAATTATTGTGAATGTTCCTTTTTTTCCCCTTTTTTTGACATTAGCAATTTGGTGCCAGCCACTCTGCTAAGTGCTTTACTAATATTACCTTATTTGTTCTTCGCAACAGCCAAGAGAGATAGATACTATTTTTATTCCCATTCTGGAGTTGAGTAAATTGAGAAAAAGAGAGGCTGACTGGCTTGCCCACAATCACACAGCTAATTAGTGTTTCAGGCCAATTTGAACTCATAACTTCCTGACTTCAGTCCTAGCACTGTATCCATTTCACCGCTTAGCATTGTAATTATATATAGCTAAATCATCTCTCTTCTTTGAGCCATTGTTTTTCTCATTCGTAAAATGGGAATTATAATTTCTACCCTGACTATCATCAATCTGTTCATTTCGAAGTAAAGAACACTGGATTTGGAGTTAGAGAATCTTACTCTCAATGAAACCAGGGCAAGTTACTTAATTTCTCTGAGCTTCATTTTCCTTATCTATAAAATAATCAAATATAACTAGATGATTTCTAAGGTCTCTTCTAGTCCTAAACCAAGAGTTTTTAATCTTTTTTGTGTGTTTGTTTCCTTTTTCAGACTTGTAAAACGTTGTTCCCACCTTTCAATACTGTTTTAAATATATAGAATAAAGTAGTATGTAGAATTATAAAGAAAATAAATTGTTAAAATGCCAATTATCAAAATATTTTTAAAACTTGTTTTTCTCTTAAGTAAAGAAGCCCTTTTCTACATAATCCTTATTCTATATCATAGATTATATACTATAGAGATCAAAATGAATGTTTATTGTGAAAATTATTTTAAAACTTTGAAACACTTAATAAGGATAAGGGGTTAGGAGTGAATAACAATATAAGGATTAGAAAACAACTCAAGACAGAATAACTACAGATCTCAGCATCTTCTCACTGAGAAGAGAGACAGATAGACTAGAGAAACCTGGAAAGGTTATATAGATGAACTTGGATATGAGCTTTACAGAATTTGGTTGGGAAAAAAAAATAGAAGAATGGACATTTCAGATGATATTTGCTGAAGCGAACAGTAAGGTAGAAGCAAGAAAATTATATATACATATATACGCACTGAGGCATCATGAGTAAAATTCTTTAGGTATAGGAAATTTTTGCCACTTTCTGCACTGAGTTCTGTCTGCCTTATTTAAACACTGATATTGAATCATATTCAATCTTTCACTTAAAACCAGTATTCTCATTTTAATTCTAAGGCAGAAATGTTGGAGAAGAAGCAAGTAAATGAAAAAAAAGTCAGAACAAAAGGAAAGGAGAAGAAAAGCAAGCTAGAATGGGAAGGAGAGAATTTGGAGAAGAAAAGACATCTCCCACCAGTTTATAACTGAAAACAGTAAGGGGGCATATTTCCGATGGCTCCTAAGACAGGAGTGTCTATTTCCCACTCTTCATTAAAGATGAATGAATTCACCTCCTGCATGCCACTTTGAAAACATACCAGATTTGCTTAGTTTGGCAGGCTAGTAGAGGAAGAAATATTCATAGGGAACAGAAAAGCCTGCTGTTTGCCAGTAGCTATTAACTTGTGGCTATATCAACATTTCTGCTGTTAACAATAATCTTATCCAAGAGTCTATTCTTGTAGAACCTCGGGGGTTGGAGAAATACTTTCTAGGCAGTATCTCAAAGATTACAAATAGCAAGATGTTTTCACAAGAAAAAAAGCAAGAAGAAAACTTCATGTAAGTTCTCACCTCATCAGGCATATCAATTTTCAGTGTTAAGGTTTCAGAGATATATTCCCTTTATTGGATTTTACTGTCATTTTGAAATTGAGCAAATATGATCTTTCACACATTTGATTCTTTACCTTTTAAAGGTCAAAAATTCCAAATTGATAACAATATTGTTAATATCCACAAACATGTCTGAAGATCTGGATAGAGGCTGAGATTTGCCACACATGATCAGTCTGGTTCTGCTATCATTGGAGATGTAAGAGAGAGATTTTAGGTATTTTATGGATATATATTTAAAGTGTGGCCACCAGGAATCAATAATTCAGATTGATTCCATAATTAAAATAGACCCAAGTCAGGATCGGGTTTAAGATAGTTTATTTACAATTAGGAAGGTAAGAGGTAGGGAAATAGAGAGAGGGAGAGGCTAGTCCAGGCCTGCAGAGGCCTGGACGGAGAGAGAAGGTTAAAAGGTTATTTGAACTAGGCTATGAGCCACAAGGCCTTAGCAATCAGAGAGGCAAGAAGCCTACTTAAGACAGAGTTTGGAAGCGGTCTAGGTAGGCCAAGGAAGTCAGCCTAACTTACCCACGTGACAATTCAGAGTAGAAGCAGTCTGAGGTCTCAGCCTGGTACCTTCAGCACCAAGTTCAAAGCAGGAACTCCCCAACAGGAAGTAGCCAACATACTTGAAGAGATAGTGTCTCTCGTCACTTCCTGTGGGTCCACTTCTAATTCAAGTGGCAAATGGCAGCCTCTACACTGATTTGGACTGCCCAAAGGGCAGTCCCTTGTTCTTGATTTGTTACTTATTGTCACGTGTGGGTAACTCATCTCCCCTCCCACTAAGGGAGGTGGGGATGACATCATCTTGAGTAAGTAGAGTTTTGACTATGAATGGGCCAAAGCTAATTCCATTTACACAATCCCCCCTGATGATCATATTGGGTGCCTTGTCACCCCAAGTGATCATTTTACATAATCGTCTTATACCCACAAAGGTCTTCTAACTACAATAGTCAGAGATAAGAGGGGAATGGAAAAGAGAGAAGGCAAAACCAATGTTTTGCTAAGTGCATTGACAAGAAACCAATTGGGGGCAGTTCCCTATTGGTATAACATGTACAATTAAAGTAGCTGTTCAAACCCATCAGTCCAATCAGTTGTACCCAAAAGTTCATTCTAGATCGGTCGATGCAACAAACCCATCAGTTCAATCAATTGCAACCCAAAGTTCGTTCTGGATCTCTTAATTAAATGTAGATTCTTCAGGCATCTCTCTGCAAACAGTTCATTCTCTGGATTAAGGAATCAGCAAGTTTCTTTCCCTGAGAAATTTTCTCGAACAAAATCAAAAAATTAAATCTTGGATATAATAAAATACAATTAAATATTGGATTTTATAAAAAATACAATCCCCCCTGACATGGGTATTTAAAAGGAAATACCCAGATCAGCTCGGCTATATAGTTGAGTCATGGGGGTTGTATGAGTAAATTCAAAAGAAAAAAGTAAAAGTATATAAAAAAATCAAATAGAAGAAAATTGAAACTTTGGAAAAAGAAAACATTAAAATCAAAATCAAAATATCAAAAGCTATGTTTACAAAATTATAACAGGTCCTTGTATTAGGGTCCAATTAATATAATTTCCATCCTACTAGTTTGTAGGACACAATGCAGTAATACCGCACTTACCCATTTGCAGCCAAGACTACAGGAAGATACCATTCTATAAGAGAGAAAAAAGGACCAGATTCATATGCAAGGGAAGTGTCTGTTATTCCCTTCATTCTCAGGAATATATGGGTGAGTCAGATGATGGCCAACCTGCGGTACCTGACTGGCAGTGAAGTTTGGAGAGTCCTACGTCTTAACATATGTTAAGCGTCGCAACTTCGATTCTTACACTGAGTTCAAGTCCTTAGTGTTGGTGTGGGAGTACCTCAATCCCACCCATATTCATATGATCTCTTTGACCTTGTGCTCCTTGGCACTGTGCAGATGTTCTCATCAATCCCATTGGGATTGGTCGGTCAGTCTCCATGACCTTTTGCTTTCTTAGCACTATTAACAGCTCTTTATGTTCCCTTCTCCTGGAATCAGACAGAAGCATTAATCACAGTCCCATAGTATTTAACAATATATGGCAGGTTCCCAAAGTCTAAGGCCTTGTGAGTAAGCAGTAATATTACAGCAAATACATATATATATTAAAATTATAGCACTACAAAAAATAATAAAAAATTAAGTGATTATATGTACTTAAGTACACGAAATGAGAAAAAAGAAATAAAATCAATTATTCTATTAAAAGTTAATGGACAATTTTACATATCAGATTTTGATATGAAAGCAGTTAACAGAGGTTGTTGAGAAACTCTTAGCCAAGATTTAAAAGTTATAACAAGTATATGAATTTTAAACATTGTTTATTGCTTTAAAATGTGTTATTAGATATTATGGTACTCTATTTGAATGTGCATTGTGAATCTGCTATTTTGTAAAACCCATTTACACTCACAGAAAGTGAATCTCATTTTGGGTAAAAAACCCTTCATTAGTTCTAAGCTATATATATATAAATTTTTAAAACATTTTTTTTAATTAGAGCAATTGATTTTTCCTTTTTCTCATCTTGTACTGGAAGTACATATATAATCATTATTTATTCTTTTTTTTTTTAATTTTACAGTGATATAAGCTTAATGCAAATACCTGAAGAGCCTGAGACTATGGGACTGTGATTTAATGCCTCTCTGTCTGATTCCAGGAGAAGTGCCAAGCCACATGGTCACAGAGACTTGACTAAGAATCTCCATGGATTGCAGAGGTCTATGCCAATACTTTAGGGCTTGAAATTGGGGTTTGAGTCCTGGAGTCCCAGTCTTTTCTAAAACTTTAGAGGACGTGGGTCCCCTCAACTTAAATTCCTAGTGAAGCACCTAAGATTGGTTATTTATTTGGCTCACTTCCTGAAAAGTTGATGGCAAATCAGATCAGAGAGAAAAATTTCTCCTATATATAGTGAATCTCTATAAGTCCTGGCCCTAAATGGGTAATAGCAAACGGCTTAAATCACTTTCATTGGGCCTTGATTCAAAGGCCTGTTATAAGTTTATTTTGCCTACATTTTTTTGCACATTTTACATTTCATTCACAAGTTAATTTTTTCTTCTTTTTTCTTAAATCTTATTCTTTTTATTTTGCCAATTGATTTCATACAACCCCCGTGACTCAGCCACTCATCCTTAGCTGACCTGAGGTAGCCTTTTCAAAGAAAAAAGGTGCGTTTAGAATTTTCCTCAGGGGGATGTGTATTAAGTTTTTTTAAAAAATAGAAAATGTAAAAATATATGTATATTTAACTCTTTTAGGAGGAATTTCAGGGGGGAATGTATGATTCTTAGAAGGAAATGTATGTTTTATAATCTATAATGTTAAGTTTAAATTCTTTTGAGAATAATTTCAGGATAAGGATCTTGCATCTCCCCAGAATCCAAACAATGGACTTGTTTGGTGAAGGCACCAAAAAGATGCCTAAAGACCCTTCACTGGACCATGAAGATCAAAATTGAACTTTGGGGTGCAGTTGATTGAACTATGGGGAGTTGAAATTGAGTTGAATGTATTGTTTTGAATGTACACTAACATGCCAATAGGGGACTGCCCCCAAATTGGTTTTTTTTCAATGCGGCTAGTTTTATCCATTTGTTCATCTATTTCTTTTAACCCCCAAATTCCTAAAATTTAGAAGTTGTCTATGTTTACAGATCCAGCGAAGAAAAAGGTCAACCTTTTTTTGCCAGATCTCAGGGGGGAATGTTTGTTTTGAATTCAGGGAAGTGCTATTTGGAAATGTCTAGCAGACTCCCTATGGACACATGGGGGCTTTGAGACTACATTACCCATGATTCCAATGGGTTTCCGGTCTTAGGGCATGGGGATGTCAAAGGTCCCCACGCAGGGGGCAGCTTAAATTCAGAGGAGGGCCTAGAGGAGCTCTCTTGGTTTTGCTGAGTGGTTGGCTGGTGTACGAAAGGGACAAGATGAGCTCTGGCGGTAAATTTAAAAGTTAGTCAGGCGCAGACATATATATATTTTACCAACATGACCATGGCTTTAATTAAACTACTAATTTCTCTTATTATATCAGTCTTTATCATTTTTAATCTTAACAGAGAACTGGCTTTGTTTTTGTTTTTTAGTGTCTTTCATTATTGATAAATTAATTTAATTTTATAAGCATGTTGGAATTAATTGACAAATGGAATGTAATATTCCCCTATTTTCTAAAATATGTGTTGTTATGAGACTGTCTGCAAAGTACATTTCTGCTGCTTGGAAAACCTATGTTGTACTAATTATAATACTTGGGTTTTTAAGAAACTCCAACTTTTAAATCCAGTTGAGTTTTGTGTCAGAAGTTCTTATTTTTAGATATATTATATATTTTGAATTTGAGGCAAAAAAAGTGAATTTAGGAGCAATACAAGTCTCAACATATTTTGTATGCATTTTTCTTACTTTGTCCTTAAAAAAAGTAGCTCCCTACGTCTTCTGTGTCACCAGTTCTTTTCTGTATTGAAGAGACAAAAATCTGAAATCTAATGTGGCTTTGTAAAATGTCTCTTTGAAGTTTAGTGTGGTTTAATCAAATTTTTTAAGGAATATTTTGTTAACCATTTTTGTCATTTTTTTCTGAACCTTTGATTTCATCTATGAAGAAATCTGTTACTAATATATAATGGTACTTTTTCAAAGGAAGAAATCAAATGTATCAATAATCATTAAAAAAAGGATTTAAATTGCTAATCATATTTAGAGAAATGTATATTAAAATTACTCTGAGTTACCAGTTCTCAACTATCATCTTTTCTAAGATGACAAAAAAAGGAAAGTGACAAATGTTGAAGAGAATGTGGGAAAGTGTGTTCATTAGTGCATTGCTGGTGGAGTTGTGAAGTATTCTAACCATTCCAGGGAACAATTTGGAAATATGACCAACAGGCTATAAAACTGTGCATACCCTTTGCCATAGAAACACTACTATGTCTAAAACCAAATGAGATGAAAGAAATAGGAAAAAGACCTATGTGTACAAAAATATTCATAACAACACTTTTTTGTGGCAAAGAATTGGAAACTGAGATGATGTCTGTTTATTGGGGAATTGCTGAACAAATTGTGATACTGTATATGCTTGTGATGGAAAACTATTGCTATATAAGAAATGATGACAAAGATGGGTTTTGAAAAAAATGAGTATACATATATTAACTGATGCAAAATGAAGTGAGCAGAACCAAAAGAATAATGTACAGAGCAATAGCAATATTGTGAGGATGATCGGCTGTAAAACACTTAGCTACATTTATTAGGGCAATGATCCCAGACAAATCCAAAAGACCTAAAACATTACCTACCTTCACAGGGAGAACTGAGGAACTCTGAATGCAGACTGAAGCATTTGTTTTACTTTCTTTATTTTCCTTGTTGTATGGTGGTGGTGGTGGTGGTGGTGGTTGTCTGTTTTCTTTTTAGTATGGCAAGCTCTTTCCTTGTTTCTTCCTTTCCATCTTTTTCTTCTTTCTTCTTTTTTAATTTTTATAATTCTTCTTGCTATTCTTTTTTCTTATTAATCTTTGAACATGGCCAACATGAAAATGTTTTACCTGACTTCATATGTATAATGGGTCTCATATTTCTTGCCTTCTCAAATGGTGAGGGAAAGGCTGGAGACAGGGAAAGAATATGAAATTAAAAATAAAAATTGAACATTTTTAAAGACAATATCCCCAAACTAAGAAGTTAAGTGACTTGCTCAGTCATGAAATCAAGATTTGTCAGAGGAGTTCTTGACTATAGCTTAGATTTCTATAATCTCTTTGTGTTGTCATTAATGAGTATGAACTACAAATTTACGTATTTTCTTTCTCATCTCATGTACTCCTTTCAATCAAGACATCATTAGCTCTGTGATATTCATGATATGGATACTTTCTCCCATAAGATAGATAAACCCTTTTTTACCTAATGAAATCTTTTTTTTTAGACCCTTAACTTTTGTGTATTGGCTCCTAGGTGGAAGAGTGGTAAGGGTGGGCAATGGGGGTCAAGTGACTTGCCCAAGGTCACACAACTGGGAAGTGTCTGAGGCCAGATTTGAACCTAGGACCTCCCGTCTCTTTACCTAATGAAATCTTGAACTTTTTCTTCTATTTAATGCAAATGTTTTGTTTTTCAAATTTCTCAAAGTTGCTGATTTTTCTATGTTTTTTTCACTCAATGCCTAAGCAGAAAACATGATTTTATTATGGAGAAATATACTGAAGTATCACCTGGGAAAAAAACAGTCTAACAATTGGAGGGTAGAGTTGTTGGAGGGGGATGGGGAGCACAGTAGAAGTAAAATGCAAATATGGCCAGGGCTGGGTCAGTATCACAGAATAAAGTTGAAATATGGTGTCAGTTTTACTGGCAGAAGACATTATTTCAGTGAGTTTAGAATCTCTCTACAATATAATTTGACAACTGGAAAAGATGAACCCCAAGAAAGGAGTGACACAGAAATGGACAGATGATATAGTTGCCCTCAGTGAAGGAACAGAAAATTGAAGGAATTTGGGACACCATATGGATAAAGAACATGGCTTTAGACATCATAACCCTGGAACAAAGTCCAGTTTGACCTTTTCTACATACATGGTTCTAGTGTGTCATTCTGCTTGTTTCCCTACTATAAACACTTCTAGCTTTAGGTAAGAAAGTGCAAACTTCTATGTAAAGTGATTTTTATATAATATGAATATTCATCTATAGCCACCCACTTCCCCTAGGCTCTATAAGGCATATGTCATTATGCAAGTCATAAAATGTACACAAATGCAAACATATTAAATACTGCACAAAGATAATATAGAGAATTATAAAATGAAAGTAAATTTAATAACAAAATATGCATAGTACCATAAGATAAAAGTTAAAATAAGTGTGCAATATGTTATTCCTTCCCCACCAACTGTACCTAGTCTATTACCGGGTGCTACCTTTTTATAAAACTATGGAGAAATGTTTGGATAGTGGTTCTTTTTTACCTCATACATCTGATGATAAAAAGCAATATTATCTTCATATAATCTTTTTTAGGAATGCAGATTTTTTTTTCAGAAAACTTTACATAAAACCAAATTTGAGTATTGCAAATTTATGTAAAGGAAGAACTGTCTGTATTTCAATCTGTGCTCTTTCTTGCATTGGTCTATTTTGTCTGCCTTAATCAGGGAAGGTCTAATAATTTAGTTTGCCACAATTTCTTAGACATACTGTAGCCATTATACATCTTTGACCACACATATAATGCAAGGCTATAGTCGTCATTATCATATTATAAATATTGACAGAGATCCTACATTCTAAGAAATCATTGATCAATACCTTGTTATCAAAAGCTATTTAAAAGCTAAAAAATAGCATGTAAATAAGTGTCAGGGGACCTGGGCCCAAATCTTTGCTCTTTCCTCCCACCACCACCAATTAATGAGCTATGTGACCTTGAACAAGCTGCGTCGTCTTTGTGGATCTAATTTTGATAATTTGTAACATGAGGAATTTAGACTAAAAATTTGAGATCAAATTATTCCATAAGAAATTTGTAAAAAAATTATAAAAATGTCAAGTGGAGGTCTGTGTAAAAAAATCCTACTCCTATACAGCATCCATTTGTCTCTTTTCTCTCTTCCCTGATTCTACATCCCTCTTCAATTCCCCTCTCCCCACCTCTGCTTCCCAAAGCTCAGGAAAACAAATTATGTCCCTGAAGCTTCTGAATTTTACACTTCAGAACTGTTCCTTTCTAGGGACAGCCTTGGCAGCCTATGGATAATAATAGAATTGGTGACTCCAAAATTAATTTAAAAACCATTTCAAGCCCTGTCCCATGAAACTAGGTTGCAATTCTCTAGTATAGATAAGTTGGCAAAATATTTCTTTTTCACAGATCTATTATTTCAAATGCAGTTTAGAGCTTCATAAAGTTTGCAGTTTAAATTTCCCATATAGTTCCTCCTGATTAGGACATAGAAGTCTTAAGACATTCATACATGTTAATAGGGTGCCACTTCTTTCTACATTTTAAACTACACTATATATGACTGCAGTTAAATTGACATTAAACTATTTCTCCTTTCTCCATTCTTTATAGACAGAGCATTTATAAAACTCGATGTGTATAATGTGCCCTAGTCTAGGAGCTCAAATCCTTTATGACCTTTCCTACTTTACTTTGGCTATATTTGCCAAGGGAAGGCAGAGAACATAATCACAGGAGTTGTGTGCATAGTTTCTTACCAAAACCTGTGTCTCAACTTGTGCTTGCTTTTGATCTCCTGTTTGACATTGACCATCTTATATACTCTTCTTACTCTGTAGTCACCTTCCCAAAATCCCTTCCTTCAACACAGATCATGAAGTGTAAGTGACACTGGGATCCTGAAAACTGTGCCAGAAGAGTGGACATTCTGGTAAGTTCTATAAGCTGGCAAAACATGAAGTGTTGTTGCCATAACAAACTCAATTTATTTTTTTTTTCTTTTTTGCCACATCCCCTCCAATATTCATTACTCTCCCCTGCTGTCATTTTAGCTAGTCTGCTGGATGTGAGATGATAACTCAGAGTTGTTTTGATTTGCATTTTTCTAATTATTAGAGATTTAGAACACTTTCTCATGTGCTTATTGATAGTTTTGATTTCTTTATTTGAAAATTGCCTATTTATGTACCTTGTCCATTTATCCACTGGAGAACAGCTTGGTGTTTTGGACAATTGACTTAGCTCCTTGTATATTTGAGTAATTAGAACTTTGTCAGAGATTTTTGTTATAAAGATTTTTTCCCAGTTTGTTTCCCTTCTGATTTTTGGTTACATTGTTTTTATTTGCAATCAAAATTATTTATTTCACATTTTGTAATTTTTTCTAACTCTTTCTTGGTTTTAAAATCTTTCCTTTCCCAAAGATCTGACAAGTATACTATTTTGTTACTTAGAGTTTCTTCTTTATATTCAAATCATTCACCCATTCTGAATTTATTTTTGTGTAGGGTGTGAGATGTTGATCTAATCCTAATCTCTCCAATATTGTTTTCCAATTTTCCCAGCAGTTTTTGTCAAATAGTGGATTTTTGTCTCAAAAGTTGGGCTCTTTGGGTTTATCATGGACTGTCTTACTGATGTCATTTGCCCCTAGTCTATTCCACTGATCCTATCTTCTGTCTCTTAGCCTGGATGGCAATTTGGAACTTTGCCCAAAGAGCACTAAGAGATTGCCTGCCCTTTGATCCAGCTATACCATTGCTGGGTTAGTATCCCAAAGAGATCATAGGGAAAAACACCTGTACAAAAATATTTATAGCCACATTCTTTGTAGTGGCAAAAAAACCTGGAAATCAAGGATATGCCCTTCAATTGGGGAACAGCTGAACAAATTGTGGTATCTCTTGTGCTCAAAGGAATAAAGAACTGGAAGAATTCCATGTGAACTGGAAAGACCTCCAGGAACTGATGCAGAGTGAAAGGAGCAGAGCCAGAAGAACATTGTACACAGAGACTGATACACTGTGGTAAAAGTAAATGTCATGGACTTCTGTACTAGCAGCAGTGCAATGACCCAGGATAATTCTGAGGGATTTATGGAAAAGAACACTACCCACATTCAGAGGAAGAACTACAGGAGTGGAAACACAGAAGAAAAACAACTGCTTGAACACATGGGTTAATGTGGACATGATTAGGGATTTAGACTCGAAATGACCAACTTAGTGCAATTATCAATAATATGAAAATAGGTCTTGATCAATGACACATGAAGAAACCAGTGGAAATGCGCATCAGTTCTGGGGGAGCCGGGAGGGAAGGGGGAAGGGCGGAGGGAGGGGAAAGTAAGAACATGAATCATGTAACCATGGAAAATGTTTTTCTAAAAAATAAAATTAAAAAAAAAAAACCTCAACCTATGATGGAGAGATTAGCCTAGTAAGGGATGGAGAGGCTCTTCCCAGAAATCCAGAAATTAGGTTATGAATTCTTTATTCATGTTTATTATAAAAAAGGAGAGAAATGCAAAATAGTATTGAAGAAGGGACACTGAAAATGGATTCAGAGAACTGGCATTCAAATCATTCCTCTGTTATTTATTGGTTGTATGGCTATGGTAATTCTTAAAATCTTAAGATAAGAGACTTTGAGCTAGACAGGACTTTAGAGGATATCTAGTTGAACCTCCTCTGGCCTTATTTATAGAGGAGGAACCTGAAGCCTAAGGGGCAGAGTCAACACAAATTGAATGCAATTAAGCAGTAATAATGGGTGTTGATGTCTATTTCTGTTAATAAGTATTTCTTTAATTAAATTGGATTTGTGCATGCCATGTCTCCTCTCTAGCCTCCAGTTTATTCTTCTGTAATTAAGAGTTAGACTGAATAATCTTTAAGGTCTCTTCCACCTCTAAGTTCTATGCATTATTTAACAACTAAGTCCTGGAGAAAAATAAAAAGGTGCCCACAAGATACTTTTTAAAAATTTGTTGTTTTTAACTTTTTAAAGCCTTACCTCCTGTCTTAGAATCAATATTGCATATTGATTCCAAGGCAGAAGAGTGATGAAGTGCTGAGGGCGAGACAATGGGAGTTAAGAGACTTGCCCAGGGTCACACAGCTAGGAAATGTCTGAGGCCAGATTTGAACACAGTCTCTAGACCTGGCTCTCAGTCTACTGAGCTTGCCAGCTGCCTCCCATTTTAAAGTTTAGTCTACATTATGAAGATTTTTCTCTGCCAGTTTCTTAAGTCTAGATAAAACAACAACAAACAAAAAAAGTCTTGATAAAACAACAAATAAGCAAACAAAAAAACACAACCAAACAATAAATCAAGTCCTTATTTGTCCATTTCTGAGGTGTTAATGTTCATGTTGATAAGTTAATAATTGACTCCTAAGAATTGATTCAGGATAGTTCAGCATCCCCTTACATGGAATGCATGAAACTACATGATCTGGATGTTTTGTTTGGAGGAGGGGCACAGGAAGAAATCTAACGATCACAAGGACTGAAAGAAGAGATCATGGATTATGAGGAATATGCTTCAATCCTTTTTTTGTGGGCCTGCATAACTGTCATTTGAGAGCCATACCAAAGGACCATGGAATAATAAAAACATGGAATTTTTTATGGAGAGGCAAGTTTAGGAATAATCTAAACAATTTCCTATAAACATTGCTAAGATTTCCAAAATCTTAAGCAAAACCAATAAATTTAAAGTATCTAAGGAGGAGGAAAGGTGAGAGAGGAATACATTTGGAAGGTGAAGAGCAGAAAAGTGTTGGTGTGAGGGATGGAAACAGCTGGAGACAGACCGACAGACAGATAGATAGATACATAGATGGATGGAGAGATAGACGGATGGATGGATGGATAAATAGCAGATAATAAATAGTAGATAGCTAGATAGGCAAACATATATAGATACATAGACATATAAATACATAGACATAGTTACACAGTTTCAGATATAAATTATATAGTTGATCCTTATTATGTACAGTTTCTATATTTGTGAAATTACTTCCTTATTCAAATTTATTTCTAAACCCCAAATCAATACTTGCAGGACTTTTTTGCTCTTTAATAGATATTCACATGGAGTGGGAAAAAAATTCAGTTGCCTCACATGAAGGTTTTCAATTAAGATTGAACAAGGCAATTCTCTGCCTCCTTGTTTAGGATCTCATGCTATAAGTATGAGTTTTAGTTTTTTGATATGACATTTTTTGCATTTTTGCACTTTTTGCCAGTGATTTTGCTATTTAAAATGCGCCCCCACCCCAAGCTTAATACTGAAGTTCTATCCAGTGTTCCTAAGAGCAAGAAAGCTTTGATGTGCCTCCAAGAAAATACAGGTGTTAAATAAGCTTCATTCAGGCAGGAGTTATAGTGCTATTGACCGTGAGTTCAGTGTTAATGGATCAATAATACAGTACATCCAGAAAAAAACAGATTCCCAGACCTGTTTGTGAGACCTTTCCAGAAAGCACTAAAGTAAATGTTGTGCCCAGAGGTTCACAGGAACCTGACCCTGTATTTCCCCCAGGAGTAATGGCTCAGTACCCCTCAATTCAGCAAACATAACTACATACTACAAATGGCAACAATCAACTGTGTGCATACATATATATATATATATATATACACATATATATATATATATAGACATTGTGTGCTTGCATCTATATAGGTATGTATGTATATGTATATATATATTTGCGTATATATATACATATATATATATATATATTTCTTCCCTAGAACTTTTTTAATCTGGTCAAAGGAGTTTTAAGTTGAAATTAAAGAAAGAAAGACAAGTAACTCATGTATTTTTGGACAGGGGAACTAGACTAGCAGAACAGGAGAAATCTGGCTACATAACGTACTTAGATTTCATCAATTTGTTAAACAGTATTGCCTCATCATTAACAGGTCACTGTCGACTTAGAGGAACTTCTTTAGAAACATATCCCTTCAATCTAGCCTTCATTCAGTGCTATTCAACATTTTAAAAAATGTCAATATAATAATAGACAGATGTCACTCTTGTCAAATTTGGAAAACAGTTTGGGGAAATAACCAACCAATAACAAGAATGTTCAGGATATTCAGGAAAGACCTCTAGTGTGAGGGCTTGTCTTTGGTATCCACCTACCACCTAGTTTTCACCTGTGGCTCCAAGAAGCTGCCGTATGTGCAGCATCTATACCCTAGTAAACCTTTCTGGTAGTTTTGGCTAAATAAGGTTGAGGGAAACTGACAATCCTCAAGCCTGTTCGAGGAGTAGGGGAGGCATCCATGCCAGGCTTGTGAAGATATCATCCAGTTGTCCCAGTGGTCATGAAGCAGCTGAAGGAGGCATTAAGGAGTATTTAGAGCTTACTTAGACTTCAGAAAATCCAAGGTCATCCACTGCATCCTGAGCCACTCTAGTCATCTTGACTTTTGTCTTCCCACTGAACTTGGATGTCTCTGGAAAGACAATGAAACTAGTGACTTTGTGCAACTCTGTCTCACCTAAATCCAATTAGTTCTAGTCAAAAGACAATACCAGTAATCTTTTGGTCTTTTTTAAGTATGAAGGACAACAACCACCAACCATTAAGCGCCATTTTTTCCCCTAATCTCAATGAACTTACATGATAATGATATAAATAATATATCCACAAATTAGTAAATACAAAGTATATCCATAATCATAATCATTTTCTACCTCAGATTCTTCATCTGTAAAATGGTGCAAATAATAGTACCTACTTCCTAGGATTGTTGGGAAAATAAAATGAGATAAAATTGTAAAGCACTTTATAAAGCTTAAAGCATTATATAAATGCCAGCAGTGATGATGATGATAAACACAAAGTAATTTCTAAGAGAAGGCACCAGTAGAGCAAGGAAAAACTTCATGTAAGAGGAGGTATTTGGGATGAGTTTTAAAGAGAACTAGGGATTCTAAAATGCAGAAGTGTGGAGGTTTTTCATTCCAAAAGGGGACAGTCTGTTAAAAGGCATAGAAACAGGGGGAAGCTGGGTAGCTCAGTGGATTGAGAGCCAGGCCTAGAGACGGGAGGTCCTAGGTTCAAATCCCGCCTCAGACACTTCCCAGCTGTGTGACCCTGGGCAAGTCACTTGACCCCCATTGCCTACCCTTACCATTCTTCCACCTATAAGTCAATACACAGAAGTCAAGGGTTTAAAAAAAAAAAAGGCATAGAAACAGGAGACGAATGAGAAAGAGAAAGTAAACCTAGTTATCCTAAAAATCACAGTGTATGAAGGAGAGTAAAGTGTAAATCCTGGAAAAGTATGCTAGAATCAGATGGTAGAAGACTTTCAAAGCCACAAAAAAGAGTCTGAATTTTATCCTACAGACATTTCTGATGCACTGAAGTTTTTAGAGTAGTAGAATAGTATGGTTGGCAAGCTTTAAGACTATCACTGAGATTAGGGTTTTGATGTTAAAGAATTGCTCTACTGCAAAAATGAACAACATGGAAATAGGTTTTGAACAATGATACGTGTATAACCCTGTGGAACTGCTTATTGGCTTGGGGAGGAAGGGAATCATGAATCATGTAACCATGGAAAACATTCTAAATAAAAATTTAAAAAATACTATCATTGAGGCAACTATGTAAAAGATTCATTGGGTTTCAGGTAGACCAATTACAAGACTTTTCTAGTTGTTTATAAGAAGTCATGAGAGCCTGAGTTAGAGCTAGGAGTATAGAGGAAACAAATACGAAAGATGCTGTGGATCAAAAATTGATGAAATTTGATAATTGATAGGATATAGTAGACCAGATAAAATAAAAAGATAACATTGGAGAACAGATTGAAAATCCCCCCCTCAAAAATACTCTCAACAAGCTGGGGCAATAGACAATGAAATCATTTGAAATTGGTGGTAATGAATGCAAAATTGCATACTTGAATTTTTTTAAATACATTTCATTAAATATAGGATGTAAGAGTTGTACTTGATAATAGTTCCTATGGAAAATACTTGGAGGTTTCTATTCTCAGAAAACTCAGAATGTTTCTATAGTAGGACATGGCAACTGAAAATTTGGTGCTATCCCAGATATTCAGGAAGACTGAGAAATCAATCAACCTAAAATTTATTGAGTATCTACAATGTACCAGGTTAGGTACTAGGGATAGAAATTATTGAACAACCTCTACTCTTAAGGAGCTCATATCATAATTGGGAAGACAAAAGGGAATACATACATACATACATATATACATACATGCAAATATAATGATTACATTACTGAATAAATATACAAACAAATACAAATTAACAAAATACAAGTTAGTTTAGGAGGGAGAGCCAGTAGTGGAGAAGTTTAAGAAAAGCATTAATTAGAAGGTAGTGCTATATCTTAAAGAAAGACATTTAGTGGTAAGAAGGGAATATATTCCAAATATGGAAGATGGTTTGAGCAAGGGCACGGAAATGAGAGATGGGAGTTTCATTTTTGAGGATCAGAGAGAAGTACAATTTGGCAAAATCGTGCCTGAGAAGAAGAAGAATGTCTAATGAGACTGGAAAATAGGTTGGGGCTGAGTTTAAAAGAAAAAAAGCTAAATGGGGGAATTTATGTTGTAACCTAGAGGCAATAGTAATAGATGCTTTCAAATTGTGGTGTTGGAGAAGATTTTTGAGAGTCCTTTGGACAACAAAGAGATCAAATCACTCAATACTTAAAGAAATTAATTCAGGTTACTCATTTGAAGTATAAAGCTTACTTCTGATCCTTAAACAGAATCTGAAGCTTAAATACTTTGACCACATAATGAAAAGACAGGACTCATTGGAAAAGACCTTGATGCGTGGAAAGATTGAAAGCAAAAGGGAAAAGATAGCAGAGAGTGAGATGTATAGATAGTGTCATGGAAGCAATAAACATGAGCTTGAACAGACTCTGGGAGATAGTGGAGGATAAAAAAAGCCAGATATGCTATAAGGATTATGAAGAATCAGACACAAGTGAACAAATCAACAACACGGAAGTAATAGGAGGCCAAATAATTTGATTAACTAAGGGAGTGACATAGTTAGATCTGAAATCAAGGACATCATTTTGGCAGCAGTATGTAGAATAAAGAGTTGTAATAAAGAGATCAATTAAGGAACTGTTTCAATAATGTAGGAAGGAAGTGATTCAGGCTTGAACTAAGATGTGAACTATGTGTATAGAGAGAATGAGGTTAAATTTGAGAAATGTTGAAGAGCTAGAAATATCAAGACCTGGTAACTGATTAAACCTGTGTGGTAAAGGACAATGAGACATTGAGGATAGCTCCAATGTTAAAATCTGGAAGAATGGAAGGAGAGTGGTACTATCAAAAGAAATATTAAATTTTGTAAGAGGGGAAAATTTGGGAAGAAAGAAAATATGGCATGTTGGATATATTGACTTTGAGTTATCAACAAGATATTCAGTTTGAAATGTCAGGAAGACAGTGTTACAAGACTGGAGCTTAGGAGAGGTAGAATCTAAATATATCTGTGGAGGAGTTAATAATTTTGAAATACTCTTCTTTGTTCATCATGGGTGTGCTGGAGCCACTTCTAACTGGTCAGCTAGGCCAACTCTTTCATTTTACAGATGAGAAAACTGAGGCCCAGGAAGAATAAATTTAATCTGGATGGGAACAGTGGGGAGTTTTCAAAAGCCACATGGGATAGGCATTTACATGAGTTTGATACCTCTCAACTAAACCTCTGAGATTCTTTTATAACTAAAAATAAGAATGTTGTGAATTAAAATCTGAGGGAGCAAAAGAAACCTTCACTGATTATGTGATTGATTTTTTGCCACTATTAATAATTCCTTCTTCACTGTGAATCATCACTTAAATAAACTGCTGAATTGTCCCAGAAGCAGGCTTTTTGTTCCTTGGCAAGATGCACAAATTAATAACCACATATTGGCTACCATAAGTAATAAGTAACAGAGTTAGGTTCAAATGCACCCTTCCTCTACCCTTTTTCAGCCTTATTTTTCTTCTCTTTGGACTTGAGTCAAGGTGATCCTTGCTGAAGTAAATGTTCTGTCTCCTTTTACTCCAAACCACAATCTGATTTTCATTTTCTTTATATTCCTCCTTCTTTTCTTAAAGCCTTGCTACCTTCTCCATAAATCTCAGGAGCCTTTTCTGACTTCATTCAAATAGATGTCACTGGTTCAGCTGAAGCAGTTTAATTGAACCGAATTATTTCCCCCTTTTATTTCTGACCTCAGAATCAGGCCTTGTGGTGCTTCCTTCCTTCCTTCTTATAATGACACAGTTCAGGGAAGTTTACATAGATGTCTTTTTCCCACAAAGGACTCCAACAATTTACATTTGTATAGAATGTTCTAATATATCTTATTCTTGAATACTTGAAATGTTTCCCCAAACGGTAGAAGAAATCAGATGATTTGTACAGTATTCTTTTATATAAGTTCAGGTCCCAAATGAAAGCATCAAGAAGGTATTTAGTGTTTTCTTCATACATTGTATTTCCCAGACCACAACTTCTAAAAAGATGAATATTTTGGCAGGGGCATAGGAAGCATGAGCAAATTCCCATTAGAATATAGAAAGAAATGAACTGTATAGCAAAATGAATAATCAAGTAGATGGAAGTCATGCTCTCTTTTCAAAATATTAGAGAGTGATGGGACTTGTTAGTAAATGGCATAAAGAAAGTTCTCAAGGGAAGAAGCAAAGCTGAAGCCTTTCAATAATAAAAGAGTCACTAATGTACTCTTGGTGGAGCTGTGAACTAATACAACCATTCTGGAGAGTAATTTGGAACCATGCCCAAAGGGCCATAAAACTGTGCATACCCTTCGACCCAGCAATACCACTATAAGGTATGTATCCCAAAGAGATCAAAGGTTGAGGAAAAGGACCTCTTTGTAAAGATAATTATCGCAATTTTTTGTGTGTTGGCAAAAAATTGGAAAAGGGAGGGGTGTCCATCAAATGGGGAATGGCAGAACAAGTTATCATATATGACTGTAATGGAAGACTATTGGGCCATAAGAAATAAATAAAATGATCATAAAAAAAAACTCCAGGATCTTATATGAAGTGATGCAAAGTAAAGTAAGCAGAACCAGGAGAACATTGTACACTGCAACAGCAATAATATACAATGACCAATTGTGAATGATTTAATTTTTATTGGCAATGCAAAGATCCGAGATAACTCCAAGACTTAATTTTGAAAAAGGCTATCCACTACCGTAGAAGAAACTGATAGAATTTAAATACAGTTTGAAGCATACCATTTTTCATTTTATTTCCCAAATGATTTTTTTTGAATTAGCAATAAATTTTCTTTTACAACATGATGAACATAGAAATATGTTCCATGATAGCACTTGTATAACTTATATATTGCTTACTGTCATGGGGAGGGCAAAGGGGAAGAAGTGAGGAAGAGAACATGAATCACAAAATGTCAGAAAATAATTATTTAAAACTCATGTAATCTGGAAAAGAAAAATATAGTAAAACTTTTTTTTAACCCTTAATTACTGTGTATTGGCTCATAGGTAGAAAAGTGGTAAGGGTGGGCAATGGGGGTCAAGTGACTTGCCCAGGGTCACACAGCTGGGAAGTGTCTGAGGCCGGATTTGAACCTAGGACCTCCCGTCTCTAGGCCTGACTCTCAATCCACTGAGCTACCCAGCTGCCCCCTATAGTAAAACTTTTAAATAATAATAATAATAAAAGAATCATTCTAAGATATATGTGTACTGCAAGGAAGACAAAAGCAGGAGTCAAGAGTGACTAAATCAGTAGTAGAAATAAATAAATAAATAGAAGGTTTGCCTAGGTGAAATAAAGGTGGTATGAGAAGAGAAGAGCAAAAACAAGAATAAAACATTGGCCTACAGAGTCATCTGTGAACATGTAAGAAAAGAAGAACACATGACGTATAGAGAGTTGAGTTGAGATAAAACTGGCTCGGTAGAAAGAGCATTGAATTTGGAGTGGAGGGACCAAGATTTACATACCATCTCTGACATGTAAAACATCTGGGACCTTGAACAAATCATTTAATTTCCTTGAATTTTCCCTGTAGCCCCAATTATAAAACAAAGAGATTAGACTAAATGGAGAAGTTATTCTGGGAATTTTTCAGCAGCAAGAATAGGAATAGAAAGAAGAATGAGAATAGTGGGAGACACATTGTGACATAGTGAGTGGTGGGCTAGATATTTGTAATCAGGGGACCTGGATATTAATGCCATCTCTGCTCTTCATGGACTATATTACCTTGGATTGCCTGACCTGTTTCCTTGTGCATAAACTAAGGATGTTGGACTAGTACAGTGATGTCAAACAAAAATACAAATGGAACCTTACAAGCCATGTATTGAATAGAAAACATTTCCCAAATACATTTTACTCTGGTTGGGGGCACTGGGGAATTTTGCAAACTACACATGGGTCAGTAGGATAAATTTAACACCTTTAAACTAAATGGTCTCTGAGATTCTTATATAATTGAACATGAGGATATTGGGAATTAAAGTCTAGAAGAGTAACAGAAACCATA
The DNA here is from genome assembly GCF_016433145.1 of Gracilinanus agilis. Classification (NCBI taxonomy): domain Eukaryota; kingdom Metazoa; phylum Chordata; class Mammalia; order Didelphimorphia; family Didelphidae; genus Gracilinanus; species Gracilinanus agilis. The sequence continues at coordinate 495,458,770 of NC_058131.1, forward strand.
GCCAATGATGTTATTATTTTTTCACTACTATTAACAATTCTTTCTTTGTTGTGGACTGTCACTCAAATGAACTATTGAAGTGACCCAGAAGTAGGTTTTTCATTCCTTGGCAGAATGTACAAATAAATAACCACATATTGGCCATCAGAAAGAACATCTTCACAGTGCATTGCTGGGCAGGTATAATAGCACTCATGTTACTTTGACAGCAAAATATATATTTTTAAAATCATGGCCAGTTTTATCCTCAGTTATTAGTTAAAGGTTATAGCAGTGTTTCTGCCCTTGAAACTGGTGTTGAAAGCTGCACTTTATGTTAAAGAACAGGTTAGCAGCATACTGGCACCAACCTTTGAGCGAGAACTCCTGTCATGAAAATGCCCATTTCGGTGTAATACATTATTAAAGTACATTAAATATAACTTGACCTCCCTATTTCCCATTATTCAAATATATTCTCAAAGATATGAATAATTAAGAGAGTAGGTTCTTCTGAAGTGTGCTGCTTGGTGGCTACAGGTAAGACTTGACCATTTTCAGACCCTCTAAATCCATTTTGACAACACAGTCCCGTATTTTGTTTCTCTATATAGGTCAGAGGATCATAGAACAGTTCCAGAGCTAGTAGAGATCTCAGAGGAATCTAATCCAAACCACTCATTTTACAAATGTGGAAATTGAGGCTCAGCAAGATCAAGTAATTTGCCCCAATCACACAAATAAGCATTAGAAGTGAGATTTGAACTCAGGTATTTTGACAGTTATTTATATTCTAAATCTTGTTTCCTTTGAGGGAAAAATTTGTAAAGCAAGCTTACAGGACTCTAGCTATAACATGGTGTGTTGAAAAGAGTGCTAGATTTGAAGTCAGAGGACTTTAATTGAAATTTCACCCCTGGAGCTATTTAATTTATATCTGAGATTCTTTCCAGCTATAAACCTATAATCCTATGAATGTCAAGAGTGTTGCTTTTTTAAGTGTTTGATGGTATTTTTTCAAATGCAAAAGTATTTATGATGAAATCATTTAGTCATAATGATTAATTGTGTATCTCTCATTAAAGCACGAATCTAAGTTCAAAGAAACTTATCAGAGGCTGGCTAGAGAATATAGTGTCTTCAGGGCAAATCAACCAGTGAATATCTTCTACAAAATAGTGGCAGAAGTGGGATCTGCATGGATAGTGGAAATGAATGCTCATGACAGTGAAATTCTTAGTAATTTGCTTCAATATTAAATAATAAAGTTAGAGAACACGTAGTTCTGGGGTCACAAAGCAAATCAATGAAGGAGAAGATATAAAATATTAACCTTAATGTTGCTCTCTGCTCCTAGTTGCCCTACTGTACATTAAAGACAGGAATAACTCACTAAGGTTCCTAAACAAAACAATTTAAAAATATTACAATAGGAACGAAATTTATAAACCATAACATATAAAGAAATAAGAAAACTTGCTGACAACTAGGACTGTCACAAAGACCTTCTCCAAAAAAACAATTATTTTTCCTTTTTTTCCATATAAATTTAAGTGAGGGTATATTAGCTAATGCCCTACAGTATATGATTCATTTTCAGCTGTATGCTTCAGTTAATCTTGAGGGGGTGGCATATTCTCTTTTTAAAAAAAGGTAGTGGCAGCATCTTGAAGAAAAACTGCCTTTTTGAGTAAGTACTTTATAAAAGGAATTAAAGCAGAAGGATGTGTTTATGGGCTTTTCTCCTTCAAAATGGTTATAGATCAAACTTATTAAAAAGCTAATTTAGAACTGAAACTGGCACTGCTGTAATAAAAAACAGTAATGACACAAATTAATCTTGGATTTCTATAGAACCTTTCATCCCTAATGATCCCAAAGCTCCTTCCCACCTAGGCACCATTCAGAGTGTTTCACCCACCACTGAATTTCACAAGTACTTGTGAATTGGGAACATATCAATTGCTTAAGTATGGCATGGTGTGGTTTTATTGTCTATTTCCTTAGGATAAGAAATCACAACATGTTGTTTTTTTTTTTAAATCCATCTGAAACTAAGTGGGGTAAATGTTAAGTAAAATATATATGAAGTTTTTTTAAAAAATCTCTGGGATGCTAATGTCCTAATATTCAAAGAGATGAGGAAAAATGAGAAAGATAGATTCCCTAAGTTGTAAATGATGGTTTCATTAACTTCAGGAAAGATTTTAGAATGGATTATTAAAAGGAAGGCTTATGAGTATTTAGAAAGTGAAATAATGATCATTTAGAAGTAGAATGGGTTCATAAGAGAATCTGTCAAGTCATTAACATCATTTCACTTGTTAACAGAAGTAGAAGGGGGTATAAGAAAAGCCATATATACAATGTCTGATTTCTTGAAAGACTTTTGGCCAAGTCTGTCAGAATTTTCTTTTGGGAAAGATGGAAAAATATGTATTAGATTACTATAAAGTTACATAAATTTGGAACTGATTAAAAAATGCACCAATGAGATCTAGGGCAACCTAGAACAAGGATTCTTCATCATAAACTATAGGGACCTGTGGATAAATTTTAGTAGTCTGTGAATTTGAAAGGGAAAAAAATTCATGTTTGTTTTTAATTAACCATTGGTTTACGTAGTAATCCTATTTATTTTATTTTATGAATTTAAAAATATCACTTTGAAGAAGAAGCTCATAAGTTTCATCAGACTGCCAAAGAGTCACATAGTACAAAAAGATCATAAAACCCTAACCTAGAGAAATGTCTCAATATTGTCTTCAGCCCCAGTCTATTGAACATTTTTAAGGATTGCTTGAATAAAAACATGAATGATTTATTTTTCATACCTGTGGATAAAATGGAACTGGATAGGTTAGCTTTTACATGGATAAAAATATCTAGATCTAAGTACATCATAAATAACAATAACATGTTATTGTTGATAACTCATGATGAGTATGATGAGTCAAATTTCATTAAAAAATGAATGAGTAAAGATAAGGTTCTGTGCACAATTAAAAATTGTAGAAATATGGCTATACACTAAGCACTTTATATGAAAAGTGGGAATAGAAAGCTGTTAGTAAGTTTTCTTTAGGTCAATTAAAAGAATTTAGTTTTACTAAAGCAATAATGGAGCAATTATAATTAATGTATGGAGTTCTGACCTTGGTATCAAGAAAACTTGGGTTCTAACACACCTATGATACTTAATAGCTATGCTATCTTGGACAATTCCCTTCTGTGAATTCATAGAACCTTTTGAGAAGGGGCATCAATATATATCTAAACCTACCCAAGTATGGAAACAAATTCTACTATAACAAATCCACCAAGTGGTCTTCCAGTATGTGCTTGAAGACCCCCAGCAAAGGGGAAACTATTATGTCCTGAAGCAAGTCATTCTACTTCAGAAAGGCTCGAATTATTAAGAAGGTTTTCCTGATACTATGTCTAAATATTTCTTTCTATGACTTTGACTCATTGTTCTTGATTCTTCCCTCTGAGATGAAACAAAACAAAGTATTGTCATAATAGACTCTCAACTATTTGAGGATGACTATGCTATTCCCCTGAATCTTCTTTTCTCCAAGTTAATCATCCTCAATTTCTTCAACTAATTCTCATGAAATGTTCCCAAAATCTTTCATCATACTTGTCACATACTCTACAACTTATTAATGTCCTTCTCAAACTGTAGTATCAAGAATTAAAAATCAATCCTCCAGATGGATTATGATCAAGGAAAAGTATAGAACAAGAGCATATTTATTTATAGAAGCCATGAGATCAAATAATTAATATAATCAGTGGTGTGATGTAGTAGCCAAAAGAGTTAATTTGATATGGAGCTATAAGGTTTACATTAAGATCTATTTAATGTTAAATTTAGTTACTGAGACATGGCTCTCAATAATTTTGTCTGCCTATATGGTTCCCTAACCACAAGATCGTTCAGCTCCATTTCCAGTAGGGAAAATAGAGTATTAATGTCACACACCTCATCATAGGGAAAGAAAAATGGAAAATGATAAAGTCTAAGAATTAAACTGAATTTCTGACCATAAAATAGGTGGTGATTAAACTGATATATCTGGAAGAGACAGCAGAGAAAAAGACATAAGGCTGTGTAACATCAGAAGAAAATCAAACAAAAAAGTTCTAAAAGGAATCAAAGAATAGACAATGTACTCTCTAATACATTCTGGTGCAAGTGGTCTAAGAGAAAGATTCTTAGACACTGGGTAAGAGAACTGATGGGAGACATCTGAATGGTTTAATGGGTGGAAGACTGATGTGCGAATTAAGTAAATTTTCATAGTTATTGACTCTTCCTTTCTCTCTGTCTCTGTCTCTGTCTCTCTGTCTCTGTCTCTGTCTCTCTGTCTCTGTCTCTGTCTCTCTCTCTCTCTCTCTCTATATATATATATATATACATATATATATATACAGATATAAACACATATATTTTATATCTGAGAAGAAGGGTTACTAACCATAAAGTACAATCAGTAGATGGAGGACAAAGTAACAGGTATAAAGATAATATTTCAATTGAAGACTAGAACTGAAACACATTCCAAGGCTAAAACAGAAATCTGCAACATCTTTTTCTGCTTTTCTTTATAAAAGAGAGGTTTTTTTAGCGACAGCAATCCTTAGTGGATAATAGAGGTGTCTATAAGAGCTGCTAAATAGAGCTGTTTATCTCCATGCAGGAGAGAGGCTTATGAACCATGACTTCCCTCGTGGATGTTAAGCAAAGGGTGAGGGGAACTAGAGCAGCAGACATAGCCAGGTTGTAAACAGCTGAACTAAAATACCAAGAAGAGACTAATTGAAAGAAATTCATAATAGAGAGCAAAGTTCATTAGACCACAAAACAATGATATCAATAAAGAACATTGATCATCTATGTTGCCTCTTTGTGATTGCACCCTGGTGACAGGTGATGTGCACTTTCACAGAGGTGCAATGGCCACATAAGTTCTCTATGCATTTATATACGATGCATGATTCCTAGTTAAGTCAATTCTTTCAACTCATTGTTTGCATTTGGGAGAAGAGTATGCTGAAAATTTATAGTGATGAAGCATATTCTGTTGTTATTGTTTGTTAAAGTAATTTCTTTACATGCCTTTACTGTGTGCTGTGTCATATGCCTGAGTAGTAAAAGAAAATGTACACATAAACAATGTATAAAATGCTTCTAATCATGTTTTAAAAAGGTTTCTGACACAAAGTACCTGAAACCTGGAGCAGGTAAAGAGTTCCAAGGATGAATGGAACTGCAAGTAGCACACTTATACTGTCCTTCAATGAACAAGTTGTTATAAATTGGATATCTCTATTTTCTTTATTCATTCTGTGTTTTGCTCCATCAGAGACTTTTTTCACACCAATTTGTATTCTTCCTCCTCCTTTTAACCTACTGAATTCTTATGCATCTTATGTAAAGGCAAAAATTCAAATACTATGACTTCTTTGAGCCCTTTAATATTCTCCCCTGTCCATAACGACCTTCTTAGACCTCACATAATACTTAATTTTGCAACTTTCTATGTCTCTTTATCCCATTAAAATACATTCTCTACAGGGAAAAGGGAAGGCTATTCTTTTTTTAAAAACTTTTTACTTACATCAATGATCAACCCAGTGAACAACCACTGTGTACTTAATGAATTGAATTTTCTGATGAATTTATTTGAACTGAAGTCTAGCAAAGCTATCCTTAAATTAGCAGCCAATCACGTATGGAAATCATATCTTCCACTCTGGGTATATATTCAAACAGAAGCTAGATAACAATTTGTTGGGGTTGTTGTAGAAAGTACTCATGCCTTGGGTAGAGAATGGATGAAATTATCTCTAACTAATCCCATCCAGCTTAAAAATGTTGCAGTTCCAAGACACATATCTTTTTATAGAACTTTATGAACTTTAGAAATATAATGCCTCTAGATCAGTGATGGGCAAACTATTTAAAAAGGGGGCTAAAGGAAAGGAAATACTCATCTGTCAGTCTGTTTCTAAGGCAACTCTTTCAAAGTTTTATTGCATTGTATCCTACTCCTTGTATTCTTCAGGTTAGGAATAATGTCGCAGGGAGGGATAGAACATTTCAGGGTGCCGCATCTGGCCCACGGGCAGTAGTTTGCCCATCACTGCTCTAGATAGTTTGAACTAATAACTTTTTAAAATTCATTTCAATCAAATATTTTTTCATGTTCTTTCAATCATGCTCATTTCTCAGTACTTTCCCATAACATTAATAAAAAGAAAGTTCAGATAGATTTAAATAATAGTTTTTAGCAAATCTTTGTTATAATATTTCATTTTTAAAAAGTTACCATGAACTATGAATAAACAATTGTTGTTTCTCTTAACATTTGCAGGCTGTCTAGATGAGATAAGTGTGTTCTCGCTGGCTGGGTCATTTCCCAAAAAGACATTGCTTTTGTACTCCATTTTAAATGCCTTGCATGGTCTTTAACAAAATGAGTGAGACAACAAGCATAGAAGTTGAGTGGGCATATCCATCTAAATGTTCAAGCAGTTTGGGCAAAGTCACTTATAAGGAATGAATTGGCTGCTTTCAACAATTAGTCAGTAGCTTTAAACTCCAGCAGAATTTTCTGTATATTTGTGTGGTTGCTAGAAGTAGCAGTGAGATAAGGAGATACAAAGATAGATTATCAATAATTCTCCTTTAGAAAAATCACATAGAATAATGGAATATACCTCTATAATTTGAAATATAGAATTATGGATAGAGTATCTATTTCCTTGTTAGTGAAAAGTAGAAAAGTCCAAAAAGCCTATCCCTTCGATCACTTTTGTGTATTTTCTCAACCATTTTGGAGCTTCAGCTTCAATCTTAAATCCTATAGTTCTGTTGGGAAATAACACAGCTAGGAGATGATAGTAAGACCTCTCAGCTAGAACATAATTGATCAATAATATAGCTACCCCCTTCCATATGCCCTGTGTTATAGTAGGTTTCAAAGACATTGTCCTTTTTCATTATTATTTATTGCTTATAAGAATAGTTCAATTCTTGATTTCTGTCTGGATTATCTACATAGTCTTAGAATCAATATTGAGTATCTCCTCCAAAGCAGAAGAGCTGAAAGGTACAGGCAACTGAGGTTAAATGACTTGCCCACAGTCACACAGGTAGGAAGTGTCTAAGACCAGATTTTAACCCAGGACCTCCCACCTCCAGGCTTGGGTCTCTATCCACTGAGCCATCTAGCTGTCCCTCAGCTAGGTAATCTTATACAAATTTGCCTAATATTAGCTGTCCAAAAATATAACAAGGATTTTGAATGAAAAGTGATCCTGGTGAAGTGAAAAGGCTGGTTGATCTGTAATTTGAAAGACAGAATTTGACTCTAGTCAAACAAAAAAAAATAGTTTTATGAATTCCTATCAGACACTCTTCTTCACTAAAGCATATGTAAAATGTAGTTCCAATGGGGAACTAAATGATCTTAAAGGTCATTTTGAACTCTAAATTCTATAATTATCTCTCACATAATTAAAGTTTAGCCTCTCAATTCTGTTAAAAGTATTGCAAAAGCCAAGTCTTTCTATCTGTCTTCCCAAGAGTTCAGATTAACCCAGTGTTTCTATGATAAGCTTAATGATGAGTGAGGTTAACATGGTTCTTAAAGAATCACAGAATCTTAGAAAAGTGAAGAACTTCAAACCAGCCATTCTGTAAAAGGATCTCCCAGGAATGGAACATGTACTTCTTTGTGCAATATCTTATCTTACTGTTGAAATTTGCCTATAACATTTTCAGGTATATAAGAGTAAGAAAAAATGCTTTTAACCCCTAAACATAGTGGGCATAGCATATTATATCTGTTTGTATCATAAATCTAGAATTGGAAGATACCTCAGAAGCCAAATAATTGAAACATCCCATTTTAAAGATGAAGAAGCTGTGGCTCAGGAAGGTTAATGACTTGCCCAATGTCTCATAATTAGCAAGTGTCAGAAATGGGATTTGAATCCAAGGTGCCTCCAGAGCCATGTCTCTTACCATTGCACCATGCTGGCTACATTGAAAAAAATAAGAAAATAAAATAAAATATAATGCTCATGAATTTTGCTTTCAGAAGTTCTTAAAAGCTATATGAGGAAAAACCGATACAATCTGTTCTTTGTGTCTTCTGGCTGCATCTTAGAGGGTATCCTAAGTCACTCACTATATTGGGTCTCCACTACATAAAATATTTGTTATTTAGTTACTACAGATAGGAGTAAGGCTATTTTTTTTTCAACCAGTAAAAAATGTTCAAGACACAAGTCAGCTTCGGCTTTTCAGCTCTAAAAGAGATTTTATGGCTTAGAATGATTTTTCTATCTGTGGGCAAAGAAGAGAAATAACTGATTTGCTTTGTGAATGTATTTCACCAATGTCTATATAGCATGTGACAGTTACCTACTGCACAAACTGTATCCTTTTAGAAATGTAGTAAATTTAAGAGCTTTTTTTATGAGACTCCGTGAGTCTAAGACACAGTAGCCGAAAAATGGCATGTTGAGAAGGATATTATTTAAACTTGACTCTCTGCCTAATCGTGAAAACCATTTCTTTGCCTCAAGGCAAAATCTGTCTAAATGAAGATGTGCTAGTAATGGTTTCATATGACAAATGGGTGGGGCCTCCTGTCTGCTAATTTGTCTGTTATATTCAGATGGAGTGTAAATTAGAATAGAGGATACTGATGGCTGTGAATTTCTCTGCTCTCTGCTAGTATGTACATGTCCATATGTCTTTCAGGTTGAATTCCTGTTATTTTTCAGTGAATTATTTCATAGAAATACACATAGTAGATATGTATATGTGTTAATATATACACATAGATAGATACATATACACCCACAGAGGTAGAGGGAAGGAGAGAAAGGGTGAGAGAGAGAGAGAGAGGGTGGGGGAGAAAAGAGAGAGAGAGAAGAGGGAAAAGAGAGAGAGAAAAAGAAAGGAGTTAAGAGAGAGAAAAGGAAGAAGAGGGAAAAGAAGAGAGAGGAGAGACAGACAGATAAACAAGACAGAGACAGAGGAAAGAAAGGAGAGAGAGAGAAAGAGAGAGAGAACGAGAGAGAGACAGAGAGGAGAGAGAGAACGAGAGAGAGAAACAGAGAAAGAGAGAGAGAGTTATATTGACTACACTTTTAATGAGTCATCCTAATAGACCTCATAGTTCATTAGGAGGCTTTAATTCCATGCATTCCTGAAATATGGCCATTTCCCTGGAGTGGCAATGAATGCTACATGAGGAAATGAAGGACATTTTTTGATTCAGGATTTTTAAGGAGATGGAATTTAATTGCATAAATTGGATTACAGCCAGGACAGCAGAACTCACACCTCTACTTTTAGACAAAGTGCAATGTTATTTTCCTGGGAGGAATGTGTCTCAGTTAAATGTTTCATAATAGGACATAGAAAGTATATAATTATTCAAAATAAGAACCCACTATTTTCACAGTATTGCAAAAAATGAAACAATATTAATTTTCACTTTATATTTTATATGCAAACAAATTGGGGTTGTCTGAAAAAGAGTGTTGATTTCCTCACAAAAGCTGTCTTTTGATGATAAATTAGAAAAAAATGTATTGCAAAACTGAGTATTTCCATATGTGACAAATTTTAGAGAGAAAGGAAGCAGAATTTAGGTATTTCTGCCATGACAATGTGATTGTACTGTGGAAATGAGGAAACTTGTCTTCAATATTCTATTGAATTTTCCCAAAGGAATCAACTTGTGCCCATGAATGAATGAATGATTTTCAAGATTTCATTAAAAAATTCCTCCTTTACTTGGATGTCTCATGGTCCTGTGAAGGTAAATGTGGGCTTTTTAATGCTATGTCAAGTGGAGCACTGACCTAATTTTGAATATAAGCCTAGTGATGGATTGATCATATATGTCTGTTATCAGAGGGAGATGCTTATCACAAGAATGATGACCTTTAGGTAATCATTTTTTTAAGCATAGAAACTTTTAAAAAAACTGTTAACTATGATGTAGAGCAGAGGTATCAAACTCACAGCCTTCAAGGAACAAACAAATTGTTTCTGGGACCAGATAATGATATAATTGGGAAATATTTAAGAACATAAACAAATACAGTATCACCTAGATAATATTAATTTGTGGTTCTAAGTTAATGTACAGGGGCAGCAAGGTGATACAGTAGATACTGTGTGGGGCCTGAATTCAGGAAGACTCATTTTTCTAAGTTTGAATTTGGGCTTAGAAACTTAATAGCTGGGTAAGCCAGGGAAAGTCACCTGCTGAGCTCCATTTCTGTAGAAGGAAATCACAAATCACTCCAGTATCTTTGCCAAGAAAATCTCGATTAGGGTCACAAAGAATCGGATACTACTGAACAACAACAAAAGTCAATACACAGATTCACTATAGAAATTTATTTTTATTTAAGTTTGATACAACTGAGGTAGAAGATCTACAATGTGATTCAGTGGGGAAAAAAAGAAGCACTCTTAAGACAGTAAGATTGCATGAAGTTCAAATTAAACAATAAAAAGGCAAGTCATTTAGATAACTGTTAAATAATGGAAATTTTCATAGAATTGCAGAATTAACTACCTCTTAGGATCTATTCTTAGTTCACTTTCTAGTGAAGTTGCATATGTGTGTGTGTCTGTCTGTGTGTGTCACACACACATAAATATACACTTTCCAATGATAGTTCATTCTATTTCTGGACAATTCACTGGATCACTATTTTAGAAATGCATAGGATCTTATAAATTACCTAGTCCAGGCTTCTTCTCATTTTTCAGACAAGGAAACTAAAGCTGAGTGAATCTAAGTAATTTGTCCAAGGTCACCCAAGTAAAAGTGGGAGAGACAGGATTTCAACCCAGGTCCACTGATTCCAAAGCCTGTTGTCCATATATTTGCCTAGTAATTCTAATTGCTAGGAAGATTTTCCTTTACATTAAGCTGAAACCTTTCTCTTATCTTTACCATTTGGTCCTACTTTTGTTCTCAGTGATCAATAAGAAAATAATTAACTCCTCTTCCAAATGATAATCCGTAAGTTATTTGAATATCTGTGTATTCCACCATTTCTAGTCCTCTCCAATCAATTTAACTGATTTTCATATAGCAGATTTTTGAGTTTCTTCTGGATTTTTTTCCAGCTTGTCAATGTCCCTTCAAAAATGCAGCTTCTAGAACTAGCTATATTCCAAAAAATGTCTGACTGAGGGAAGAGAGTGAGACTATCACTTAATTCATTCTGAACAATGTAGTTTTAACTCACACATCGAAATGTTTTCTAATCATGTATCATACTTTGTTTAATGTCTATGATGTAAAATTTGGTTCTGCTCCATTTATCAAAGAACTAATGCCCAAAGCAATGTTACTATATAACTATAGGCTGGGGTAGTTTATACAGGAAGTAAAGCATTGAGAAGTAGAAACTGAGCTCTTTCTTCTAAAAGTTTCTCCATTCAGACTAGGATTCAGTGTAAAAAAATGGAAATAAGTAAGGATGACTAGAAGCCATATTCTGAAATAATATATTCTCACTGTTTACAGGATAAGAGATAGATACTTCAACACTCTCCTCTACCAATCTAGCTTATAGGCAGACATTTTAGAGATAAAGATTTTTAAAAGAATTTGAGGTGTCAAGAGCCTGAACTAGGGCATTTTTGTTACTTTTAAATTTAGGAAGATGACAAGAGATAAGATCTAGGTGATAGGCATGCCAGTTTCTAGTATAGAAATTAGGTTAGAAAGAAAATGAATTGGAGAAAGACATGCCCTATCTACTATTGTGCTTTACCCTTAGCTTCTAATTCTTTTGTGATTATTAATTACTAATAGGTTTTCACTATAGCTTCTGAGTAATAATAATAGCTAGCATATATATGTACAATGGTTTGAGACTTATAAAGCATTTTACATATATTTTATCATTTGGTTCTCATCACAAATTTGTGAGATTGGTACTATTATTATGTTCAATTCCTAGATGAGGAAATTGAGGCAGAAGAGAATTTAAACAATTATAAATATTTTTATTACACAACACAAGGTTGTTTTGCACAAAATCCATCCATTTAGAATTCAAAGGAAAATGAGTAACCAGAAAAATATCTTGAAGAAAATTTCTTAAATTAAAGAATGATATCTATGGTATATAGGAAATTGATATAAACTCATAAGCACAAAAGATTTTCCCCAGTAGATAAATTGTCAAAGGATATGGACAAGAAATTAGGGCTCTCAAGACTCAACAACAATTAATTTTTTTTCAAATAACTAATAATAATAGAAATAAAATATAAATTATAGGAAATCTTTAAAGGAGACTTTATCTAAACTTATCAGCTTGGCAAAGATAAAAAAGGAAAATGACAGCTGTACTTGGGACAATAGGAAGACAAACATGCTAACATATTTGTCTGTCGTGCATTGATTTTTCCACTTTGTGAAGTAAATTTGAAGTACATCAAAGTCATTCAACTGTGCTCACACTTTGACATATATATGCCTATATACACAAACACACACTGCATATGCATATGTACATATCTATACCTTTCCCTCTTTCCTTTATATATATATTCTTCCATTAAAAACTGTCTATACTTTTCCCTTGAAAATTTATTCATTGGGAAATGGCTCTTGCTATTATAAGTTTCCATCAATTTCCTACATATCACACCTTTATCAGAGAAATGTGTTGCAAAGATATTTCTCTGGTTGCCTACTTCACTTTGAATTCTGAATGGATAGATTTTGTGCAGAACTTTTTCAATATTGTGTTGTACATGCACACATTTTCACTTTTTTTCAGTTTCACTGATTTTATTTTATTTTTTTAATTTAATTTGTTTATTTTGAATATTTTCCCATAGTTATATGTTTCATGTTCTTTCCCTCTCTCTCAAACCCCCAAGCCCCTTTTAGCTGACACAAAATTCCACTGAGTTTTACATGTATCATTGATCAAGACCTAATTCCACATTATTAATAGTTGAACTAGAGTTATCATTTAGTGTCTCCATCCCCAATAATATCCCCATCAGCGCATGTGTTCAAGCAGTTGTTTTTCTTCTGTTTTCTCTTCCCACAGTTCTTCCTCTGAATGTGGCTAGTTTTCTTTCTCATCAGTCCCTCAGCCTTGCTCTGGATCCTTGCATTGCTGCTAGTAGAGAAGTCCATTATGTTCAATTGTATCACAGTGTATCAATCTCTGTTTAAAATGATCTCCTGGATCTGCTCCTTTCACTCTGCAGTTCAAATGGAATTCCTACAGTTTTTTATTCCTTTGAGCACAATAGTATTCCATCACCAACAGATACCACAATTTGTTCAACCATTCCCCAATGGAAGGACATTCTCTCATTTTCTAATTTTTTGTTGCCACAAAGAGCACGCCTATAAATATTTTTGTACAAGTCTTTTCCCTTATTATCCCTTTGGGGTATAATCTAAGCAGTGCTATGACTGGATCGAAAGGCAGATAATCTTTTAAGTCCCTTTGAGCATAGTTCCAAATTGCCATCCAGAATGGTTGGATCAATTCACAACTCTACCAGCAATGCATTAATGTCCCAATTTGGCCACATCCCCTCCAACATTCATTACTCTCCCCTGCTATGATTTTAGCCAATCTGCTGGGTGTGAGGTGATACCTCAGAGTTGTTTTGATTTGCATTTCTCTAATTATTAGAGATTTAGAAAACTTTCTCATGTGCTTATTGATACTTTTGATTTCTTTATCTGAAAATTGCCTATTCATGTCCCTTGCCCATTTATCAATTGGAGAATGGCTTG
>NC_058131.1:495472834-495536251 GCF_016433145.1 Gracilinanus agilis
TTGTTGTCTTGTTAGCTAATGTGCTAGGTGTGGGGTGGTACCTCAGAGTTGTTTTGATTTGCATTTCTCTAGTTATAATCTATTTAGAACACTTCTTCATGTGTTTGGTTATAGTTTTAATTTCTTTATCTGAAAATTACCTATTCATGTCCCTTGCCCATTTATCAGTTGGGGAATGGCTTAATTTTTGGTACAATTGATTTAGTTCCTTGTATATTTTAGTAATTGGAACTTTGAGTTTTTTGTTATAAAGATTTTTTCCCAATTTTTTACTTCCCTTCTAATTTTGGTAGCATTGGTTTTGTCTGTACAAAAACATTTTAGTTTAATGTAGCCAAAATTATTTATTTGACATTTTTTAAATTTTTTCTAACTCTTGCTTGGTTTAAAAATCTTTCCTTTCCCAGAGATCTGACAAGCATACTATTCTTTGCTCACCTAATTTACTTATAGTTTCCTTCTTTATATTCAAGTCATTCACCCATTCTGAGTTTATCTTGGTATAGGTTGTGAGATATTGAACTAAACCTAATCTCTCCCATATTGTTTTCCAATTTTCCCAGCAGTTTTTGTCAAATAATGTGGTTTTGCCCCCAAATCTGGGTTTTATGAGTTTATCATAGACTGTCTTGCTGAGGTCTCTTACCCCTAGAGTCATCCACTGATCCTCCCTTCTGTCTCTTTGCCAGTACCATATTGTTTTGATGACTAGTGCTTTATAGTACAGTTTAAGATCTGGTACTGCTGGGCAGCTGGGTAGCTCAGTGGATTGAGAACCAGGCCTAGAGACAGGAGGTCCTAGGTTCAAGTCTGGCCTCAGACAATTCCCAGCTGTGTGACCCTGGGCAAGTCACTTGACCCCCATTGCCTACCCTTACCAATCTTCCACCTATAAGTCAATACACAGAAGTTAAGGGTTTAAAATTAAAAAAAAAAAAAAAAAAAAAGATCTGGTACTGCTAGGCCACCTTCCTTATTTTTTTTTTTTCATTATTTCCTTTGATATCCTTGGCCTTTTATTCTTCCAAATGAACTTTGTAATAATTTTTCCTATTTCATTAAGAAAGATTTTTGGTAGTTTGATAGGTATAGCACTAAATAAGTAAATTAATTTGGGTAGGATGGTCATTTTTATTATGTTAGCTCATCCTAACCATGAGCACTCAATGTTTTTCCAATTGTTTAGATCTAGTTTTTTTTTTAATTTATTTTTAATTTTTTAAACCCTTAACTTCTGTGTATTGGCTCCTAGGTGGAAGAGTGGTAAGGGTGGGCAATGGGGGCCAAGTGACTTGCCCAGGGTCACACAGCTGGGAAGTATCTGAGGCCGGATTTGAACCTGGGACCTCCCATCTCTAGGCCTGACTTTCAATCCACTGAGCTACCCAGCTGCCCCTAGATCTAGTTTTAATTGTGTGGAAAGGGTTTCATAGTTGTGTTTGTATAATTCCTGTGTTTGTCTTGGCAGATAGATTCCTGAATATTTTATATTGTCTATGGTGATTTTAACATTTGCACTTTTTGTTGTGGCAAAGTACTTGAAACCATGTGTGTGGCTATATAAAGAAGAAATCATATTATGTGAATATCATGGAATATCATTAGTGTTATTATTATTCAATTGTGTCCAACTCTTCATGACCTCATAGAACATAGAATGCTAGTTCTGTCCACAGAATTTTCTTGGCACTGGAATTGTTTTCCATTTCCTTCTCCAGTGGAATAAGACATACAGAGATTATATGACTTGCCCAGGGTCACACAATTAGTATCTAATTCTGGATTTGAACTCAGGTCTTTCTGACACCAGGCCCAGTGCTCTATCCACTGATCCACTTAACTGTATCCATATTATGGCATATAAGTATGCTATAGGAAATTATGAAAAGGATGGATTCAGAGAAACCTGAGAAGACATTAAAGAGGACAGAGTCAGGAAGATAATTTACATAATGATTACAAGCTTTATGTGAAAACTGACATGAAAAACTTAAGAATTTTGGTCAATGCAATGACCAAATAGATCTTCAAAGGACTGATGATGCATCACAAAAGTAGCCTAGAAGTAAAGAATGAGACATTTTTATATATTGTAATTCTTAGGTACTCTTTTTTTGTTTGACTATATGTATTTATTCTAAAGGAAGATTTTTTTTAATAGAGTGGGGATTAAGGGAAGGATTCTTTGGGTAGGAAGAATGATACTGAAAAAGTAAAAGAAAAGGAATAAGAAGCTAACAAATCATTAAGAATATACACTTAAAAATTGAGTGAAATAAATCATAAGGAGACAAATAGGGCAGTGTTTGAAGCAATATGTTTAATCTGAAGCAATTTTCTAAAGAAAATAACCTAAGAGGAAGGTTGGTGGCTCTGTAGATAGAGAGCCAGGCATAGAGATGGAAGGTCCCGAGTTCAAATTTGGCTTCATACTCTCTCCCTAGCTATATAACCCTTGGCAAATCACTTAACCCCAGTTGCCTAGCCTTTACTACTCCTTTGCCTTGGAACTAATACTACCAATACTAAGTATTGATATGAGAGAAGGTAAGGGCTTAAAAAATTAACCTATATGTAACCTAAGTTCATAGTTTCTTATGTAATCCTCTTTTTGTTGTTCTACTCTCTTTAGAGAAATGTTCAGGGCTTTTTGACATTTCTGAAGTCCAAAATAATATTTTTTTAAACTTTTTTAAATATAAAAGGAAAGAAAAAAATCATGAAAGGGTTATAAGATTCAACTGTGAAGAAAACTCCATAGATGAGATCCAGATATTTAATATTAAGTGCTGGAAGGTATCTAAGAGACTATATATTTCAACACCTTCATTTTACAAATAAGAAAACTAAGGCTCAAATAGATTAAATTACTTTCCTAAAAGTATATAAGTAAATGGCAGAATCAAGGTTTGAAACCAGTTCTTCTACTTCAGATTCATGCATTCTTTATACTAAACTATAGATGCATTGAAGTATCAAATTAGTATTGTTATTTTTGCTTAATTTTCTAAATAAAAAGAAAACAATATCATAAGCAACATTCTTTCTGATTTCTTTGCCTATCACTACTACACTGCTCCCCAAAATAAACTTTTTAAAAAAGTTTCTTTTGAATATATGAGGACATTGAAAGTAAAATTAGTAAGGGGAAAATCAATGAACAGGAGATTTAAAGATGGTAACTATCTTTATGAATCCCATATATAAAAAAAAAAAGAAAAGAAAACATACTGATAGGTGGCATAATTCATTTTGTGCAAATTGGTAGATAATGAGAATGATAATACTATCTTATTAGGATTCTTAAGGTTATTTTAATGCATTTTCAAACCATCATAATATTTAAAATAAATTTCTCTGTATAACCTGGGGCAAGTCATGTAATGACTCTGAGCCTCAGTTTCCTTCCCTGTAAAATGAAGTAAAATGAGATGACCTCCAAAGACTCTTACAACTTGGAATTCTGCTCTAAGTTAAAAGAATATTGCCCTGTCTTGATCAGACATAATGATGGAAAAGCTCTTTCGATATTGAAGCTCTGAATCTGTCACTATATTTTTAAATTCACAATAACATTAAAATGTGCATTAAGATTTCCATTTCATTTTCTATCCAAAATACTCTGAACTGCCACAAAATCCAATGATCAGCACTTAAAGCAAATCCGATTGAGTAGCAAATTATTTTTCCATCACTAACAGGAAAAAGAAACCATCTCCCCAAAACTGTGAACTTCAAATACGTCTACCATGACCTGCCTGAAATAATGTCATCAGAAGCGTATGGCACTCACCAGGCAACACTTGAAATGAATTTTAGCCCGTGGCATTGCTTCTGGCTAAGAATATCAAGGAAATAAAAATAACTCTTCAGTGCCTGTAAA
The DNA here is from genome assembly GCF_016433145.1 of Gracilinanus agilis. Classification (NCBI taxonomy): domain Eukaryota; kingdom Metazoa; phylum Chordata; class Mammalia; order Didelphimorphia; family Didelphidae; genus Gracilinanus; species Gracilinanus agilis. Next base: position 495,476,718 of record NC_058131.1, read on the forward strand.
AAAAGAATAGAAAAAGAGATATTTACACCAGGCATCTATTCCTCCTTATCCTTTTGCTGTCTCTCTTGCTGCCAGTTTAATTGTCAACCTGTCTCATGAGTTTCGTACCTTTCCCCAAATGTATTTTCTCCTTTATTGTATCTGTTCAAAGCCATCAGTCACACAACAGATTTGTAATGAACTTGCTCTCTGCCAAGGTGAGAGAGCGAGTGACATCATTTTCAAGGGGGTGCTAGAAGAAATGGGGAGGAGGATGAGCACTTTAATCTCAGTGAGACAGAAAAGAAAACAAAGGGAATGTCTGACAACCTAAAAGGAGAAAAGAATGGAGGGTATACTCTTTCCTTTTGTTCTCCTAACCCACCCTTCAGATACTGTATGTTGCTCTTTTGGAAAATTGGAACTCATTTATTTTCCATTGTTATTTACTTTTTACTGTATAAGATCCTGTCTAGACTTAATTACCAAAGAACGGGTAAGGCTCTTTTTTTCCCTCCTCTTAGAATTTGGGGGAAATGGAAGGTGTAGAATAGTTGAAATATCACTACATTTTTAAACATGTTTGTTATGTTATTAGTATATAGTGGAATATGAAATAGCATATGAATCAGGTCAGGAAGGTATCAGCTCTCCATCTGTGCCAGAATGCAAGGAATAAAACAAAAATTCAAAGAGACGAAAATGTGAGAGGAAGGAGAGAAACACTTTTCTTTCAACCACCAAAAACCCCATTCAGACTAAATTATTGTCACATGATGCAAAAATGGCATAGAAATAAGTGCTAGACCTTAGAGACCTAGACTTTAAAACAGCTGTGTGTGATAACAAGGATACATAATCAGAATTATTTTATAAAAACACAATCCTACAGTAATTAAGCAGAAATGTAGCAAGGGATTCCAGCCAGTTACCTTGTTCTTAGTTATTTCTGGGGGCCATGTGTAGGAGATTTGGGAACTCAGAATGGCCTCAACAATTCTATAAATCCTCAGTGATCCAAATTTTGGAAAAAAGCTTTACTTTTCCTCTTGAGTCAACTTGGTGATAATGAGAAGCCTTAGACTGGTTGCAGTACAGATAATATCCTCACTTTATGAGAGACAAAAGTACAACAGTAAGCATATTTGTCCGTCAGCTTCCCCAATTAAAAAACTGATTTAATTTTTAGAGGCAGCAGTACCAAGCTGGTTGACCTAAGAAAAGACTGGAATCACTGAGTCAGGGGCCAGTGGGATGTAAGTCCTGGGCATGAGTCAGACAGTGAAGAAGATTCAATAATGGTGACATATCGATGGTAACCATGGATTCTTCTTACCAATCTACTTCCATCTCTATGGAACAGATGACCTGGAATTAGAGTGGATGCATAAATTTGATGATGTCCTATTACTTATAAGTTCTCTAAATTCTATCCCCTTTCTCCCACATACCAATAATGTGAAGTCAGTGAGGACTACGGGAGGGGAGAAGGGGAGGGGAGAAGGGAAGAATGAATTCATCTCTGAATTAAATTGAATTGAATTCTACTCCTGGTGATCTATATCTCAAAAGAGAACTGAATTCTTGAGTAATTTTTATTATCATTTTTAGACCAGATACAAACCACTAATCTACATGCAAATAAATATAGCTTTGAAATCAAATCAAATACAAATACCTTAAATCACCCTTTCACCTCATTGTTTCTTTTACTATATTATTTTGCTACTTTGACTTTAACTTCCAATTAAAGTTCAGTATTTTCTTTACAACAAATAAGGCTAGTTTTTATGTTTCTACAATTGCTGCTCTGGCTAAAAGGTAGATGCTTGGATGCATAGATAATTTTTAATTTGAGAGGTTACCTTGGATTAAAACTCAGTACTATGGAAGAGAAACAGCTAGGGCAGAATGCTGGGCTGTGAAGGAACTTTTGAGTCTGTATTTTGCCTCATATGCTTACTAGCTGAATAACACTGGACAAGTTAGTTAACATCTGTCAGCATCAATTATCTCATCTGAAAATGGGGAAAGTCATAACCTAACAGGAAGAAGTGAAAGAGTATATGTAAAGCATCTTTTAATTTGTGTCATATAAATTCTAATCATTATCATCATATAAATGTTAGTTATTATTTTTATTGTTGCTATTGTTCTATTAAACTTATGACAAGCCTAAATTGAAATAAATAGCACACAAACAGATACCATTTTGATATTAGCTATCAGAAAGACTTCAAAAGCTATCTAGTCCAACTTTTATCTAAATATAAGTGCTTTTCATAATATGCCTTAGTAGTCATCCAATCACATTTATGGTTCTCCAATCAGAAAGAACTCACTATTTCCAAAAGTAGTTCAATCCATCTGTAGAAAGCTTTAAATATTAGGAGGTTTGCCCTTAAATAATTGTATTAATGTTAGACATAATAGGAATATCTAATTGATTTTTCCCTAGTGCACTTTTAATTCCCAAACTCAGTAATCCCTCAGGTTCAATCTCCATAGCAGCAGGTACTCCAGATACTTGCCAAAATGTTATTTTGTTGTGGCAAAGATTTGAAAGTTGAAAGGATACCCATAAATTGGGGAATGGCTGAACAAGTTTTGGTATATGATTGTGATGAAAGATTATTGTCTTTCTGTATTGACTACATTGTCTATATTCTCTATTGTTTATAAGAATTGATGAGCAGGATGGTTTCAGAAAAATCCATGTACACAAGTATGAACTCATGCAAAGAGGAGTGAGCAGAATTGGAACAATATTGTACACAGTAACAGCAATTATGTAAGGATAGTCAACTGTGAAAGATCATTCTGATCAAGACAGCGATCCAAACCAATTCCAAAGGATCCACAACAAAAAATGCTATCCACATCCAGAGAGACAAATGATGAACTCTGAATGCAGATGGCAGTCTTTATATTTTTGTTTTCTTTTTATTGTCTTCTTTTATTTTTTGTATCATGGTAAATATGGAAACAAGTTTTGAATGATCTCACATGTATAATCAAATGGCTTGTCTTCTCAAAGGGTGAGATACTGGAGGGAGGGAAATAATTTGAAACAAAAAATTTAATTACTGTTTTTAAAACATTAGATATAATTGGTAAATATTTAACAAAACAAGTAATTTTTTTAATCTCCTGGGAAATTTTGAAAGCAATTTAAGCAGAAAATAGGTTTAGATTGATGATAGCAAACCTATGACACGTGTTTCAGCACTGACATGCATAGCCATTTTTGATGACATGTGGCCACATGCAGCCGCATGCAGAGAAGTATGGGGCCACATGCCAAGGAAGAAACATTAGTTGTAGTGTAGTGTAGACACTCTGTGCTCTATAGATGACAATTCTAGCTATATCAATTTATATATTTTGGTTTATTAAATACAATTATATATTACAATTATACATTTTTGTTATTTAAACTATGAATATCACAAAATTATGTTGTGTTTTTTTTTTCTCTAAGTAACATACCATCCAAGTTGTGCTTGGTTTATTGGCGAATTTTGACACACTAGGCTCAAAAGGTTGCCCATCACAGGTTTAGACCAATGTCTTATATCATGTAACATAATAAACTCAAAATGGATACAGAGCACAAATATTAAAAGTTTGACCATAACACAAGTAAAAGAGAATGAGATTGAGTCCCTTTCAAAACTATGGTTGAAGAGAAAATTTCAAACTATTCAAGGAAAGAGGAGATATCAATAATAATAATAACATATATAATTGTAATGATGAAATTTAAAAGATTTTGCATGACTAAAATTGGGAAAGACAGATTTAGAAAAGAAATAAATCACTTATTAAAAAACAAATGTATCAAATATTACAAATAAGAATATGATATTCAAAACATAGGTGGAATTGACACAAACATATATTAACAAAAACCATTCCACCAATGCCAGCTGTCAAATAATATGAACAAATAATTTTGTTAAAAGAATTAGATTTTGTTTGAAATTTGAAATTCTGTTCTAATTAATTTGAGAAATGAATATTACTGTAAGATTAATGTTTTGCCTGATACCATGAAAACTGGAAAATATAGCAAAAGATAGAAGTAGTTGTTTTGGAGGGGCAAAGGAAAGACAGGTGTATTGTTAAGGGAACTCTGAAACTGTCAATCTATTATGAATATTAACTTGGAAATGAAGGAAAAATCACCTTTCTCTATTTAGATCTTGACTGCATATATGCCTGGCATTCTTTGTGGTAACAAGTATTCAAAACAAAGTTATATGTATATTTATTTTTAAACACACAAATAAAAATCTGTGGTACATAAATGAAACAGGACATGGTCATACATTAGTATAACAATAAAATGTACAGTATGAAAAATCAATTTATTGACCAGGCTATCAATAATCAATCAATTAGTGGTCAATGATCTTTCAGTAATCAAAGTCAACAAATTCAGGTTCCTAAATCATTTAAATGCAGTTCTGACAGCTCATTATTCAGCCCTCCCTTGAATGAAAAAAAAAGACATCTCTAATTGGAAGATCCCTAATGAGGAGGGGGGCTAATATTTTCTAGTGTCTCCCTAATTAGTTCACAGTAGGGGGTCATTTTAAGTCATGAAAGAACTGAGGTGTAGTAGCAGTATTCTAATAGCTCTTGGTGACCTAGATGGGAAGATCCATTTAGAGTTAGATCTGGGTAAGCTTTGACCTCCATATACCAAGTTTCTCTCATTTCAATGAATGAGACCAGGGACACAAGGCCACCACACTTGAAAATATCTGGCTCTTGTCAACAGAGAAGATACAACTCAAATTCTTCAATTTGAGAAGGGCCTGTCTTAATTTAAAAGATGTTCCAAGACAAGGAATGCAATGATATCTTCTTTATTGCTTGGTCATGTTCTTTTGAGCTTATTCAAGAAAAGCATTGTTACAAGTTAACATTAAAAAAAATCAAATGATACAGAATTAAAAACAATTTTCCTTGATGGGAAATTCATTATGATGAATTCTGAGAAACACAGAAAGATTTATGTGAACAATATAAAGCCAATTAAGTAGAATGAAGAGAACAATATACAAATACTTCAAAAATGTAAGTGAAACCTCACTGAGTTTCTGAAGATATAGAAAAAGAGATGATGAAATACATCACTTAGATCATGACATAAAAGCAGAGGGCTAAGAGGGCATAATGTATACATAGAAAAATATTGTCACTATATTAGATGCAGTTGCTTGATTGTGTTATTGTTGTTATTCACCAGGGAAGATTCAGTGTAGAAGGTTAAAGATTGAAGTCACTAAATCATAAGAATCACAGAATCAAAAATTTTTAAAGTTGAAAGGCACTTCTGCAACCATATAATGCAACCTAAAGATAATAGAATCTCCAAAAAAAACTTTGCAAATGATCACCCAGTCTCCAGAGGAAGGACTTCAAAAAAATAAGGACTCATCACTTTAAAATTTTTTTTCCATAGTTACTTGATTATGTTTTCTCCCTCCCCTCATTCCTCCCACTTCCAGGAGTTGAGAAGCAATTCCACTGTGTTAAACATATATAAACATATTATCACTTGGACACATTTCCATATTATTCATTTTTTATAAAAGAGCAATCATTTAAAATCAAAACCATAAATCATATACCCAAATAAACAAGTGATAAATTACAAGTTTTCTTCTGGATTTCTACTCCCACAGTTCTTTCTCTAGATGTGGATAATATTCTTTCATATAAGTCCCTCAGAACTGACCTGGATCATGGAATTGCTTTTAGTAGCAAAGTCAATCACATTTGAATCATCCCATGATGTTACAATCTCACAACCTCCATGCATAATGTTCTCAACATTCTGTTTATTTCACTGTGAATCAGTTCATGTAGGTCTTTCCAGTTCTTATAGAAATCCATCAATTCATCATTCCTTATAACACAATAGTATTTCATCACCATCATCTACCACAGTTTGTTCAGTAATGCCTCAATGGAGAGATATCCCCTCATTTGCAATTTTTTGGTACTACAAAGAGCGCAACTATAAATATTTTTGTACAAACAGGTCCTTGCCCAGTTTTTTTTTTCTTTTTATCTCTTTGTAATAAAAACCCAGTAGTGGTATTGGTGGATCAAAAGGGCTTGCATTCTTTTAAAGCCCTTTGAGCATGATTCCAAATTGCCCTCCAGAATGATCAGATCAATTCACAGATCCACCAGAAATGCATTAGTGTCCCAACTTTGCCAGATCCCCAACATCTATTATTTCCCTTTCCTGTCATATTGGCTATGTGTAAGGTGGTATCTCAGAGTTCTTTCGATCTGCATTTCTCTAAACAGGAGGGATTTAGAACATTTTTCATATAATTATTGATAATTTTGATTTCTTCATCTTAAAACTGCCTATTCATATCTCTTGACCATTTGTAAATTGAGGATTGATATTATTTCTTATAAATTTGACTTAGTTCTTTGTTTATTTGAGAAATTATACCTTTGTCAAAGAATTTTTATTTTTTCCCAATTTGTGATTTCTCTTCTAATTTTGGTTGCTTTGGTTTTGTTTGTATAAAATTTTTTTAAATTAATATAATCAAAATTATTCATTTTATATTATATAATGTTTTCTGTCAATTGCTTGGGCTTAAATTCTTTCCTTTCCCATAGATCTGACAGGGTTACTATTCTATCTTCACCATTTTACTTATAATTTTCTGCTTTATATTTAAGTCATTTACCCATTTATCTTGGTATAGGGTATGAGATGTTGATCTAAACCTAATTTTTCCCATACTGTTTTCCAATTTTCCCAGCAGTTTTTGGCAAATAGTGGGTTCTTTTCCCCAAAGATGTGATCTTTGTACTTATCATACAGTATCTTGCTAAGGTCATTCACACCAAGTCTATTCCATTGATCTACCCTTCTATCAATTAGTACCATACTGTTTTGATGATTACTGCTTAATAGTAGAGTTTAAGATCTGTAACTAGTAGGTCACCATCCTTCACTTTTTTTTTCATTAGTTCCCTTGATATTCTTGATCTTTTGTTCTTCCAAATGAACTTTTTAATGTTTTTTTCTAATTCTATTAAAAAAAAAGTTTTTGGTAGTTTTATAGGTACAGCACTAAATAAATTAATTAATTTACATAGGATTTTCATTTTTATTATATTGACTTTTTTCCTACCCATAAGCAGTTCATGTTTTTCCAATTATTTAAATCTAGTTTTATTTGTGTGAAAAGTGTTTTGTAGTTGTTTTCCTATAATTCCTGAGTTTGTTTTGGCAAATAGATACCCAAATATTTCATATTGTCTAGAGTGATTTTTAAATGGTTTCTCTTTCTAACTCTTGCTTCTGCGTTTTGTAGGAAATATATAGAAATGCTGATGATTTATGTGAGTTCATTTTGTATTCTGCAACTTTGCTAACATTAATATTTCCATTAGCTTTTAAATTGATTTTCTAGGAGTTTCTATGTACTTCATCATGTCATCTACAAAGAGTGATAGTTTAGTTTCCTCGTTGCTTACTTTAATCCCTTCAATTTGTTTATCTTCTCTAATTACTACTTCTAGCATTTCTAGTACATTAAATAATAGTGGTGGTAATAGGCATTCTTGCTTCAATCCTGATTTTATTGGGAAGGCTTCTACCTTATCCTCATTGCAAATAATACTTGCTGGTGGTTTTAAATATAGCTTACTGTTTTGAGGAAAAGCCCTTCTATTTCTTACACTTTCTAGAGTTTTAAATAGGAATGGGTATTGTATTTTGTCAAAAGTTTTATTCTGTGTATATCTAGTAATCTGGTAATGAGCTGCATCTATCAAGATAATCATATGATTTCTGGTATTTTTTTTTTCTTATTCCACTTCTAGTTCTCTATCTACAGGATAAGATACAGTTCTAAACCCCAATGAGTCTATTTACTCTTTTTTCTCTGAGCCAATTCCAATAAGAGTATAGTTAAAGTATGTCATAAACCTCTTCCTCTCTTCCATTATATTGGTCTTCTTCTCCCCCTCACTCCACCCTACCCATAGTTCTTTATGTGATATATTTTACCCCATTTTAATTCTCTTCTTAATATTATCCTCTTTTCCACCCCCAGTTTTATTTTTTTCACACATCATCCTAAACAGCTTATTACCACACCCTCTATGTATACTCCTAACTACTATGATAATGATAATTTTTGAGAGTTATAGCCGTAATCTTTTCATATAGGAATATAAGCCATTTAACCTTATTGAAGCCCTGTTTTCTCTTTCTTATTTACTTTCTTATTTATTTTCTGTTAACTCTGGTCTTTTCATCAGGAATGCTTGGAAATCTTCTATTTTATTAAATGGCTATACTTTCCCCTAAAATAATATAGTCAGTTTTGCTGGGTAGTTGATTCTTGATTGTAGACCCAGTTCCATTGCCTCCTGTAATATCATATTCCATGCTGTCTGGTCCTTCAATGTGGAGGCTTCCAGGTCCTGTATGATCTTGACTGGGGCTCCATGATATTGGAATTGTTTCTTTCTAACTGCATGTAGTATTTTCTGCTTGAACTGGGAGCTCTTCAACTTGACTGTAACATTCCTGGAAGTGGCCATTTGAGGATTTAATGCAGGAGGTGATCTGTGGATTTTTGCAATCTCTATTTTACCCTGTTGTTCGAGGATATCAGAGAGGTTTTCTTGAATAATTTCCTGTAGGATGATGTCTTGGTGTTTTTTTTTTCGTCATGACTTTTGGGTAGTGCAATAATTCTTATATTGTCTCTCCTGGATATATTTTCTAGGTCAGACTTTTTTATGAGATAGTTTATATTTTCTTCTATTTTTTCATTCTTTTGATTTTGATTTATACTTTTTTGATGTCTTGTGAAGTCATTAGCTTCTAAATTGACAAATTCTAATTTTTAAAGACTGAATTTCTTTAATGACCTTTTGATCCTCCTTTTCCTTTTGATCTAATCTTTTTTTCAAATCTTTTTTTTTATCTTTTACCTTTTTTGTTTCATTTTCCATTTAGTCAATTTTGGCTTTTAAGACACTATTTCCTTGTTTTAGTTCATGTGCCTCTATTTCCTGATTATCTATTTTGCTTTTTAAACTTTTTTTTTTCAAATTTTCTTTCTGTCCTATTTGATTTTTGAATTCTTTTTTGAGCTCTTCCAGAGCCTGAGTGGAAGTCCCTGGATCTTTTGAGGTTTGCTTCATGTTCCTTGTGTCCCATCCTCCTCTGTTGGTTCTTTTTTTGTTCTTTATCTCCACAGAAGCTTTCAATCACAATTCATTTTTTTTCCTTCTGTTTTAAACTCATATCCCCTTTACCCCCACCCTTGTGGACTGTATACTAGTTCCTCTGTTTGTTTACTGGATCTGGGTAGGTAAACTGTTCTGCCCAGGAGGGAATCTTAGGTTTTCTCGATGTTCTGCTGGTATACTGAATAAGAATGTTTGAGCTGACCTGCTGAGGCAATCTGCCAAATCTTTACCAGCTTCCACAGAGGTCAAGGATGCCCAACCAGCTGGCCCTCTTCCCCGTTCCCCCCTGCCAGCTACCATCAGTGCTCTGAGGTTTTCATGGTAGTACAGAGGTATCCTGTAGTGGCTGCAGCCTTCACCCTGGAATCCCACACTCAGCACATGTCCTATCCCAGGTCTCAGTGAAGTAGGTGGAGAAGTGATGTCAGGTCTCTTTCTCCCTTATATTGTGGAAATCAGCTCTCTCCACCTACCTTTCAAATTGTATTCAGCAGAAGAGTCCTGTAGTTCCTTCTTCTTGTTGGGTTTATATTTCTTTCTTTTATGAAGTGTTTTTTAAAGATTAGTATGGAAGAATATTCAGAAAGATTTTGGCTTCTGCTGCTTCCAAGCTCCCATCTTGACTCCAGTCCTAGAACTCACCACTCTTAAAAACAACCTGCTCAACTTTAGGATGACTGTAGTTGTTAAGGAGAGTTTCCTGACACCAAGTGTAATTTGCCTCTCTACAACTTCAACTCATTTTTCTTATATCTACACTCATATTTCAAATTCTTCTTTTAGATGGATAGAAGTTGAATGATGTAAAGACATAAATGTCAATAAAATACATTTTTAAAAACATAACTACCTCTTGGAATGGAATTGTATCTCATACCTTCCAAAACACTTGTTACGGCTGACTACATGACTTTTTTGGCTAGGAAAAAAAAGTTTGCTTCTAGAAGTGTGTCTTACTCCCAGCAAGAGTCTGGATCAATAACTGCCTGTGGGTGAAAACCACTGTGTTAGTCTCCTAAACAGATTATACAGACATATATAAAGTAAAGAAATGCTTCTTACTTTGTGAGAACTCTAGTTCAAATATAGACAACATTGGGGAGAGAAAAATTTCAAAGAAGATGAAGCATTATTCATGAAAAAAAGTTTTTTAGCATTTCATATAGAAAGTAAAATGGAAAAGAGTGGGAATCATATGGGAATGTGATTCCTACCTTCCAGAAGACTACATTATAATGTGGTGGGGTGTATATGAATAACTGTAATATAAAGTAGAATATGACAAGTACCATGAAAGATTTATGTCAATTTTGTAAGTCATGATGAAGTCAGTGTTGATAGACAGAGATCTCTTCAGAAAAGGAATATACAGATAGAGAGAGGAAAGAAGTTAGAGGTGGAGAAAAGACAGACTTCTCACTGGGATTTGTAAAACACAGAGAAAGAGGGAAATCAAGAGTCCAATTCTCCATTTCATTTTCCTTCTCCATAAAAGGTTGGGATTTAATTTGATATTGTAGTTCTATGATATAACTGTGTGAATCAAGTGACCACTATTCACCTCTTAGAAAAGACAATTTCTTCTGTAAAATAAAACAAAAACAAAACAACTAAAACAGAATTTTGTGAAGCAAAAGTACACTAGGTAGAAGATGTGGCTTGAGGAAAGGTCAAAAAGCCAAGGGCACATTAATGAAATAATACTTGTCTAATTTCACAGGAAAGGAAATCAGATATTCTCAACTCATACAAACAAGAGCAGAAGGCCTATTATCCAATACAATTGGCAAAATTTCTTTTATTATCTTTTTTATGTAGGTGTCCAGAATTATAGACTTTAGAGCTATCTGGGACTTTAAAAACCATCTATCTGGAATTCCTTATTTTACATATGAGGAAACTGAGGTCCAATGAGGGGAAGTGATTTCCCAAGACCATATTACTTATCATTAATTGGAAGAGCATATGAGGCAACTTTCTCTACCTCTTGACTTTGGGATACTGTTCTATATTTTTCTTTTCTCTATCTTTAAACATTGTGTAATTTAGGTGATTTGGTAACATAGCAAAACAGAACAAAAAAAATCCTCATTGTTTAATTTTGTAACTTTATTTTTTATGAAGCTGTCCCAAATCTGACTATCAAAACATCTGAGGTAAGAGCTACTTACATGTACATGCAAATAAACTTTCCCCTTTCTCCCTTTTCTACCTCACCAAATCTTACTCATTTTTCTGTTCTAATCCTGAATGTCATCTCTTCCAAGAAGTGAACCAACACCTCTTCATTCATAATCATAAATCTTAAAAATATGAAAAAACTTCTGACTTCATAATATATGACATTGATGAAATTTCCAATGTAAGTTTTAACCATCAATATAATGATGTTTAATATAATATAAATTAGTAATGAATCATCCCACAGGTTTCATATTCTATGTTCCATATTAAATACTTCAATTCACTTCCATATCCCTGAATCCTATAAGCACTCAGTTCAAAGCTAGGGTTTTCTTCAAAAGTTGCCTTACAAAAATGAAAAATAATTTTTTCTGTGCAACTCAGGAATATGAGCTAAATCCAGCATTCCTTTTTATTTCTTCATAAACTGTGGCCTTTCATGTCATGCTGTCATATAACAATACTGGAAGAAGAGTAATCTTTAAAAAAATGTTTCTTTCTTTCTAACAGGAATCAAGGTCAATAACAGAGCTACATGAGATCAAGGATGACTCAGTGGAAGATAGAAAAGAGGACACACCAACCTGTTCCTTTCTGGAGCTGGGTATTCCATAGGTGTTGCATAGTAAGCATATTTTTGCACTTTTTTAAACATATTGATTGGTTTTGTTCATACATCTTTCCCTTCCATTTCCTGCCTTTCTATGTTTTTTTTTCCTTTTCTTGTCCTTTCCTTTTCCTTCCTTCCCTTCTTTCTTTTTTCTTTATTTCTTTATCTTTAAAAAATAGAAATTATCCTATGGTTTGGCTCTCTAAGAGGAGTAATGAATGATATTGGGGAAAACTGATGATGAAGTAAAAAGCAGAAGACAACAACAAAACATTTCTTTAAGAAAAATATTTGAGTTAGAACCAAGATTGTAAATGTAGCAACTGAGCTAAACTCTCCCAATATTTGCCTCCAAACAATTTTAAAATAATGCATCAAATAAAATTCTGGAAGAACAGAACCTATAAAAGATCATGTTGAGGAACTTTTTCTTGCCCAAGGGCAACTTAGGAGGTTGATAGGAGAGGTCTGTTACACTGAGATCAAGCTGGCCAGAGGACACATGACTGCAGCACCAATATAGGCTTGGAGACTGCTGCAGTGGCAGCAAGAGAAGCTTCAGAAACTCAGTCAAGAGATTATAAGGAAATTGGACAACTGGTCAGAAGGAGATTAAATGATCCCTAAATTGATAATGAGTGTAGAATCTGCCACTGGTAATCATTTTCACTACCCATTCAAGGTTCTAAGTCAAATTTCCAGAGCAGAGAAGAATATTTATAGTTATTTTCAAGGGAGCAAGGTTCCTGATTCCAATTCCAGAGTCCTAGAGATTGCTAATAATTGTGCTTTCATTAGAGCATGTGCACTTCCTAGGTAAAAACCAAAGCACAAATTAGGACAGTAGTGAATACATCTCTCCCCAGATCATTACCACACTAGAAGTACCAAAAACATACAGAGCCCCAGGATGAGATCTAAAAGCAATAGGACATTCAGATCTGGCCTCAGACACTTCCCAGCTGTGTGACCCTGGACAAGTCACTTAACCCTCATGGCCTAAAAAACAAATAAACAAACAAACAAACAAATAAATAAATATATGAAAGCAATAACACACACACACACACACACACACACACACACACACAAAAGCTAAGCCTTGGGTTAGTACTTTCCCTCCTCCAAGTGATCAGGGTCTAACTTTAACATAAAGTTCAAAGTTAAGAAATAAGCCAGAAAAGTGACCAAACAATGACAAAAAATAACCCAACCATAAAAAGTTACAATGGTGACCAAGATATAAATTAAGAAGAAAACAACAATGTGACAACAGCTACAAAAAAAAGGCTTAAAGAAAATTCCTAATTGAACATAGAACCAAGAATTTCTACAAGAATCAAAGAAAGAGATAAGAATGGTAGAGGAAAAATTTGGAAAATAATTGAGAAGAAAGCAAAAAACAAAAGAAAGCAAACAAAAAAAAAAACAACCTATGAATCAACTTGTTAAAAAGAGGCATAAAAACACTGAAAAAAAATCACCTGAAAAACTAGAAATGGTCAAATTTTAAAAGAGGCAGAAAAACGCACTAAAAAGGAAAAAATATTAAAAAGCAAAATTAACCAAATAAAAGTACAAATGTTCACTGAATGAAAATAATTCCTTAAAAACTAGAATTTGGAAAGTTTGGACTAATGACTTCGTGAGACATTAAAAAACAATAAAATACTCAGAATAATAAAAAAAGGAAGAACATTTGAAATAGATAAGCCCACAAACCTGGGGAATTATGGAATACTGAAGAGATCAAACCAAGATGTGAAAGTGAGAAACACTCACACTTGCCAGCCACCCTCCAAATGACCACAGAAAAACAAATATGTCTCAAAACCAATACTGGAGTGGCAGAAGCAACAGAAGAAGTTATGAAGCAGTGCTCTGCCTCAGAACAACATTGTAAGACAGCAAGAATGACTCCTTTCATTGTGATAAAAGGAGAGAGAGCCCTGGAAAACCTCAGCAGAACTTAGACATAATTCAGTGGAAGCATCAGGGCAAAGAGTACAGTCAGACTGATTCAGAATCATCAGGGCAAGAACAGAGACCAACATAATGCAGAAGCAGCATTGGGAAGAAAGTGGCCCTGCATAGTCAAGCAGGAACAGAGGCTAGTCACAACACAGCACAGGCAGCAGTGGGAAGAACTCAGCTCAACAAGGTCCAGTCTCAGTAGGATTGGGTAGATTCCAACTCAAACCACCTGAACTGAACAGCTGCAAACCTACACACAGCAGGCCAGCCATCTGTCTCTGCAGATTGCTAAATCTGGGACTGAGATAGTTGAGCAAACATCAGGCATATTATTTATGAGAAGCATCATTGAAACAAAATAACACACCCAGAATTAAAGTAAGAGGATGGAAGAAAGTTATGCTTCAGCACAGGAAAAAAAGGCAAAAAGTAGTAGTCATGATCTCAGAAAAAGCAAAACTAATAAAATAAATATATGAATAAAAATATATAAATAATATAAAATTAAAACTAATTAAAAGAGACAATCAGGGAAATAATTTTCTAAAAGGTGTCTTAGACAATAAAATAATATTTAAAAAATTTACAGGTTTTTCTAATAAAGGCCTCAGTCAAATTTATAAGTTCTAAAATGATACATGCTCAAAGTATACAAAGAGGAAATGTTCAGAGGAAAAAGTCAAAGCTATCTATACACATATGGAAAAAATGCTCTAATCCACTATTGATTAAAGAAACACAAATTAAAACATTTCTGAGATTCACACCTAACTGGTTAACATGACAAAAAAGGAAAAAGACAAGTGCTGGAGGGAATATGGAAAAATAAGGACATTAATGCACTGTTGGTGGAGATGTGAACTGATCCAACCACTCTGGGGAACAATTTGGAACTATGTGCAAAGACCTATAAAACTGTGCATACTCTTTGGCCCAGAAATACCACTTCTGGATATATATATACCAATGAAATAAAAACAAAATAAAAAAAAAAGAACTCTATATACACAGAAGTTTATATCTGTTCTTTTTGTGATAGCAAAGAATTAGAAATTTATGGCATGGGGAATGACTGTCATCAATTGGAGAATAATTGAACAATTTGAAGTATATAATTTTGATGGAATACTATTGTACTATGAAAAAAAACCAAGAGGGATGGCTCTAGATAAACCTTGGAAGACCTATATGAATAGATAGAGCATAACCAGGAAATCATTGTAGAGCATAACAGCAATATTTTAAGAATGATCAACTGTGAAAGACTTAGCTATATTTTGATTAATAAAATGAACTAAAACAATTCAAAGGAGCTCATGATGAAAAATATCTCTTACCTCCACAGAGAGAAATGAACACAGAATGTAAATTGAATTTTTTTCTACTTTTCTTGCCTTTTTTTTTTTTGCTACATGGCTAATTTGGAGATATATTTTGCATGATTTAACATGTAAAATTGATATCATATTGATTGCACTATCAATAAGTAGGAGATGAGACTAGAATGAAAAAGAGATTTTAGAACTCAAAATTGTTAAAAGAAATAATGGTAAAATATAATTTTAATTTTTATTTAAAAATGTAAAAAATAAAAGAACTTTGTAATGTGTTTAAAATATATCCAATCACTGTCCTCCTCCCATTCAATTCTGAGCATAATTTGTTGTTCATTTGTTATCTCTGTTGAAAATATTCATATTAGAACTAGAAATACAAAGACAAAAATAAAACAATCCTTGCCATCAAGGACCTTATATTTCATTAAATCATGTATCAGATTCTCTTCAACTCTCTAAAAAAGAGAATTAAGAACATCAAACCAACCACAACAAAAACCACATGCCTGCATTACCAATTCAGTCAATAAGTGTACTGGGAAGATACAATAAAAACCAGTCAGGGTGAAAAAAATTGATTGAGTGTACCATAATCTCATTGGAAAACTAAGGAGTTAGAAGATGGCCAGTTATGATAATGACACTTATAGTGTTCACAAAGATCTTAGAATGTGACTCTCAATAAGACCATACAAGAAACTAATGGATTTTCCTTGAGAAACGCCCTGTATATAAACTAGTGGCAGAACAGAGGAAAGCGTTTCTGTTTTCCATTACCAGCTCTGCATTAGTTCATTTCTTCTGGATGCAAAGATTTTCACTAATGTGACCAAAAACTAAAG
Source organism: Gracilinanus agilis (assembly GCF_016433145.1). Classification (NCBI taxonomy): domain Eukaryota; kingdom Metazoa; phylum Chordata; class Mammalia; order Didelphimorphia; family Didelphidae; genus Gracilinanus; species Gracilinanus agilis. The sequence continues at coordinate 495,492,899 of NC_058131.1, forward strand.
CACTTAACACACTTCAATATTTTCCTCTAAATTTGATTTTAACTATCTCTTGAGTATATGTTCTACAAGATTCACCTCTCAGATTGACTTAATTAACTGGAAATATCAAGCCTATCCCTAAATTCTCTTGACCCAAGTCATATTTGGACTCACTTTCCATCTCACAGTTGGCCCAGCCCAAGGGATTTCTTTGAGTTTTTCTGACTTGCTCTGTACTTAATCCATTCAGGCATGAACTAACTAGTCAGTAGAGAAGAGGTTCTTAAAACTCTTATGGCATTAGATTTTATTTGTGTTTTATATAGAATTAAAGCCTGTTTGATTGTGTTGAGACCAGTTACTCCACTGTGCATATAGGCCTGCTGGATCATTCATTCTCTACAAAATTTTCCAGTGTTAGCTGTGCTTTCACTTGCAATGCTTGAATCATTTCTTTGGTTACCTGTTGCCAAGCATAGAATTAAGTCTTTAGTTTCTATCAACATAATGACACTATAGCAGGAATGTGTGAAAAGAATATGTAAGACTATAGATTAAATTTAAAGGCAGAAATCCTGTCTCCTCCCCCTCCAAAAAGAAATATATATGAGAAATGTAGCAAACAGGTTAAGACTTCTAAACCATCAACAATCTTTGTGTGTATTGAGAAATTGCATGTTTCTTTAAGAAGAGTGATTGCAAAGCAACTTTTTCTCGATTCCTTTTCCTGCCTTTTAATTTATGCCAAGTTTTAAGGTAAATTTCCCAGTCCAGCAATATCCATTGACACTATAATCCCTGAGAACAGTTTCATGAATATTGAATGGCCCAAGCTGCGAAGATAGTATGACATCTAATAGAAAAGAAATATGAAATTCAGACTGGCAGGTATTAAAAGAAGGATAATTTTTTTTCAGTTCATCATGCCATTCTGGAGTCTTAAAAACATAAATTAAAATAACTTTGAAAGCAATCTTTATTAGTCTTCCAAATATTTTACTCTTTTAATTAGCTTACCTTCCTATTAAAAGTATACTAGGCAGGGAACAAAAAAGACTGGTTACTCATCTGACATGTCTTATTACTCTGCCTGGAAAAGTAGATGAATATTTGCAATAAATGAGTAAATGTATCTCACCAGGTAAAGTCCTACTGTAATTCTTTGTCATGACATGAAGATGACTCTGAGGTCCTAAAAGCTGTGTAAAGAAAACACAAGCTCTGGCAGGCCCTACCAAAAGATTTCAATATGGGCTTTATCATCTGAGGTTCAGGTTACTAAAATTTAGGAAGTTGCAACTTGTGTGACTTTACACAAGTCAGTCAGATTTTCTGGGCTGAAAATTATTTATATCTATTTCATTAAATATTTCCCAATTACAGATTTAAAAAGAGATTCACAATCATTTTTAACATTTTGAATGGGATTTTTTTTCCTTTCATCCCCTCCCCCTCCTCCTTGAGAAGGCAAGCAATTTTCTATCAGTTATATATGTGAAGTCATATAAAGCACATTTCCATATTAGCCATGTTGTAAAAGAAAACAAGAACAAAATCAAATAGTAAAAATTAAGAGGAAAAAAGTTTCGATCTGAATTAAAAGTTTCATCAGTCATCTCTCTAAATAGCATTTTTAATTATGAGTCCTTAGGAATTGTCTTGGGTTATTGTCTTGTTTGGAATAGGTAAGTCTTTCAGTTTGTGTATTGATTTTCTTATCATTTTTAATACTAGATTTTTAGGGTGAGATTCTTTTTGTTGTTCTTTTTGTTGTTTTGTTGCCCATTTTTCCACCCTATTTCTTGATTTGGAATTTATGGTTAGCTCTGTTCTTAGCATTGGAGGAAAAGAGGGCTCAGGCATTGTCTCATGTTTCAGGAATTTTTACTGTGTTGTTTTCAGAGTTAGTTTTGTTTTGGTGCTTCCAAAGTGGTGTGATCTGGGGAGAGGGGTCATCACTGCTCTCCTGGCCTTCACTCTGGTCTTTGCCTAGGAAGGCCCATGATCCATCAGGATTGCAATTGATATCACTGAGGACTGGAAACAATATTATTCCTCAGGGTCGCTGATTCCAGAAGTCATACTGTCCCTCAAAGTTTCCACTCCCTCTTGGTTAAAAGTGTTCCTCTCTGCAGTCAATGGAATTGCCAAACAGTGTCTGGTCTTGTGTCCAGTGCTAGAAAAGGGGCCCTATATAATCTCTTTCTGACCAGTTGATTGGTTCCCTTATTATGTCTGGATCAAAAGTTCCCAAATCTGCTTCTGCTTCTGTCACCACAACCTAGTGTCATCACTGGTGTTTCATCAGTTTGGGTTCTGTATCAGTCTCCTCTTTCATATCATAGATCTCTCTTTCTGACTTCATATTTTTTCTCAGGTAGAAAAATGTCTCATTCTGACTTTTTGTTGTCTCTGCTACTTTAGAATTTAATTTAAGACATTATTTTAAATTTATCTGGGAGTGGGGAACGTTGGGAGAACTCAGCTGAACGCATTCTCTACTCTGCCATCTCTGCTCTGGCTCCAGAAGTCCTTGACCAGCAACTTTTAAATAACTTCTAAAATCTGGCCTCAGGCACTTCCTAGCTATGTGACCCTGGGCAAGTCACTTAATCCCCAAAGCCTAGTCCTTACCATCTTCTGCCTTGGTACCAATATGTAGTGTTGATTCTAAGATGAAGGGTAAGGGTTTTAAAAATTCTAGCTTTGTTTTTTGTTTCTTTACTTTCTTGAAAGGAACATCAAATGTTGGAATGGGGATGGGGTTGAAGCTATTTAGGGGGAAAGGACTCACAGCAACTCTCAGAAGTATCTATTGAAATATGGGGGATATATGATCTCTATTAGTGGAGGGAAAATTCAAAACAGTAAAATCACATCTATTTGGTAATATTGAATTGAATATTGAATATTCAACCTATGTAACTTTACTACCAGAATAACCTTGAGCAAGACACTTAAATTGCCTCAGTCTCATTTTCCTCATCTGTAAAAAATGACAGGGTTGGGCTATATGGCATCTCCATTCTGTTCTAGTATTAGATATATGATTCTATATACAGTGGGACAATGGACCCAAAAAATCAGTTATTCTACTTTATTACATATTTTAAAATAAGAAAATCATAGATCTAGGGGTTGGAAAATAAATCATAAGGTACTGGTCTCTGCTTTTAAATAGTGTCTGATATCTACTTTTTTATTTTGTGTTTCTGTGATAAAGACAGTGTATGGAAATCCAAGCCAGTCATCTCATATGGTATTAATATAGTTCATTCATGTGTATAAAATCCTGTGTCCTATTTACTACCTGGGTGATGTTAGGTAAGTCATCTGACCTCCCTAGGTCACTGTTCACTCATCTATAAAACAAGTACAAAGGGATCTCAATTAGTGTAATAAAAAAAAATCCTCTGAAGTGGTCACATGCATTTGAATATGCACTATTTGAAGTTATAAATATGTAAAATATGGCAATTTGTTCCAGTTCAATGGAAATATACAGTGGGAATTTGAAATATTCAACCACTTCAGGGGATTCTTGATTGACACTAATTGAGTCTTAGCTGCAGTTTGGACTAGGTGTTCTCTGAAGTTCCTTTCAGATCTAGTCCAGCATGAATTTAATAGGTTCAAGCTAACATAAGTTAACTATAAATATGATCTCTATTGAGGCCTCTCTATAACATCATCCTTGAAGTATTTAAAATATAATTAATCTATCAATAAGCATTTATAAATCATCTATTATACATCAGTCACTGTGCTAATTTCAAGTGAAACAGACAAAACTTAAACAGTCCCTACTATCAAAAGGCTTATATTTCACTAGGCAGTCAATATGTATATATAAGTAAAATAATATGTATAATACATGATGCATAAGTATACTTATAGAAGCATATAGGAAATATAAATAAATAAATAGATGGAAATTGAAAGGGGCAATAATAGCTGAGAAAACCTGGAAACGTTCATGTGAAAAGTGGCATTTGACTCATGTTTTAATGGGAAAAATGATTTTACTGAGAAGTGATAGAGAAAGAACTGTTTCTAAGCATGAATATTAATTTTATAAGCTAGTACAAAGGGTGGAAAATGGTAGATAGGACATAATGTGTATTGAACAGCAAAAAAATCATATTGTCTGGACTATTTAGTGCAGAAAAGGGAATAATGTACAGTAAGAGTAGAAATAAAGTGGAGTAGAGAGTGGAAAGAAGAGGTTTGGTTGGGGGCAATTCGTGAAGGACAGTAAGTGTCAAACTAAGAAGTTTTTGATTAAATTTAGAGACAATAGAGTCATTGAATTTGGTGAGTAGAAGGATGACACAATCAAACTTGTCCTTTAGGAAAAATCATTATGACAATGTATTAGAAAAAGAAGAAACTTGGGTCAGAAAGACAAATTAGGAGTTATTACAATAGTCTAGGTGAGAGGTAATGGGGGCTTGAAATAGAGTTGTAGCCATGTGAGTAAAGTGCAGGGGATAGATGTTAGAAATGTAGAGGCAAAAACTAGATTAGGAAAAATATTTGGATATGTGATGTGAAAGAAAGGAAGAATTGAGAATAATGCAGGAATTCAAACCTAGAATATTATTAGAAAGATAATGGTGTCCTCAATATGAAAATAAGGCAGTTTAGAAAATTTCTATTGGGGGGGTGTTAAAAAAGAGATGATGAATTCTATTTTGAATGTGAGATATTTACTAGCCATCCAGTTTGAAATGTGCAATAGGTGCCAAGATGGTAGAGAATGTTCACAGATCCTCCCCACCCCACCCCACTTCTATAAATATCTATCAAATTACCCCCCAAATGAGTTTGATACAATGTCTCAATAAGAATTCTGGAACAGCAGAATCCACAAAAGGATATAGGGAAACAACTTTTCATCCCCAAACAACTTAGAAAGCTGAAATGAAGAATGTATAGCACTAGGGTGCAAGTAGAATATACACCACATGATTGATGAACCAAAAAAGAAATCTGAAAAGGAATGGTCAGACAAAAAAGAGGAGAGCCAAGGAAGAAGATTGTTTTGAAAAACCCAGAGAAGAGAATATAGTAGGACAGAAATATCAAATGTAACATAAGTAAGAAAAGATGAAAATAGCACAATAATAGTGAGATTTGGCAATTGGTATCATCAGTAATACTGTACAGAGTAGCTTCGATTGAGTGATGAGGGTGGAAGAAAGATTTAGTCATTATTATGGATGGAAGAATTTTATAATGAAGGTCATCTGGTTCTTCTAGTTATGAGACATTGCATGAAGTTAAACAATTACAAAAATACTGTAAATTAGAGTATTTGTTTTGGAATGAAAACTTACATGCAAGTTTTCCATTTTTGAAATTGTCAACATGACAATACCTCAATAAAGATATCAAAAGTTCCAGAACTTTTGGCCTTTAACAGAGGAATAACTGGGACTTTTGCCAGGGTTGTGGTCTGATGTATTCAGCATGATTCTTTAAACTATTGCATACTGTGCAGCTTCACTAAGTTAATTAGTAACATTTGGATATCTATAATTGGTATTATTACTTAAGATTATGTCCTTATTTTAGATAATCCAAAATCAAAAAAGATTTATTTTAGGTCATGATAAAGGCAGTAGAAAAGGACTAGTCTGGATCAGAGAATCTGAAAATATAAATTCTACATCAAATTTCACAATTGACTAGATATGTGACAAGTATTGAAAATAAATTATTCTTGCATTCAATTCAAGGACTGTTTGTTATGGGTTGTCCATGTCTTGTGTAAGATATTGTTCTATCTGCTAAGAATTAAAAAATGAAAAGGCATAGCTCCTACCCTTATGGAGCTTATAAATTAACACCAATACAATACGTACACAAACAGATTTGATGAAAAAGAACAAAGTGAAAACCTGATAAATTACTATAAAATGTTGAGGAAGAGATCACTGTCATTTGCAGGAGAGATCAAAGAAACATTCATGGAGAAGGTAGAATATAAGCTGAATAAAGAAACTAAACTCAATAAAAAGAAGTAGTAATGGGTGGAGGTACATGTGTGGTTTGTGGAAGGTGAGGGATAGATAGCACAAGCAAGAATGTTGAGATGAGATGATAGTCTATTCTAAGCACTGGTGAGCAAAGTCACCAAGATAGAAAAGAATAAAAATTGGGGAACAGGGAGATCAGTTAAGCCAAAATAAAGAATTTATATAATAGAGTTTTTTACCTCCTCTTCCTACTTTTCCTCCTTCATTCCTTCCTTCCTTTCTTTTTCTTCCTTCCTTCCTTCCTTTCTTTCTTTCCTTTCTATCTTCTTCCTCTTTCTTCCTTGTTCATCTTTTCTTACTTTCTCTCCTTTTCCTATTGTTCCTCCTATTCCTTGAATTTAATTGAAAGAAAAATCAAAAGCAAAACAATAATCCTTTCCTGTCTCAAATCATTTTGGCGACACATCTCCCATTTACCCTTAATGAAGGCTACCATCTTAATCTCTTAGAAGAGCAGATTAAGATTTAGATCCAATCCATTATAGCATTGGGCTGACCAAATTCATGTGCAAGCAGTATAATCTACAGTGGGGCTGAACAGCAAAATCACTCCTGAAGGTCATTCCTTGCTTTAGTGCATTAATGCTGGATTGACTGCAAATTCTAGCATGGTTGCACAGACTCTGGGACTTCTAGATTCCTTGCGACTCATTCTCTAGACATTTTGAAATTCAAAAGGTCAGAGTCTACAAATTAATCTCCTTCACACACACAAAAAGTACAAATTCCAAGGCAGGCAAAGGACCAAGAACCATTTTCACATCATCATATGACCTCATGGATGGAGATGGTTCAAAGCATTACCCGTTATATCACTGTATCTCACCAGATACTATCGTTAAAGGTGTCGAAATGAGAGACTGGGAGGGGGAGGAGAAAGAGAGACAGACAGACAGACAGAGTTTGTGTTTCTTTCTGAACAGATTAAGGAGTAAATGGTTCAAGTTATTATTCTCAACAAATAGAAATTGAGCCTTAGAGTTTTTAAAATAAGCTGATGTTCACATGGGCTAATATTTCAGACTTGGACTTCAAATTCAGGACTCCAAGTCCAATGATCTTTTGGCCGCCTCTCCAAAGTATCAGGGAACCCCTGATTCCCATTTGGAATATCTATCAAATGACAGATTAAATTATCTTTAAAGTTTATTTCAGTTTACCATTCTTTGACCCTTTAGCTTTAACTCTGATCATCATCTTCAGTTAAATTTCTGACCTCAAGAAAATTACTTTTTCCTGTTACTGTCTTTTAGCATTTTCTCATATTCTGTGAAGATGGAAAAAATGAGGCAATCATACCTCTATGTAAATGTCTTCCAAACTATTGTATCTCTCTGTGTGTCTAAAGAGACAGACACCAGAGTCATTCACTGACAAACACAAAAGAGTTGAGAGCTTTGGAATAATTGGCAATCATCAACTTCTCCTGGTTCACCAACTTGTTCCTCTTTGTTTCTACCTCAAAATTCTTCAGGTATAAAGAACAGCTAAAGGGACTTTTCCCTAATTTGGGGGCAGGAATAATCAACTCAAATGTTTAAATAACCAAAATCTTAAAGTAAAAAAAATCACTATAAGGTAGATACTGAACCAAGATATAGTTTGGTGTGGATGTTGAAAGGTATGTAAGATATCATAAAAACATCACAAATCTACTAAAGAAGATCATCACTGCTCCTGAGCTTATAGTTATTTAGTTTTAATGGTAACAACTGAGACCTCACAGGAGGAAAGCTCACAAGCTAGCTTCTGAACTAACCAGCACTTGCCTGATTTTTTCTCACATATAATTTCTCCAAAGGGCCTTCCTACTCCCACTCATGTTTTCTTGGAGATGAAGAGAGGTTCTGTTTTGCTAGCCTCTAGGGCTCAGTCAGAAAGCTCTTCTGCCAAGAAAATGTGTTCGCTGATCATTCTTCTGGCACAATTGTTCTACTACTTATGTGAGTTTGTCAAATATGAGGGTGAGCAGGAAAGAAAAAAAAATCCTCATATGATAATTTAAATATATATGTATGTATATATGCATATATATAAATTGTACATTTGCCAATTTAATTTAACAAGCACTTATTAAATGCCTCCTATGCACTGGAACAAAAAATAATAATAACTTGACCTCAAAAAGCATATATTATTATGGGAGGAGTAGGAAATTCTGTATGCTCCTCCCCTTAAAAATTATCTTAATACAAAGCATACATAATGTAATACAAGAAATTTCAAGAAGGAGATAGTGTTAATATTTAGGCAGATTAGAATTACCTCAAGTGCGATGAGGCACCAGAGTTGTGTTTTGAAAGAATCTATGGATTCTAGGAGGCTAGGGTCAGAGAGAGATTAGAAACTGAGAGTCAGTAGTAATGTTCCTATACTATGTTAGCATTAATTAGATTTCAGTATAATAACACAGTTGTTGATTATTCTTTGGTTGTCTCTCTTTTGTTATCTCTTCTCATATTTGCTCTTGTAACATTACCTACAATGTATTGTTTTAATGTTCTTCAGCATTCATGAACTGATTTCATAAAAAGGTAGTGAGCCAGAGCTTCTTTTAGATAACAAATAATTAATGCTATATCTAATTAACCTGTGGAACTTGAATTTGTAGGATACCATCAAGACTAATACATTAGTATGGTTCCTATACCAAAACCATAAAACATTTACATAAAATAAGACTAGTATTTACAAAGATACTAGGCATAGAGTAAACCCATAGATTAAGTGAAGAATTTTTTGTTAAAGAGCTGGAATATGCAAGATTCTTTTGAATATGAACAGGCTTAGGGAGTAAAATCTAGGTTTCTGAAGTGAATTATTGCCAAGTGTTAAAAATAATTCAGTATTTACTATTGGTCTTTCAGAAAAGTAGCTAAGGGCTCATTTTATGTGTTGTTATTAATATTATATGAAACAACAAATTGGCATCATAACTAAATACAGACATTAGATGGTTATCATAAAAAAGGATATTGAAATTCTACGCACGTGGGGTTAGGTTTTCACTGACAAATGTGTTATTCTGCAGGATGCTAAATGAGTCATTACCATTTTCTGGTCTATGACTCCTCAGTCTCAATTTGAAATGTCATCATTATACTAATCTTATTTATTATAATTTGGGGGAAGATTCAATTTACTAGAATGAAAGGCTGTTGGGGGGTGTTGCTTTTTTTAACTATAGATATTCCACAACTGATCCCCAAGGAAAGGACAGATAGTAATGGATGCTGCCATTTATAGAATGAAGAACTTTTCCAATATTCCGTATCCAGGACAGGCAAGATACTGGATATTTCATATCCATTTCTGAATCCTTCCTGTCAATTAACAAAAAAAAAGTGATTAAATGATCAATATACTATAGTGTGAAAGTTTAAGATTCAGCGTAATAGAAAGTGATAGCAGAAAATTGTCATCACTAAGAACAAAATGCCAATAAAAAAAGTGGTCTGCCAATATCAATTGTTTTGATTTCAAGTTAGCTACTCCCTGAGCAGGCTGGCATTGCTTTCAAAGATTTCTGAAGACTACAACCCTAGTGCATTCATCCCAATTCTCCATATCCCAGTGTGGTGGTTAAAAAGGTTGAAACAAATAAGCTGAGTCTCATGGGATGGCTTGTTTGTTCCAGCACCTTTGTGGATCATGACAAGTCCAGGGTCAAGAACTCAGTTTAACAATCTCAGAAATTCAACTTCATCAGCTCATCCAGTTGTAAACCAATTCAGAAGACACTATATATTAAACCAGAATGTCAATTTTTTAAATTCACCTCTGGACAGTAAGGGGAAATTATACCTTCTAATGACCCAGAAGACTTTTATTCACTGCCTGTGGCTCTACCCCTCAGTGTCTGATCAAAGTTCCTCAGAAACCAAATTGGTCATCAGCAGTTTGCTTAGTGAAAATGGAATCAGAGAAAAGAGTTTGAATGACACTAGTAGTTATTTAATTGTGGTTGAGATTAAAGATTGGAGATAGGGAAGGTTGATTGACATTAAGGACTAGAGAGAAGCAACAAAGTAGTCAATTAGGATGCAACCCAAAGAGAGGCACAATAATGAATCAATTTTTTTTTAGAGACTGCTGTCTTAGAAAAAATGGTACTTTTAACACAGAAAATTCTGCTTTCCATGGCCCCTAGGTCTATATTTCCTGGGAAGCCTAGTTACCCATGTTAATAATGAAGTCTCTAGTCAACAGAAAGGCAGGGATTCAAATTGTCAAACCTTGCCCAGGGCACATTGTTTCTTGTCCAGGCTCAGTCTGTAAGATACAGTATCTCCCTCCCTTGGATAATGTTAGATAAATCCTGACAAGGTCTCATTCCCTGACTCTCCTTTTTCAGTAGTCTTTATCAATTCAGTCACCAAATCCCCTACCTTAAAGGACTCCCTGACAGAGGGCTCCTCTTTTGAGGATTATAGTTTATCTTACATTACTTACATTCTAAACTGATGCCTTCTTTTTTGAGGGAACTCCTAAGGTAGAGCCCTTTTTGAGATTTAGGCGACTTGAGGTTTTATTAGCTACTTATCCTCAGAAGAAGGCTATTTCTCCAGAATACGAAGTTCATTGATTTTTGTGGTGATACTTTGTCAGCTTCCATTTCAAAGAGTGGCATTTTATGAACTCATTACCAAATAATGGAGGGACACTCAACTTGGAAAGTGTTGCTTCATATTCAGTCACTATATCCACCTTATTTATTATGCCTCCTAATTTTCCTATATCTCAGGAAATTATAACATGGCATAGTAATAGCTGATATGTGATAGTACTTTCCTATTTTATCATATCTGAATCTTAGAACAGCCTATATGTGATGCAGAACTACAGGTATTATTATTCTCACTTTTGTAGATGAGGAAGCTGAGGCTGTGAAAGTTAAAATGACTTGTCCATGGCCACTCAGCTGCTGTCAGAATTGGGATTTGAATCTAGCTGGTGTTCTTGACTCCATGCCAAGTCCTCTATCTGCTTGTTGATGGAGATTCTCTAATCATAAATTATGATAAATAATATATATATGTGTATATGCATATATTTGGATTAATTATCATAGCACATTAAATTTGCATATCACTTTATAATTTACCAAGTTCTTTCACATATATTGCTTCCATTTATACCCACAACAACCTTGTGAGCATAAACATTATCACTTCCATTTTAGAGATGAGGAACTTGGAGCTTAAAAAAGGATGCAATGAGGTCCTCCACACACTGCTATAAAGTGGATAGATATAGGATACAAACATGTCTCTTCTAATTACAAATGACTATATTAGCATTATTGGCTAGAATAATTTAAAGAAATCTCCAAATAAATCTGTTTTAAACCTGGGAAAAAGCTTAGGGATATGACATTGTCTTCATAAGCTATAGTACTCGACATTCTGCAAGATTGAACACGAATTTCAATAAGTTGGCAACATCTCTACCACCTAGAAACCTAAACTTCCCAGTTCTAAGGATATCCTTATGCTTTTTCTATAAACCTTATTGTTCAGGAGAATTGTGAAAAGAAATGAATATTGGTATGGGAAAACATTATTTTATAAGTGGATCTTGCTTTACCCATGAGGTGAGTTCCTGAAAATCTGAGTACAAATCAAGTGATATTTCAAATATTGTAGGGGAACTGACTAATTTAAGTAACCGTCTTAGGAAGCCTTTTGTGAGACAAATATTTCTGTTTTGTAAATCTTATTTTCATGAATTAGATTTATTTAAACCTAACTATCCTTTTATCAACTTTTGAGATACTAGTGAGAATTAGAAATGAACATATTTTCATCATTTTTAAAGATTTCTATAACCTTATTTTTAATTTGTCAGTGTCTAAACCTCTATGTAATGCTGATATTTCTAATGGTTCTTACTTGAAAAGTACCATAACATTAATTAATAATTAAATACTAGCATTTTCAAAGCAATGTTTCAAACAAAAATGACTGAGGCTACGCTTGAAGGAAGAACCATTGCTCTATATTATGCAAAAACACCAAAAACTCTATTTTATTAAATAGCCCCAAATCAATGGTAAAAATAATTTTGATTCTTAATGTACTGACATTCTATTGCTATAAATATAGTAACCCTATAAAATATTCCACAGATATTTTCCAGGAAAAGGAAGCGGTATTCATTGTGGTAATTCACTGGTTATATTTGTTATTACATAAGCTAGGATAACTTCTCTTTAAGGGGGAAGTGAAGCCATCTTTGAGATTTGGTTGGTTTGGGAGGCTTCTTTGTCACCTGAGGCATAAAAAGCCCAGTTTATGGGTGGGTTGGCATGCTTGAAGTTTGAGAGAATTCCCAATGCTCCATAAAAAGCCTTTTTATCATGGTTGTGACCTCTTGGCGAGTATGGAGGTAGGGGGGAATGGCATCCATATTTAGTAAATTGTAAATTTATTTGTATTGAATTCTGTGGTTTATAAGAGTTTCAATATGTTCCAGTCCAAAACAACCAAAACTAGGTCTAGCCTAAAATAGCCACAAACATTTACTATATTTCTTCTACTCAGTTAAGAGATTGTTTCCTTTTCACTCTCTCAGCCTCCTACATAACCTCCAAAATAAAGTACAAATTCTTTATCCCTGCCTTCAAGAACATCTTTATCTGTCTTCAAAGTACCATTACAACTTTTAACTTTAATGATATATGGACTTTCACATTCTAGTCAGATATGTCTACTTGTTGAGCCTATAAGACACCTTATCTTCTGCCTGGACAGCTTTTTGTCCATACTGCTCTCCCAGCTTGAAATCTTTTTCCTTCCAATTTTGTTTTTGAAGAAACTATTCATTCATCAGACCCCAAGTCAAATTCTACCTCTTTCACTCATTGTAATTCAGCAAAACTTAAGTATACACCTCATTAGGTGCTAAATGTACCTTGATTAAATAAAAGATATAATCTCTGCTCACAAGGAGTTAACTGTCTAGTAGAAGAAAAAATATGTGTAAGTATATTTATAGAACAAAGCAGAATAAGAATAACTATCGAAGTAGTATACATATTACAAGAGTCAAGAGACAGGGACAGAGATACTTATTTCAAACTGACTGGGTGACTTATCATGACTTTAAGGAGAAAAATGTTTTTGACAATATTTAAAGAACTTTTAAAGTTTTCATGGGAAGAGAGTTGAGGGGAGGATGTAAAGGACAGGAAGAAGGATTATAATGACAGGTATTCTTCAAGTCGAGATTTATAAGACAAAAAGGTCAGAAATCACAGACCTTGTTCATGAATGAATAAATGAATGGAATTCAAAGTGTTTATTAAGCTCTTACTATATGCAAAATCCTGTGCCAAGAACTAGGGATACAAACACTGCAAGAAAGTTCTACTCTGAAGAAACTCAATTTAAAATGAGGGAAGACAACACCCATAGAAGATTTCTGCTGTGATCAGATGGAGAGCCCAGTGGTGGTTAGGGTATAGCATGAAACAGGTGGTAATATATTGGTAATATGTGTACTTTAAGGTCATGTCAATGTGAAGTCATATCCACAACTATTGATTTCTAATGCTGAACGACTTGACAATGCCAAAGACTTTTGTAATGAGAATTTTCTTTTCTGGATCCACTAGCTAAGAGGAACAGAGAAAAGGTAAGTGTAAAACAACTAGATTCAATTGACAAGGCACAGCTCAGCAAGGTTTGAATCTCTGGATGATGACTGTGCAGCTAAATTGGCTGTGAGGTTGGCAACCTAGCATCAGTGCTATTCCTGAGGATTATTTGCCTATTAGTGGCAGTTGGACCATAGGTGGGGTGGTTATGACATCCCTATTATTCTCAAGATTTCTTCTCCTAGATGCTGGCTATGAGGACTAGCCTAAAAACTGGTCAAGGGGGCATTGCTATATTCAGTGTTCTCGAATTTTAAATCCTGGACTGTCTCTTCCAAAGACTGAAGGGAGATAATGGTTAAGATAGGGACAATGGATGATCCACCTGGCATATGGACCTCCAGAATATCTTAAGATTGTGTTGTGTTCAAACTATTATCTAGTTTGTGTAGGGTATAAAGCATATGAAAGGTATAATATAACTAGAAGACTGTAAAATGAGACTGGGAAAAAGTAGGTTGGAGTCATTGTAGAGATTTCACAAAGTAATGAAGTATACCTAATATTTTGTTGTTTGGTCATTTTCCAGTGGTATTCAATTCTTTTTTACCCTATTTGTGGTGTTCTTGGTAAAGGTACTGGAGAGGTTTGCTGTTTTCTTCTCTAGCTCATTTTATACATGAAGAAACTGAGGTAAACAGGGTTAAGTGATTTACCTATTGTCACATGGCTGGAAGGCCAGATTTTAACTCAGGTTGATGAGTCTTCTTGACTCCAGGCCAGGCTCTGTATCCACTGTATCACTTAGTTGTACAAGACGGTTTTTAATTTTTTGTTAAAAAGGAAGCTAAGTCTTTGAAAAAGGATGCAAACCACTGCTATGTGGCATTGAACAGTGTCTTGAATATGAGTCATTCTCTGAATATTTTCTGAATGTGCTCTTTCCCTGTTAAACAAGTAAAATTAATTTTCCCAATAGCATCCTCTCTAGAAAACCATGGCCTAAGAGCTTAAGGAGGAGGTCTCTACTAGGAGTGAAGTAAACAGATCTCAGGGTTTAGATTTGGTGATATCTACTTGATTACTCAGGAGCTGGTTTTGCTTGCCAGATATTTACTCTATTTAAGATTACTAAATGTGTACCTTCTAGATTCTTGGAGTGTGTTTTTATAGCATTTACAATTTCTTCTGCCACTTAGAAGACTTTATTGTGTTATTTCTTACATAAAGTGATCATTTCACTGTTAAGGAATTAGGGAATTGTAACTACAATTGCAAGAATTCATTTGTTTATAGCTTAAGCAAACCACCATGTGACATACCTAAATATTCTCAACTTCATTATTTCCTCATTTCACTACCATCCTCACTGGCTATCTGGTTCACTATGTTATCCTCAAATATTCATTCTCTCTCACTTCAGTTATATATCAAATCAGTTTCCAGATCTTACTGTTTCCATCTCAATTAAATTTTTCACATAAATGTCCTTCTCTCTAACTGCACAGCCACCACCTTAATTCAGACCTTCTTCAGATCTTGATTATACCACTGGACTGCTCTCCTAGTCTTCTCCTTCTCTAGTCTAACTTATGCGAAAGTGCCAAGATAATTTCCCTTAATCACAGATCTGACCATGTCACTCCTCTATTCAACAAATTATACTGGTTTCCTTTTAGTTTATATTTAAAAGTAAAATATGAATTTTTTGTCTTTTAAAGTCCATCACAACATAACTCCAAGCTGACTTTCTAACCTCATATATCATCCCCCTTCTGACATATGTCATTTTAGTCAAACTGGTAGCCTATCTATAAATCAAACAAGTCATACCATCTCCTATTTGTATAACTGTGTATCTGTCTCTTGCACTTGGAATGTTCTCCTTTCTCATCTTTACTGTGTAGAATATCTTACTTCCTTCAAGTCTCAAGTGTAGCATTTATATAAATCCTTATCCACCAACTGCTAATATCCACTCAAATACCTTGCATTTATTTTGTATTTACTTTGGGTATACTTGTATACCATTTGTACAACTTGTCTGCCCTAATAGAAGGTAAGCTGCTTGAGGGAAAGAAATGCCTCTCTCTTTTTTAAAAATCTTTTGTAACCTGTGTCTAACACATTATTTTACACATAGGAGTTGCTTAGTAAATATTTATTGACTGAATGAACACTGAATCATAAAATAACAAATTCTGAGAGCCATCATTGGATATCATTGGCCATATTGTCCAAATTATACACCAAAGGAATCTTCACTATAATTTACTTCTATTCACTATTCACACTAATATTACACCTACAGAATTATTGAGTCTCTACCTGAATACCTCTAAGAAAAGGCAACCTATCATTTTCCAAAGATAATCCATTACATTTACAGATGGCTCTAATTGTTACCAGGTTTTGTTTTCAGTTTGTTATTGTTGTTATTGTTTTTGTTCCTGGACCTGAAACCTAAATTTATCTCTGACTTCAACCTTGCTTTAGAATAAACCTTCTGGGTCCAAAGAAAACAAAACTATCACTTCTTCATGGGGCAGTTCTTCATATTTTTGAAGACAGGAATCATGTCCTACCAAGTCTTCTTTTCTCCAGGATAGAGGCACACCACCTTTAAAAAGATATTTTTTAGAAGATACACATTTCTTTCAGTCTGATTCCATGAAATAATTACTTCAAATAAACCACACTGCTTGGATACCAGAGATTCAGTAAACACACTTAGGTTCCTGTTTGATCATATGTAATAGTCATTCATTCTCTCTGTCAGCAAAGGCCACATTTATAAAGTGTATGTTGTAAGATCAATGCACATTAAAAGCAGTTAGGCCAAACAGTAACAAAGACTATATTTTATACTCTGTTTACTAAGGTATGAAGCAGTCTGTCGGTTTCAGGTCACTGTGGCATCAATTAGTCATGGTGTTATTGATACTTTAAGCACACCTGGAGAGGTGGTCTCACAGCTATAGGATCTAATGTCTCCCAGTGACAGGATCTAATATAATCTTTAAAATCCTGAGCCTGTTTATTTTTCATTCTTTTGAGGTATGTTTGGATCATTAATTGCTTCTTTATCAAGAGAGTAATCTGGTTCATAAATTGCCTACACTGATGAGAGATGGCTTCATATTCAACTTGAATTTTTTTAATTCTTTAACTGAGACAATAAATGCTTATCCATCATTATAGTTTTTCTGTAGTCTATGGGACTGTTCAAGGTTGAACTTTAATTTTAAATGCAGTCAGTTCTTTTCCTTTCCCTATATTGAAACTTGTTTAACCTTCTTTATATTTTTTGCTATTTTAATTTGCCAGTTGCAATTGTAATCCTCCCATCTACTGGTTCTTGGATGTTGTCAAATAATATTCTTCAAACTATAGGTAGCGTTTATTCCATTTACTTATGGTAGTAGAGTACAGTGGGAAGAAGCATGATAAAGCAGAATTGGGTTGTGCCTCTTTGAGAACCAGAAGGAACTAAAAAGGGTATTTAGGGCAACTTTTCTTTGTATCTCAGTTTCCTCATCTGTACAATGATTTGCCAAAGTTCACATAGTGAGAAAGTGACAGAGTCTGAATCTGAACTCAAACCTTGACACTCCAAAAGTAAAAAAGAAATTAGACATGGTACTAATTCAAACTTCTGTATAGGATTATTACTATTCCCTTGGGGATAGAGGAAAGATACATCAGTCAAGGGGTGCCAGTTTCACAAAAGTGAGACAATATAAGAGTCATCTAAAATGTCATTTAAGTATAAAATGAGGTTTAAAGTTGTGGGCACCTTGTATTCATGAAGAAGATGGATGATTGCTTTTTTGTGGATCCTAGAATCATAGAATTAAAGTTAAGAGGCCCATCAGAGATCATCTAGCCCTTCTGAAAATAAAGAAATTGGGCCCCAAAAATATTAAATTGCCTTGCCCAAATTCATACAGGAAGTATGTAGAAAGGTCAAATTTAGTTCATGATATTATCTCAAAGCACCTTGCTTAGGTAAAAAGATCAAATAAGATAAAAGTCTATCCTCTGTGATATTGGAAATTTGGGGGTCCTTGAACTAATTTTGAGTTCCCTGATCTAAACTTCCTGTGGCCATTTAGGGCTCTTTCAAACTCCATTTCCCAAGAGCCAACTGGCTTACTCTCTTGCATAATCACGTGGGCAGGAAGCATAACGTAGAGAAAAATATAAAGACTGAGGACTGTATTGGTACTTCCTCTTTTGTGATTGTGGAGCAGGAGCCAGGATGGGAGGAGCAGGTAAATGGCAGGTCCCTTTAAACAGGCATGTGGCTTCATTTTCCTAAATGACTATCAATAAACCCTTTAAAACCATGATATTTTAAAATCTATCCTTTTATGCCCATTTTATTTCTTACACCTTAAGGAGCTCAGAAGCTAAAGTGTGGGGATCAGACATGCAAGGAGGTGATGATAATATAAGGAAGGATATAAGAATGCAAAGACATAGTCAAAAAGTGTTATAAGAAATTCTGAGATGAAATCTCATTTCCACTTAGAAAAAAAAGGAGGCAACATGAAGCAAAAGAATATATTACTTGGAGGGCTAAACTTAGAGTCTCAGGACCTAAATTCATATCTTACCACTCCCACCTGTGTGAATTTAAGCAAGTCACATATCTCCAGGCTTCAATTTTCATGTGTGAAAAATGGATAGCCTCTTAGATTCCTTCTACTTCTAGATTTGTAATTCTGTTATCCTATAACATCAGGAAAAAGTAGCTTTGAAATTCAATCTAGAAGAAATGGAGGAACTTCAACAACCAGTGACTGATAGGGTGGGTGAAGGAAGAATGGAGAGATGACCATTGTGTCACATTGTAAGCATGAATAAAAACATAAAAGCAACAGAAGTTTGGACAAGAATTAATAATCCAATTTGGTTAGAGTATACAAAGGAGATTAGTGTAAACCAGTGATGAAAAAGATTAAATCCAGATTATGGAACTTCTGAATGTCAGGATACAAAGAGAAATCATATGATCAGGGCAGTGAATTAAAAAGATCAAGTTAGCAAAGGCACATTAGTTAGATTTTTTTTTTTTAAAGAAAACAGAAAGGGGGCACCTAGATGGTTCAGTGGATTGAGAGGTAGGCATAGAGATGGAAGGTCTTGAGTTCAAATCTGACCTCAGATACTTCCTAGTTCTGTGACCTGAGCAAATCACTTGACACCCATTGTCTAGCCCTTATTGCTCTTTCTATTTTGGAATCAATGCACAGAATTAATTCAAAGACAGAAGTTATTTTTTTAAGCAAGGCATACCAGTGCAGGAAGACCAGTTAGAAGATATGAAAGAGTTCATATGACTAATAATGAGAATACGAATGAGTAATATTGAAGAGGGAATAGAAAGAAGGGAATATCTGTGAGAGAGATGGTTGAGATAAAAATGACAGGATTGGCAAATGACTGGTTATTAGAGTGAGAGAAGAGGAAACATCAAATCTAACCTAAATGTAACTAAAATTGAGCAATTATGTCCCTGTTCTCAGGGCACAAAAATCTTAAAGAAGATTGTTAACACTTGAATTCCTGTAGAGGGGAGCAAATTTATATACTTTTTATTGTCTTTTGACATAAATATTCTGTGTAAAAGGTCCTCTAATATATATATATATACAAAACCTTTTATGAGTTTTATGTTACATAAACAAGACCATCTATCCAGGATTCAAGGTCATCCTCAATTTTTGGTAGTATTAAAAGGGAACTAGCAGGCTTTCCTAAGCAATATTCCATAATGGACCACAATTTTACCATCTCACAAATAACTTAAAGATGTAGGAAATATAAAACCCTGTTGTGCTTATTGTGTTTTAGTCTTTAAAAAGCACTTGATTCAGTGAAACAAAATACTGCTTTAAGGGTTTTTTTTTGGTTGTTTTACCACAGTTTTTCCCATCTATAGAGCAAGATCTTTCAAGATTCCTTAGTAGATGTAATAATAGAAATAACTATTCAATATCACACTTTTAATAAGCATCAGGCAAGATGTTCAGTGGGAAATGTGCACTGACAAAAGGATTGTTTTGAGGTATTTGTTTGCTTTTCCCCAAAAAAACTGGGTTGAGGAGGGGATCCAATGCTGAGTCCAGATCAATGAAAATTCCCATTGCACATGAGATCTTCTACTTTGTAGATGACATTGTGCTGATTATTTAATGCCCAAAACATTACAACATTTTGTATCACTTCACATGTCTTTCCAAGTTTTTTTTTGGTACATATGTAAGTCTATAAATAAAACATATTTAGATCTCTACAAATTTTTGTAAAAAGATGCCCAACTGCTTTGCAATTACTCAAATGAATAATGAATAACAATCAAAGGTCAATGTTTAACCCCATAGAATGTTTTCAAGAGATTAACAGTAGACCAAAAAATTAATGAAATTATTTTTCCTTTTGAGACCTCACCTATCCCCCAGCATTTCATAGGTTCCTCTATATTTATAGTGTTACCTTGGGGTTTGGACTCCATAGGGGAGAGAAATGTAACTGCAGTTGTTAGAGAGAGAACTCTCCAATATTTAAATGAGTTCTGCTTTTTCATGCATATAAGCCTCAAACATTATGATACTATCCTAAGTGTTTGGACACTCCTGGAAAATCAGTGAATTTGAAGTTGCTAGAAAGACAATATAATAATATTTAAGTGAGTCACTTTGTCACACCAGGGAACCATAGATGACCCTAGAATTACAAAACTACCTTAAACATCATAGAATCATTGATTTAGAGTTGACAGGAAATTTAGAAGTCATCTTTTCCAATCTCTTTATTTACAGATGAGTAAAGTAAGGAACAGAAAGTTAAAGTGACTTGCCCAGCGTCACACAACTAATAATATTCTGGTGTGAATTTGAATATATATTTTCCTGATTCTAAGACCATGGCCTTATTCACTACACACTTCTACTGTGGCCAAAGAATAAAAATGAATTTCAGGGTACAAACAAGTCAGCTTCCTTCTTGTTAGACCTGTGCTATCCAAATCATTCACAGTTATAATGATGGACAGTCAGGTATTCCATTCTCCTCTGCTGGATCTCCTTCCTTGATAGATGCTTAAACTTCTAGGACCATATATTCAGCTACCTTTTTCTCAGCAAAAGCTGAACTTCCCTTTCTATTTCTAGAAGACTGGATTCTGAGATCCTCATGTGCATAAAAGCCGGTAGCTATTCAGGCATTCCTCTTTCCTCTGTCTAAGTTTGAGTCTAATCACAGGCAATATCGATGAAAAATCAAAATCAATTACTTTATAAAAATAGACCAGGTACTAAGATTCAGATAAATAAATGCAACAGGACTGAAATATTAGACATCCGTTAGAGGTTATAAATCAATAAGGTAATGCACAGGAAACAGAAGAAAAGATACAGACCTAAATGAAGACAAATTAATGATAGTTTGAATAATAAGTAGGTCAAAGAGCAAGTAATAGAGATGATTAATAACTTTTGAAAATATAACAATGAGATAATATTTATTTTTCAGATACATATAAAGCAGTTCTCAGAGCAAAATAATTCCTGAAAGAATAAATTTTAAAAATAGGATAGGGGTGGGAAGGTCATTTATTATAATGGATGGAGCAGTGCACTTGAATTTGGGAAAACCATTTGCAAAACTTGCTAGTTGTAGGAAAAGTTATTTGATCTTCTTTTGCTTCATTTTCCTCATCTGCAAAATTGAGGAAGGAATACGGACCAGGTGGCCTCTAAGGTTCACTATGCCTCTAAATTTATGACCAATCCTAAAATTACTGAACTAGAGATTTAAAAAAAAACTGTAAACAACAATTTAATAGCCATCAAAAAATAAACACAAAAGTACAAATCTTGAAAATTAGAGAAATAGATGTTAGAAAAAAAATTGAAGACTAAAGAAGTTAACATTAAAAATAAGAGGAAGGAATAAGAAGAGGAACACTATCCACATTCAGAGGAAGAACTACAGGAATGGAAACCCAGAAAAAAAACAACTGCTTGAACACATGGGTTGATGCAGACATGATTTGGGATGTAGATTCTAAAGGACCACCTTAATGCAATTATCAGTAATATTGATTTGATGACACATGAAGAGTGACATCGGCTATGGGGTGGGGGTTTGGGGGTGTGGAGGGGAGAGTAAGAATATGAATCATGGAATCATGGAAAAAAAATTTCTAAAAAATAAAATGAAATAAAATAAATAGTAGTGGTGATAGAGGGCAAAAAAAAAAAAAGGAAGGAAGGAAAGTTGAAGAGCCACTAAAAGTTCTCTTTTTATAAATCTTACACAAAAGCTTTGCTGTTGTCTCACAAAACTCCTAGCCAATTATTTCCTCACACTTAAATCCAATCAGTCCAAATTCAATTTTTCCCTAATATACTTACAGTGATGCCTTCAGATTCCATTAATATGCTCCACTCTCTCCATGAAAGGATGCAATCAAAGATCAAAACCAAGATTGACTTCAGCATAACCTCAGCAATTTGATTTGGGGATTTTCTTGATAAATCTCTAAGACCAATACACTACCAAAAATATTGCCAGAGTGCACTGAACAACATACCTTGTCTGATTCTTCTAAGCTCCCTTATAGTTCTTCCCCCTTAACTTGAGGACAGCTGTTTAAAGTTCTTTCTTAGTAGTCACAGGGATATTTCAGCATTTCAGAACTAAAGAGGCAATGCAAGTTCCAATTAGAATTGCTCCCACAGAATTGCCTACTTTGACCCTAGACGATGAGAAGCTGTTGAGTTCTTTAAATTGCTGAGATGTATGCACAAATTTGTGAGGCAGATTATGACAGAAAATTTTCTCCATGAAAAATCTCCCGAGGCTGCTGACATCCTCTGGTAATAGCAGAAAGGCAGCACAAAGAGTAGAAAATAAATTAGTTCCTGGAATGATTTTGCTTTTCTGAAAACCATCTAGACTGTTGAGGCTGTCACAAATCTAGGGGAGGGAAAGAGAGTAAGGGATGGATAACCTTTGAAAAAGTAAAATGTTAAAGAAGTGGAACAAGGCAAAAAGTAGGGAAAGAGAAACTAAAAAGTGTACAGTAGATAAATGTAGATTTATTGATGAAATGTCAGCTTGGTACTGGGAGAAGAATACTTGATCTGGAATCAGATGATAGGAGTCCAAACCCCAGCTCTGGTATTCAATACCTATGGGACCTTGGAGAAGGCATTCAACCCTCCCAAAGCCTCAATTTCCTTATCTATAAAATAGATTCAATGTCCCTTAAGATCCCTTCTTCAGCTCCATCCTTTGCCCTATAATAAAAATAGTGTATTAAGAATAGAAATCAAATACTCTTAATAATGACGAATGATGGCATATGATTTCAGAAAAACCTGGAAAGACCTATATGAACTGATGCAAAGAAAAATGAGCAGAACCAGGAAAACACTGTACCCAAAACAGCAATATTATAGGATGAACATTTATGAATGACTTGGCTATTTCTAGCAATACAGTGATCCAAGAAAATCCGAGAGGGCTCATTATGTTTTACACATATTACACATGTAAGACAGTTTACCATCTCTGGAGAATTTGGCTCAAACTTTAAAAAATAAAGGTTAAGAAATTGCTTTTTTCATGCAAATGAGGAAAAAATAATAATTGTGAGTGAGGCAACTAATTGGCTCAGTGGATTGAGAACCAGCCATAGTGAGCATTTATATAGTATCTACTATTTGTCAAGCATCTGAAAAATATGCATTTCATTTTATCCTCATAAAAACCCTAGAAGGTAGGTGTTATCATTATCCTCATTTTACAGTTAAGGAAATTGAGGGTGACAGAATTTCAGCGACCTAGCCAGGGCTATGGAGCAAGAAATGCTTTATCCATGGTCCCATCAGCTACCTCTTGAATACCTTGACAGTGCAAAGGGGAATTTACAGAATCAAATCTTATTTCACATTTCTTTGCTTGTAGGAGAGTTCCTATAGTTTGCCTTTATGCACTACTAAATGGCAGAGGATTGTAGTCAAAGGTTATTGTTAAGTTGCTTTTTAGTCATGCCCAATTTTATCCATGACTCCCTTTGGAGTTTTCTTGGCAGAGATACTGGTATGGTTTGCTATTTCTTTCTCCAGCTCATTTTACATATGAGGAAACTGAGAAAAACAGGGTTGTTAAATGACTTGCCCAGGGTAACACAGTTAGTATCTGACACCAGATTTAACCCATGAAAATAAGTCTTCCTGACTCCAGACATGGCACTTTATTTAGTTTACATCCAGTTATCTTTAACTAACCTTACATGACTCATTTCATTTCTCTGGGCCTCAGTTTCCTCATTTGAAAAGGGATGATAAGTACTAGTTTACAAAGATCCCTTCCAGATCTGAGTCCTTGATCCTTGATCAACCCTACCACAAGTGGACTATGAAGAAGATGTATTCCTTAAAGCTGTGTCTTCAGAGCCCTATCTCATCATTTTAATTAATATACAAAGGACTTAACATGTCTTGCATGCAGAATACTAAGAACAGTGAAGCTATTGTTGATGAATGCAGATACTCACTCAAGATAACTCTGGGCCCCAAATTCCCAAAACTAATTTATATATTATCTCAATAACATGTGTATGATTTTTTGAATTATCTTAATTGTTCACATAATTTAACCTGTAGAGATAGTCACATTTATTTTTTTTTTTGTTTCCTCCAAAGGAAAGATATGTTTTTCTAAGTTAACAGGTATGAGTCTTTGTGGATATCATGATGAAACATTCAGATAAAAAGAGAAAAATTGCTTCCATATACCCGAAATGTGATGTTATTTATGTAACCATCTGGATGATTGACAGAATTTCTTTTTAGTATTTTTTTATTCATGTATTTGGGCAACAGATCATTCCTTTGTACTGTTGCTATTGTAGATATAAGATTTTTAAACTTTAAATTTATTTTTGTTTCGGAATTGGCAATACCAACCTATAGAAGGTTACCTTTTTCCCCATGCTTTGGTCAAATAGTTAGTGAGCTATCTAGAAAATAACCCAAATTGAGTAAAGGAAAACCATCATTTTATGTGTCAGTCCTTTAAAAAAAAAAGGAATATTTAAAAATGTGAATACTTACCCATCTCAGTTTTCTTAAATGGAGCATACAGGCACTGGTTTTATTCCTTCAGTAGAATAAACGTTATTTAAACACTAACCAGAATTCCCTAAAATATGGTGAGATTTAATGGTCTCTGACTCATAGGGCGTTTTCCAGTTAAAGCATGCCAGCTATCATGTGAACTTTCTGATATTCAGACACAATTCAATGACTTCAGTGAGGTACTATAGTGAGATCACCTCTGCTTTCTTATAGGTTCCTTGGAAATATGGTAACATTTCCAAGTATATTATACACACACATACATGTATATATATATATATGTGTGTATATATATATATATAAAACACACATCTTATTGTAATTTTCTAAAGATGTTTTTCTTCCCTTCCTTCAACTATAAATGGTCAAGAAAAAAAGAGTAATAAAATCTCTCAAAAAATGCAACATCTTTTGAGGAAGGAGGTAATAGTTGCTCCATGCTTTAGCCCAGAAAGGAAGAGGAAGGGATGGTCTTGAGTTCTATTTCCTTCATTGTTATTGACTCCTGAAGTTCTAGGAAATTCACTGAGTTTCTAGAAGGCTCAATTATTTGCTTAAGAAAACACAATGCTACTACTAAGTAAATGCACAGTAGAAAACATATTCCTACTACTAGGTAAATGCAAAGGATTTAATCTGTACTATTTCACAGATTCAGACCTGGGATTAAAGGTTATCTATCTACTTCTTAATAAAAGTGCTTAGAAAATGTGCAATCTCATGTTAGAAGGTCTTTTTTTCCTTCCTTCCTTCTTGCTTTTTCCTGTAATAAAAGGCTAAGGGGCATAAATACTATTGAAAGGACATTGAGATCTTTTGAAAGTCATTCCACTGAGTGTCTATTACCACTAGGGTCAAATTGAAATTATTTTTTTCCTTTTTTTTTTTTTTTAAACATTTAAAGCAGTGATTCCCAAAGTGGGCACCACCACCCCCTGTGGGTGCTGCAACAATCCGGAGGAGCAGTGATGGCCACAGGTGCATTTATCTTTCCTGTTAATTGCTATTAAAATGAAAAAAATTAATTTCCAGGGGGCTAAGTAATATTTTTTTTCTGGAAAGGGGGCAGTAGGCCAAAAAACTTTGGGAACCACTGATTTAAAGCCTTTCACAACATAGGTCTAACTACCTTATTATTCATCATTCCACTAGACATTCTAAGATTTGGCCAAACTACCCTTCCCTCCATACAGAACTCCTATCTCCTGCCTCTATGCCTTTGCCTGAAATACCCTCCTCATCTTCATACAAGTTCTACCTTATAATTGACCTGTCCTAATTCCCCTCTCAACCCCAACTTTATTACCTTCCTTTATCTCTTGAATATGTCTTATATATTCCCATAGAATCATAGATTTAGAACTAGATGGGATATAAGAGACCACCGAATTCATCTCCCTCATCTTATAAATAAGGCAATTGTAGCTGAGAACTTAAATGACTTGCCCAGAGTCACATAGCCAGTGCCTGAAGTAACCTTTGAAGCCAAGTCTTCCTGACACCAAGTTAAGCATTCTATTCACTTCACCACCTAAGTACATACATGTTACCTCTAAAGTGCAACATGGAAGATGTCAGGGTGGAATTCCTGCAAGATACAGGGTCAAGCCTCACCCAGAATTCCAGGGCACCCTCCCACCCCGGAGAACTCTGGGTGAGGGAACAGTTTGAAAGGAGTTAAAACAGTTGATTCCTGGGGGTTAAAGTGAGCAGGTCACTCTGCTTGCTGTCCCCGGTTTTGAGATTGCTTTGCAGGCCATCTGGAGCAAGAACCATCTTGGTTCTGCTCAGTGTCTTGTTGTTATCAGGGACAGACAGGATCTGACTTCTTTGGCTGGCAACTGAAAAGAACCAAGCTCTATGGTGGCTGTGAGTATGCCCAAAATAATAGCCAGGCACCGCTACTAAAAGATGAAGTTTTTACTGATAAAAGAGGAAGGGAAGGCAGGAAAGGGGTTTCAAGGATTTGGATAAGATCTGGAAAGCCCTGAACTGTTAAATAGAAACTGCCCCTCCCCCCCCCAGAAGGGAGTGGCAGACTTTTAACTAGTTTGCCCTCAAGCCTGTAATTATCACTTCTGATATCTAAAATAACTAAATATCAATTGTGCTGTTGGTAGAAAGATCTAGTTCAGCTAAACAAGCAAACCACTGAGCAGAACCAAGATGGTTCTTGCCCCAGATGGCCTCCAAAGCAATCCCAAAACCGGGAACAGAAAGCAGAGTGACCTGCTCACTTTAACCCCCAGGAATCAACTGTTTTAACTCCTTTCAAACTGTTCCCTCACCCAGAGTTCTCCGGGGTGGGAGGGTGCCCTGGAATTCTGGGTGAGGCTTGACCCTGTATCTTGCAGGAATTCCACCCTGACATCTTCCATGTTGCAAAGACAGAATGTGAGATCCTTGAGGCCAGAACTTGTTTTATTTTTTTTTTCTTTGCATCTCCAGAGCCGACCACATAACTATGACTCAATAAATGGTTTTTGATTGAGACTACTCAATTGATCTGTTATGATTAAAAATGATGATGGCCGAGATCAAAAGGGAGAATAGTATTTTAATAAAAGCCATGCTGATAGAGATAAACTGACCACTCGCCTGTAAGAAAAACCTATTCCAACCTCACCTCAGTCATTTACCTTCCTCTCTCCTTGAGCTCAGGTAACTAAAGAGGAAGCTGCAAGTCACTTCCCCCTAATTTCAAACAGTCCCTCACCTTGAATACGTCATCCAAAACAGGAAACCCATGAAACCCGTTGGACCACGGGAAATGTAGTTTTAAGGACCCCCACAGGTCCACAGAAGTTTGTCAAACACTATATTGAGGTTCAAGCCTTCCAAATAGAACCCCAGGTGATTTTAACTAACACAGATCAGAAGGGGCTTTGGTGAAGATACCAATTACTACTAGTAGTAAAAGATATTAATAGTAGTATATTTTTCCTTTTTTTCAGTTAAAAAATATTATATTGTACCAAATGGGGTGTGACAAAAATATGTGGGGAAAAATCAATTGCATCACCTGAAAAGTTGTAACTCATACATAACAGATGACTAATCAGAGCAATGATCTGAAAAAACAATAAGTTTCCTGTTTCAATCTTACTAAGTGTGACTTCAAACATCAGTCTCAAGCAAAATATTTCATCTAATCCCCTCCATTTGGTGTTCCCATTTGCATTTTGGCAAATTTTCCACTAGTACAAAAGGCTTACTAATTCCCTTTCCCTACCAGAACATGCACAGACAGGGTGAGGGAATGACTTTACCTCTTCAGGAATGGAAGACACTAACAGTGTACTTGCAATACTTGAATAAAACCAGTGAGATTGATGTTTAGGACACGCTGGTCATAGAGTAACCACGAAGAACCTTTAGGGAAGCTATTTTTTTCTCAGAAATAGGTCAAGGTCAAAGAGAGACTTTAGAATGTGTCTAAGTACACTTTCCTGAACAAATCCAAATAAGCTTTCATTTATCTATTAAAAAAAAAAAAAAGAAGAAGCCCTCAGTCTTTTAACTCCCTCTTAGATGGCTGCAGTAATAGCATCTTAAAACTGAAGAGAGTCAACCTTAGATAAAGTTGATTCCAGCATGGATAGTCCCTGTTTCAAGAGCATTGGCAATTTGTCACTAGAATATGTGTGTTTCCCAGAACAGCTTGTGGTAAGAACAGTTTCTCTCTCCAGTTCTGGGCAGGTTACTAGGGAATACAGATCAGCCTCAGCTGTGAGTCAGCCAGGTGGCTGCTTTTACTCTATTAAGGGAACTGATGAATGAGACCTGCCTCCCATCAGAAAGGATTGGCTTGTTCGGCGCTGTAAAAGCTAAGGTACAGAGGGCCAGTGGATTTGTTCCCATTGAATGTTTACCTGAATTATTGATAGCTATGTGAGATACAAAACAGCTGGTGATTCTGGGTTGTGATACTTTTTTTTTTCTTTTAGTTACAAGAGCTGCACAATAAATTTAAAGTTGGATAGGGGGTTTCTTTCATCTTTTATACTTCTGACAGGTTCCTCTTTGGCAGAACTGACCTTGGGTCACTTAAAATCAATTGCTAATAAATCTGTGTAATGCTCCATTCAAACATCCAGAGACTAAGTAGCATTTTAGGAATTATGTTTCCTTTGGCTTTGCTCTGACCAAAGCCCCTCCGGCTTGGCTCTCTGCCCTTCTTTCATTTTCTATTTAGGCTTTACAAATTTACTGGATACAAAAAAAAAAAAAAATCCCATGGATGTAAACATAAAAACCATCCAAGGAGTAAAAAAAACAGGTCATCTCTATGTTAATCACAGCCATCGTGCTTTCCACCTGATGGCAGATGAAGTGTTTTGATTCATCCAATTCATATAGAAGGGGAGTTCAGAGCTTACTTTGTAAAGTAGCTGAGTGTGGTGTTTAAATTGGGGCAAGAAAGGGAGAATCAGTTGGCCTAAGGAAAAGTAGCAGTCTCACAATACTTGGACCACCCAGATGCAAAATTGGCTCTATGTACAGGAAGAGTGGGTGACTTCCTTCCTACATCGTGCAATCTTACGGGAATTTAAAATCTCCACTATCCCCACAAATTATTTACTCCTCCTCCAGCTTACCCTGATGCCTAAAACTCTGACTCTCAGAATGACTCTTTTGATTTAAGTTTAATACAATTCACCTTCAGGAGCCTCCAGTCAAAATAAAAGTCACCAATTCAGAAATCTGAAAAATAGAAGGAACTTAGGAGGCACCTTGTCTATATCTCTTATTGGTCAGAAGAAGAAACTGAGGCCCAGAGAAATATAATGACTTACCTAAGGTCACACTAGTAGTAACTATCAAAGACAACATTTTAATATAGTCCTCTGGCTCCTGAGAAGGCAATCTTTCTACTGTTCCAAATTGTCTCTCCAAAAGTTTAACAGAAGTGAGTCATTCATTCTTTCCCACTATATTTTTAGCAAATGTATCATTTCATTGGAATAAGGAGCTCCCCCAACAATTCCCAGGCACTCCCTCTATCAATGCAGATCAGTACCTTCTCTGCAATTTAGAGTTGCCTTAGTAGTTAAATGGCTCAGTATTTAACCTTGAGTAATATACTTCCTCTCTTCAGACATGTTTCTTCACCAATAAAATTGAGAAAGTAAGAGAAAATATCTGATAATGGTCTGATATCCAAAGTATATACATAACTGATACATAACTTTTGTCATAAAAGACCCAAAGCTAGTCCCCAATTGATAAATGATCCATGCCATACATATGAACATAATAAAAAGAATTGCAAATAATAACATATGAAAGAATGATCCAAATAACTAATAGTAAGAGAAATATAAATTAAAACCACTCAGGTTTCCCTTCATATTGTCCCAAATAGCAAAAATGATAAAGGTTGGGAACATCCAATTTTGGATGAGTTGTGGAAGATGGGTATAGTGATCTGCTTGTGATAGAACAATGAATTGTCCAACTGTTTTAAAACATCATGTCAAATGATGTGATAAAAGTGACTAAAATCTTCATACTCTGAGTCAAATTCATTTGTGAAATATATATACCAAGGTATTCAGAGAAAAAAGAAAGAGCTCTTATCCACTACTTATAGCAGCACTTTTTATAGTTGTGAAGAACTGAAAACAATTAAGATACTCATTAACTGGGGATTGACTAAACAAGTTGCAGTACACAAATATAATGAAATATTATTGTGCTATAAGGAAAACAAGGGAGGGCGTACAAATTGAGCAAAAAAAGGTAAATAGTAGCAAGAAAACAATATCAGCCAGGAGAACAATGAAAATTAATTCAATACTATAAAATTCTAATGATAAGCTTAGAAGAGAGGGGACCTGCCACCACTTTGTGGTAGAGATAAGGGCCTATGGTATGGAACACTGCACTTAATGTCACATTCTCAATTTGTTGATTAACTTTACTGAATTGTTTTCCCCCACCTTTTTTTTTTAATTTGATGTAAGGAATGACTGAGCAGGAAGAAAGAGATAAATGGGTAATATTGGTGATGTTAAAAAATATCAATAATTATTTAAAAAATACTCCTCCATGTGTTTTCACTAAAAGAAATGGATAAATATACATTAGAGATATAATATACAATTAGGATCCGATTACTGTGAATGATGAACCCCACGAAGTGGTCACATTATCTAATTCACACTATGTATTTCTATTTGAGCTGGAGCTGATTGCCAAACATAGTTATAATTTCACATAGTGCAAACCTGAATATAATAGAACCAATTCTTAGGATTCATTATTCCCACTAATCAAGACCCAGTTGTAATGGAAAGAGCTTTGCAATAAAATTGTGGAAACCTCATTTCTAATCCAAGCTGTGGTTATTATGGTCTTAAGGAAGTCCCTTCAAAACCCTGGACTTTCATATTCCTCTTCTACATGATGAGGAGGCCAAACTAAATGAGTTCTAAGGTTTCTTCAAGTTCTGTGTATATGGGATAAGTGAAATCATGGAATTTAGAGCTAAAAAATCCTTATAATCATCTAGTCTGAATGATTAATTTTATGGATGAACTCCAAAGGGATGAATTGGCTCATCCAAAGACATGCATATAGTTAAATAGCGCAGTGGGAATTTAAGCTCAGGTCTTTTTCCTCCAATTTCAGTGCTTTTTTCACTATGCCATAATGACTCCAGGTCAGCAGTAAAAATTATTAAAGGAGAATATTCTTTGGAACCTCTCTGAATGCTCTACCATGCCCCCAAAAGCTCATTATTAGGATAACCTCATCATCCTAGAGAAATTCGTTGATCTTGGCAGGCCATGTCATCACTACTCTTTGCCTCTCTGGTTGGATCATGAACTCCAAACCTCCATTTAAGAGGAGAGCTCAGCTCAGAAATATGTTCATTTCTTACCTAACTTCTCTGAAATTCTGACTTCTGCACCATGCTTCCTTGTCATGTACATCCTTCTCCTCTCTTCACAACCAACTTTCCCTCCATTTTCTCCAACCCATTTCATCTTCATTTTGTGTGCCATCTTCCCTTATTAGATTGCAAGTTCCTGAAGGAAGGGATTTTCTATTTTGTCTTTTTGTTCTCAGTATTTAGCACAATGTCAAATACATAGTAGGTGCATAATATGTTTGTTTTTAATCCTACAAATATTTATTGATCACTTCCTATGTGCCAAACACTGTGCTACATATTGGGAATACATCTTTTTTAAATTTTGTTTGTTAATTTTTTAAATTCATTTAATATTTTTGAGTTCTAAATCTCACTCCCCCACACTTTTCTGCCACCCATTGAAAAGGCAAGAAATGTAATATTAATAAAGCATATAAAATTATGCAAGATGTATATCCAGGTTAACCATATTATAAAAAATAAAGAGATAAAATTAAGTTTCATTTGGATTCAGACTCTATCAGTTCTTTCTCTGGAGGTGAATAACATTTTTTTGTCATAAATCCTTCAGAAACGACTTGGGCCATTGTTATTATACAGAAAACTAAGTCGTCCACAGTTTATCATTGTAAAATATTACTGTTAACTGTACACAATGTTCTCTTGGCTCTGCTCACTTCATTTTTAATCAGTTCATATAAACTTTCCCAGATTTTTCTGAAACCATTCTACTAATCATTTCTTATAGCACAATAATATTCCATCATAATTGTATGCCACAAGGTATTCAACTATTCTCTATTTGATGGACACCTCAATTTTCAGCTCTTTGCCACACAAAAAGAGCTGTTATAAATATTTTGTAAACATATGTTATTTTCCCTTCTGTTTTTTGGGGGGGAGGGGATATAGGTCTAGTAGTAATATGGCAGGGTCAAAATTTATGAACAGTTTTATGGCCCTTTTGTGTATAGTTACAAATTGCTCTTCAAAATGTTTGGAGTAGTTCAGAACTCCACCAATAGTGCAATAAAATCCCAATTTTTCCATATTACCTCTAGCATTTGTCATTTTCCTTTTCTATCACATTAGCCAATTTGATAGGTATAAGATAGTATCTTAGAGTTGTTTTAATTTGTATTTTTTTCTAATCAATAGTAATTTAGAGCAATTTTTTGTATGACTGAAGATAGCTTTGATTTTTTTCTTTCGAGAGCTAATTTCATATACTTTGATCATTTATCAATTAGATATGATTCTTATTCTTACAAATATGACCAAGTTCTCAATATATTTGAGAAATGAGGTCTTTATCAGAGAAATTCACTGTAATTTTTCCCAGTTCTCTGCTTTTCTTCTAATCTTGAGTGCACATATGTATATATAGAGACTATATATGTATAGGTGTGTATACATATATATTTAATTTAAAGTAATTACATTTATATATTTTATATAATAAGTGTTTATTCATTCTTGACTATTCTGTCTAGAATTAAAGATCAGCTAGCCTACCTTCTTCCTTTTACTGATGGAGTAAATGAGATAAAGGAAATGTAGCCAAGACCACATATTCAGTGGAAGCTCTAGAAAGCAATATTTCATCTTTTCTAATGAAAGCCAGTAGATATGTCAAAGAGTGGTAGATTAGAATAAATGCATTTGAAAACTTTGTAGCCTATGATCTACTTATTTTCAAGTTTATTACCATTTTCCACTCATATATCATTTTTCTGTTGAAGAATCACTCCTGGTACCATTTCTTACTCTGTTGCAAATAAAAATTCCATTTCATTCTTTGAGGAAGAAAGCTCAAGTCCAATTGTTCATTCAGGTGGCTTTATTAAGACAGGCTTATTAAAACAGCTGTATATCAAACTGAAAAGGCAAAAGGAGTCTTGCCTTGTTAGCAAAGAACCTTTTAAAGATCCAGTCCCCAAATGTCATAACATTTCATGCTTAATCTACACTGCAGCAGATGAACTGGAAAGTTATCTGTCTTATAATGTTTTCAATCTTTTCATTTTTCCCCTCTTCTGCTGAGTGTCTATAATCACCTCAGAGAAATTATGGGAGTTCCCAGAACTTCCCTTGTGGGTATGCTTTATATAAGAACATTTCATTACTGCTTAAGGGTCACCCTCTGCAATACTTGCTGTAAGAAGAAGCATTTGAAGAGTGTGGCATTATGTGTTTTTAACTTAGACCTTCCTCAGATGTTTGGCTTCTGAGAGTTTTTGGTGCATTTCATTAGGCCATCTGCTCATAAGAATAAAGTTCCCAGGAGCACCACAGGATTATGAGATGACTTAAAAGTCATGCCGAGGTGGGAATCAGCCAATTCAGAACTGACTGTATTGTACATCACAGAACTTGTATGTTGTTATTCTACACAAATTATTTATGATGTCAAGGCACTGGTGATTTTTTTTTCAAATCTGCTCTAGCGTTTACACATCTCCAGAGCCAGGAGTCTCAAAGCTATAGGATTTAAGGTAAATCAGTCAAATGGCTAACTATACCAGCTGTCTCCCAATCCTCACTAGGAGAGATGTTAAACAGTAGCAGAGGCAACCAGCAGTGAGTGATAAAGAAAAAAAATTTAACAGAGGTGTTTTTTTTTTTTTTTTTTTTTTAAGAAGAAAGTAAAAAATACTTTCCTTTTCAAAGCACAGGGCAAATATGAAATTGATTTAGAAACAGCCGGGGAAATTCAGATCCAGGTATGAAGAAAAGCATTTTAGAAAATCACAGAATATTAGACTATGAGAATGTTAAAGGTTCTCTAGTTGAATCCTATCAATTTTCAAGTGATTAAATTAGGGTCTATATAAATGAAGTGACTTATTTAGGTCACAAAGGCATTTGGTGAAAGAGTTGGGACTAGATTATAAATCTCTTGACTTGGTATCCATAGAGGAGTTCCAAAAAGTTAAAGATCAGGGAGGTTTAGATGAGACCGTTATTGCTCTTTTGGATTAGAAAATAAAATATTTTTATTGCAGGCAAAATTTATGATAACTTAAAAACTAGAATTTGGGATTTCTACAGTGCTATGACTAACAGAAGTTGTGGGCAATTTTCCTGTTTTTCTCTTGATGTTTTTCATATTTCACAAGTGGCATATTTTGTTTATGGTACACTAAATTATTTGTGGTTGATATAGGTATATTTAATGGGTGTAGACCTTTTGGTTTAGAATTCTTTCCCCCCATTTAAGATTGTAACACATATTTAATTTAGCATATAGATTCTAAAGGCGAAGGGGCTTATCCAGGATCACACAGTTAATAAATATCTGAGGTAAGATATAAACTCAGGTCTTGGGGAAAAGTCCCAACTCTGGCTCAATATCCTATATCAAATAAAGGAGCTAGATGATCTCTAAGCTCTTTTCTATCTCTTAATTTCTGACTCTATGACCACATTTTTGTAGGTGAGGTGCAGCAAATTTAGGCTGCATAAATAGCTGAAATCCCTATGATTTGTATAGGCTATGCTTTCTTATTAAAGCACCTAATTACATAATTAAAGTAGTGACAAAATCAGCTTTTTGTCATCTTATAATCAGAGAATATCCTCCCTAGATGATAGATAGATAGATAGAGATAGCTCACAAATGGTTTTATTGAATTATTTGAATTTATTGAATTAAATTTTTTTCTCCCCCCTTCCAAATAAATTCTGTTAAACCCATAGTCAAATCGATCTTGAACTCGCTTTTTACTCTCATACTATCCATACTACATGTAGGAAATACAAGGAATATGAATACATCAGCAAAATACAATCAATTGCATAATGAATGGCCACTTTTCCACTATGTTGCAGAAAGACCACAATGACAACTAGACAACAGTGATTCTGAACTTGGAGTCTGTGAACATTTTAAAAGAAAATGTATAACTCTTCCAACATAATTGTTGTTGTCTTGCTTGTAATCCTATGCATTTTATTCTATGCATTTAAAAACATTATTCTGAGCATAGTAGAGAGGATACTTCATCATACTACCCAAAAGGTCCATATCTCTCTATCTCTGTCTCTATTTTTCTCCATCTCTTATTCTCTCTCTCTCTCTCTCTCTCTCTCTCTCTCTCTCTCTCTCTCTCTCTCTCTCTCTCTCTCTCACACACACACACACACACACACACACACAGAGTTGGTTATTGAATGCTCTTTCCAAATTAATACAATAATTGCTGGATATTTAGATGGCTAGAGAAGGTTTTTACTAACAATGTATCCAGACCAAATTCATACTATTGACAACTTTTTAGAAAATAATATAGATTAATTCCTAAAAATTGGGGCATTCGTTGTTTTACAAAATAATTCCAACTTCATTGAAGTAAAAAAAGAAATACCTAATAGTTAAAACAATTTGTTTTAACAACCCTACCATTAAGTCTTAGCCAGCTCTATCTAAAAGCTCTCCATGAATTTCCTCATTGACCAGAAGTGATATCTCCCTTATTCCAATATCATTTTGCTCCCTTTCCCACAATTCTTTGGTACTTGTAATATACTAATTTATTTTTATCATTGTTCTGTCATTTTTAGTTGTTTCCAATTCTTTGTGACCCCATTTGGGTTTTCTTGGCAAAGACCCTAAAGTGGTTAATCATTTCCTTCTTCAATTCACTTTACAGTGAGGAAACTGAGTCAAAGAGGGTTAAACAACTTGCAGAGTCACACAGCTAGGTGAGTCTTCCTGAGTACAGCTGTAGTACTTTAGCCACTGTACCACCTAGCTGTCTTAATTTATTTAATACTTTGATTTAATTTTATTTCATTTCATTCTCTGTCATATCTTCATCTATTAAAAATCAGCAGTTCCTTGAGAAGAGAGACAAACAAGTCATTGTAGATATAACAGCTATTATCTTTAGTAAGGACTATGCAGATATATTTTTATTATTATTGTTTGGTAGGCAATGGGGGTCAAGTGACTTGCCCAGGGTCACACAGCTTGGAAGTGTCTGAGGCCAGATTTGAACCTAGGACCTCCCATCTCTAGGCCTGATTCTCAATTTCCTGAGCTACCCAGCTGACCCCCCCATGCAGATATTTTTAAAAGGATTAATAAGCTAAAATACAAGGAAATAATGTGAAAACTCATATATGCACATATCATATTGGAGAGAACTAATATGAGACTTTCTCCCTTTTCTGTTGTTAGGAGAATAATAATATAGAAAGAGCATTTTATTTATATTAACAGATTAAGCATTAAGTCACTTGGATTTAAATGTAGCCTCTCTCACTACTTTTGTGATCTTGGGCATAGCATTTAAACTCTAAGCATTAGTAACAGTCAGGCAGAGAAAGAGAGACAGCGACAGAAACAGAGATAGAAAGAGAAACAGAGACAGAGACAAAGAGATAGAAAAGGAGGGAAGGAAAAAGAGCAGGAGAAAGAGAGTATGAATTGATGATTTGAAAGGTTTCTTCTAGGTTTAAAGTAAGATATCTGATCCCTATAATTTATCAAATTAGATGTTTTCATATTATTGGGAATAAGAGGAAAATTGAAGATAAGTGCCATTGCTAGACTTTTCTACACAGATATGTTCTCTAGCAGCATAAATGATAAAAAAATACTTTCTGATTTTCATGAGATTTTAAAATTTAAGGAATAAGAGACCTTTCAGTTCATCTAATTTGATCCCATCACTTTTCTGATGAAGAAAATGAGTCCCAGGAAACTTAAATGACTTGCCCCATATCACATAAGTAATGAGAGTCCTTGGTCATTATAATTTACCCAAATTAATTTTCTGCTGATATTCTTATTTACAATTCCATTGTTATCATTTTTGTTAGGGGAAGTAGTCTGTCGAAAGGGTTGTTTGTTAGAAGTTGTCTCTTATGGGGTGGGGGGGTGAAGGGGGAGTGAAGGGGAAAGTAAAAACATGAATCATGTAACCATGGAAAATTTTTCTAAAAATAATAAAATATTTAAATTAAAAAAGTTGTCTCTTTTATAAAAATAAAAGATAAGTTTTAGTATGGTAAATTTCCTTCTGATATACTTTAGTGATGAAAAAAGCAAAAGTTTGGTTTACTCAGAAGGGTGAATATTAATTCCTGAACTTTGAGAGGTTTTAGACATAGCAAAGAAAATCAGCCTGCTATCTTTGATTCTGGGTAGTAATATGGTTCCTATGAGATCAAAGTTGTGCCATATAGGCCAAAGGCAAGCCACTTGTCAGATAGCCTTGCTTTATTCCATATTTGCAGACTACAGTATTGAATCTGATCAGTCATATTATAAATGTTTGCAGTTTGTCATCTCGGGAAGAAAGGTGCTGAGGGGAGGTTATCTTAAATAGTAGTGATTGTTCAACTGAAAACTATTTCTACTAGAAGAAAAAAAAAACAGAATGATTTTCCAATTGCCAGTGAGTTCCTAGAACCACAGATACTATAATATCATAGGTTTATAGTATCTCAGATTTAACATTGGAAGGACCTTAGAGATTATTTAAACTCACACCTCTGCTTTATATTATACTATAGATGAGAATTCTAGGGGCTAGAATGGTGAAATGACTTGCACAAAATCATGTGACATAGTCAAAATTCAAGCCCATAATATCTGATATAGTAGAGTTCTGGCTCTGAATTTCAGAGAAACTAGGCTATAAATTTTCCTAGGCCCCTGTTTCTTTATCTATAAAATGAGGGGGTTGGACTAAAATACTTCTGAGGTCCCTTCCAACTCCCTATCTGTGATTCTTTGACTCCAAATCCATAGCCCTCTTTATTTTTGAACAATGCACCAGATTATATTCATTCAAAGATAGAATGGTAGGGGTGAAATGGAATATGATTCATAACATTATAAAGTTAAGAGTGGTAGAATAAACAATGCAATCTCAAACTGGGCTTGAAAATTAATTGATGAGTTGTTCTTAGAATCAGGAACATGAGCCCAGATTTTCTCCCGTAGATTCCTTATGCCCTAAAGCAGATCATATGACAATCATACGAGGTGATAAACTTGTTTGATTACACTTCACAGGTGCTGCTAGGTCCAATTATCTTGGTGCTAAAATACCCTCTAATTGGGTGTGAAATACACATCATAGTTAATTACACTGTACACCACTGTAAAGACTTGAAATAATTAAGAATGTTTTCATTTCTCCACTGGCCTAGAAAAGTATATGCATTTCAAGTTAAAATCTTTAGAGGTTTCTTTGAAACTCATGAGATCAGCTAGATATGAATTTATGCAAATTTCTAACCCCATAATTTTATTGAGACCATAAGCCTCTTATCATAACCTAGATATTTTGATCTGACTAAGTATAGCTATCTGTGTCTTGTAAGGAGCATGTGCCCTTTGAAACAGAAGGCACCAAGGTATTAATGAAAATGCTATTTTAAAAGATCATATTAGCCATTAAATGTGACATATTTTTCCATCTCTAGCTTTGCAACCCATACCTCCTTAATGACAGAATGTGGGTGATGTGTGTGTGGTCAGTGGGTAGTGGATCATGGGAAGAAAATGTGAATTAGTCCCCCGAATCTAAGAACAGTCAGCTAATTTATTTCAGAAAACATTACTCTTTGTAACTGAACCTTAAAAGAAACTATAAATTATGCTTGGATTAACTGTTCACAGGTGACTTGTCCAGAAGTAATCTACTCTGCAATGACATTTGGAGGCACATTACAGATACAATAAAGATGTCTTGCTATGTTTCATTAGGAAGCAGTATGTCTAAAATTCAATCACCAAAAAAAACCCTATAACTTTGAAATTATAACTAAAAGAACTGTAACCTCACTAAAATGGGCATCCTATAACTTAGGAAAAAACTTCACAAATTACTATGATTAAAAACTAATCATCATGTTCTAATGCGAACAAAGATGGTTCTGCTATTGACAAATGCACAGTTCATTTCTCAGTCTATAATTGAAACTTTTCCAACATGATAGGACTTTCCAGAATTTGATTTTTGATGTCATTGATTTTGAGAATTCAAGCTTTCCTCCATGGTCATAAGGGAGATATCTGACTAGGATTTTAGTGAAGCTAAAAATTAAAAATAGTTTATGTCTACATGTTGAATGTAAAAAGGATGATTTAAGGACAAATGCAAAGAGAAGATGATGGCTTTCCATTACTATAGCAAAATAGCTGGAGATAAGTATATCTTAGTACTTATTCAGCACCAGTAAAAGGAAGGAAACTAACCGAAGGCTTTCTACCCCTAAAGTATTCCTGCCCCTTCCTGGCCCCCTTCTCCCTTGAGGACAAGGCTCAGGCCTTCCATATTTTATCTCCCTGCCCCAATTCTAAATATCTGGATTTCAACAATTATCTTTCCTTTTCCAGCTTGTCCCATCCTACTACTTCAGCTCCTTTTTGTATGCTATTTTTGCCTGTTACAGTGTAAACTCCTTTTAGGTCACAGATTATTTTCTTTTTACTATATTTATATCCCAAATACTTAATAATATATCATACAACATAGTAAGCATTTGATAAATGCTTGTTTCTTTGCCTTGCTAACCCATTAACTTGAAAATTGTATTTTCTGATGGAACGGTTACAAGACCTTCAGACCCTATCATACTTTAAATAATATGTTCCTCAACACCATCCAAGTTGCTTGCCTCTAGCCCTATATTCTCCAAGCAACCTTCCAATAATTAACTTGGTTTCTCTGGATTCAAAACTGGGAAGGAATACATTGCCCATATAATGGACACTAAGTATTCTACTTGCCTCACTATCATCTATTTCCTAATATTGTGGTGTATTAACTCTGAAATCAACCTTTCTAGAAGCTTGAGATCAAATTTTCTGACTGTGTTTTCTTAGATAATTCCTAGACCAACCTGGTCCTTATAATCCCATTTACCTACCCAGTGCCAGCTATCTTTCTCCTTTCATCATACTCTCTAGCCTAAGACTAATCCCTCCATTCCAGGGAGACTCCTGGTCCTAGCATCTCTAAACTAGCTGTACCCACTACTCATAATTTGGAATGACAATTCTTAATAAATATCAAATCAAAATCAATTAACTAATCAAGCATTTGTTATTTGACTACTGTGAAAGATGCTGAGATACAAAGGCAGCAATGAAAACAGTCCCTACCTCAGGAAACTTACTTATGCTCTATTAGCAAAGACAGCATAGAGCCATTAGATTGTGAGCTCCTTCACTCCTGAAGGACTTGTGTAAAAGAATGCTAACCACATTGAAGGAAGAACTATGGAAGTAGAAATGCAAAAGAAAAACATATGACATCACTTATTACATGTAAATATGGGGGTGTGATTTGGGATTTAGGCTTTAAAAGATCACTCTATTGCAAAAAAAAATATGGAAATAGATATCAGTTAATAACATTTGTACAACCCAGTGGAATTGCTTGTAGGTTCTGGGAGTGGGAGGAAAGTGGGAAGGGAAAGAAAATGAATCATGGAAACATGGAAAATATTTTAAAATGAAAAAATTGTGAGCTTTTTGAGGGCAGGGAATGTCTTTTCCCTATTTATATATTCTCAACTCTTAACACAGTACGTGGAACATAATAAGCCGCATATATATATATATATATATATATATATATATATATAAAACTAACTAATTAACTAAATATATATATTTATGTATATAGTATATAAGGTAATTTTGAAAGGGAAGAAACTGACATCTGGGAGAGTCAGAAAAGATGTGATCAGTGATGCTTGAGCTTAACTTTGAAGAAAACAAAAGAGTCTAAAAGGCAGAGGTAAGGAGGGAATTTTTTCAGGCAAGAGAATGATAATCTGTCTTCAAATATGGGGTGTTATAAAGAGCTTAAGTAATAATGTAAATAGGAAAACAGATTCCTCTGAACAGTTTCATCAGTCAAGATATTTTGGTAAGAGTTCTTCTAACTTATCTTCTTTTCCCAGAAGAATTTGATTAAACTTAAATCTTAAGTGACATATTTTGTTGCCTCTATACAGTGACGTGAATTCCAACCCCTTCTAGAATCTGATTTAACAGCTTTTCCCAGAAGTTTCAAATGTACTGGTTCACTAAACTTAGCTACAATCTTAAAACTAACTTTTTTTTTTTAAATTTCTCTCCTGTGCCTCTGTCACTCTCTAGAATGAAAGTGTTTACAGAATGAGTGTCATGTTTGCTAAATAGATTCTTGACTCAATAGCTGGGCAGCTTTGGCACTATCTGCAAAGAAGGAACACACTTGTTCTTTGCCCAGAAGTTTGTAGTCAGAGATTACAGAGTATTCAGGGGTGTTGTTGACTTTTCCTTGCTACATGCTTCAGTTCTGCTCTGATTGCTGTTTTGAAATTTCCTTCAACTACATTGAGATGGGAGGGGAAAAATGTATAAAAGGAATGAGTATGCTGCTACTCTTTTATTAATGCTGGAGAGTCAGACAATTAACCTTTTATAATGAAGAGAACAAGACTCACCTACTTAAACAGACTTTCACCTTATTAACTTGGTGAAGGCAGAATACAGCTTTGAAAGCAAGGTAAAATAACATTACCAGCATGAGAATTTATTCATTTTCTTGATATTTCGTTGCACACGATCTTGAAATTTCTAAATCCTAAGTGAACTGTGTAGCTTCCATATGCCTTGAAAAATTAAGAAACAGATTCCTCTGACTCATTTTTTAACTCCTCCTTCCCCTCTATCCAATTGGTTTCCAAATCCTCTTGACTCTACCCCTCAAAGCACTTCTTGTATTAATCCTTTTCTCTCCACTTAACGTCATCACCCTAGTTCAGACCTTTACCACCTTTTGCCTACAGTATTACAAAAGCCACTTCATTGACCTTCCTGCCTCCATTCTCAACCCTCTATTTCTCTTATCACTATTAAAATAAATTAAAATAATCTTGCTGTGGAATAGATCTGATCATCACTCCCCAACATAAAAATTTTCAATGATGTGTTATTACCTCTATAATGAAATAAACATTCTTGAGCCTAATATTTAAAACCCATCATAATCCAGCTCCAATGTACCATTGCAATTTCATTATGTTTTCCCTTCTTTCAGGCTTGCTAGTAGTCCCACTAGCCAGTATAACTAGCTCTTCCTTGAATTTGGCATGTCATCTCCTACCTTCCTACATTCACAGTGATTAACAGTCATGCCCACCCAGAATGCAGTCCCTCCTTCCACCTTTCAGGACCTTTATCATTATTCTGAACTTAGTTAAGGTGCTACTTTCTACAAATATCCTCCCTGATCTTCCCAGCCAAAGATGTTCTCTCCCTCCTAAAATATTCTTTTTTTTTAATTTCATTGCTCACTCTTATATTGATCTATGTACATTTTCCAACCCATACACAACCCTCAGCAACAGAATGTACATTCCAGAGAGTTGCATTTTTATCTTTGATTCCTTAAACGCTTTTAAGTTAGTGCTTTTCCTCTTTTAAAATTATTTCCTATTTCTCCTACATGTAGTTTCTTTTGTATAAATTTATTTGCATGTTGCCTCTCACATTAGACTGTAAGCTACTGGACGACAGAGATTACCTTTTTCTTTTTGTAACCTCAGAACTTAACACAGTGCCTGGAACATAGTGGGCATTTAATAAATGTCTAATGAATGAATGATCCAAATGTTTAGGATGGTAAACAATCTCTCTCTCTCTCTCTCTCTCTCTCTCTCTCTCTCTCTCTCTCTCTCTCTCTC
>NC_058131.1:495537121-495546416 GCF_016433145.1 Gracilinanus agilis
ATATATATATATATATATATATATATATATATATATAAAACTAACTAATTAACTAAATATATATATTTATGTATATAGTATATAAGGTAATTTTGAAAGGGAAGAAACTGACATCTGGGAGAGTCAGAAAAGATGTGATCAGTGATGCTTGAGCTTAACTTTGAAGAAAACAAAAGAGTCTAAAAGGCAGAGGTAAGGAGGGAATTTTTTCAGGCAAGAGAATGATAATCTGTCTTCAAATATGGGGTGTTATAAAGAGCTTAAGTAATAATGTAAATAGGAAAACAGATTCCTCTGAACAGTTTCATCAGTCAAGATATTTTGGTAAGAGTTCTTCTAACTTATCTTCTTTTCCCAGAAGAATTTGATTAAACTTAAATCTTAAGTGACATATTTTGTTGCCTCTATACAGTGACGTGAATTCCAACCCCTTCTAGAATCTGATTTAACAGCTTTTCCCAGAAGTTTCAAATGTACTGGTTCACTAAACTTAGCTACAATCTTAAAACTAACTTTTTTTTTTTAAATTTCTCTCCTGTGCCTCTGTCACTCTCTAGAATGAAAGTGTTTACAGAATGAGTGTCATGTTTGCTAAATAGATTCTTGACTCAATAGCTGGGCAGCTTTGGCACTATCTGCAAAGAAGGAACACACTTGTTCTTTGCCCAGAAGTTTGTAGTCAGAGATTACAGAGTATTCAGGGGTGTTGTTGACTTTTCCTTGCTACATGCTTCAGTTCTGCTCTGATTGCTGTTTTGAAATTTCCTTCAACTACATTGAGATGGGAGGGGAAAAATGTATAAAAGGAATGAGTATGCTGCTACTCTTTTATTAATGCTGGAGAGTCAGACAATTAACCTTTTATAATGAAGAGAACAAGACTCACCTACTTAAACAGACTTTCACCTTATTAACTTGGTGAAGGCAGAATACAGCTTTGAAAGCAAGGTAAAATAACATTACCAGCATGAGAATTTATTCATTTTCTTGATATTTCGTTGCACACGATCTTGAAATTTCTAAATCCTAAGTGAACTGTGTAGCTTCCATATGCCTTGAAAAATTAAGAAACAGATTCCTCTGACTCATTTTTTAACTCCTCCTTCCCCTCTATCCAA
Source organism: Gracilinanus agilis (assembly GCF_016433145.1). Classification (NCBI taxonomy): domain Eukaryota; kingdom Metazoa; phylum Chordata; class Mammalia; order Didelphimorphia; family Didelphidae; genus Gracilinanus; species Gracilinanus agilis. The sequence continues at coordinate 495,538,240 of NC_058131.1, forward strand.
TTGGTTTCCAAATCCTCTTGACTCTACCCCTCAAAGCACTTCTTGTATTAATCCTTTTCTCTCCACTTAACGTCATCACCCTAGTTCAGACCTTTACCACCTTTTGCCTACAGTATTACAAAAGCCACTTCATTGACCTTCCTGCCTCCATTCTCAACCCTCTATTTCTCTTATCACTATTAAAATAAATTAAAATAATCTTGCTGTGGAATAGATCTGATCATCACTCCCCAACATAAAAATTTTCAATGATGTGTTATTACCTCTATAATGAAATAAACATTCTTGAGCCTAATATTTAAAACCCATCATAATCCAGCTCCAATGTACCATTGCAATTTCATTATGTTTTCCCTTCTTTCAGGCTTGCTAGTAGTCCCACTAGCCAGTATAACTAGCTCTTCCTTGAATTTGGCATGTCATCTCCTACCTTCCTACATTCACAGTGATTAACAGTCATGCCCACCCAGAATGCAGTCCCTCCTTCCACCTTTCAGGACCTTTATCATTATTCTGAACTTAGTTAAGGTGCTACTTTCTACAAATATCCTCCCTGATCTTCCCAGCCAAAGATGTTCTCTCCCTCCTAAAATATTCTTTTTTTTAAATTTCATTGCTCACTCTTATATTGATCTATGTACATTTTCCAACCCATACACAACCCTCAGCAACAGAATGTACATTCCAGAGAGTTGCATTTTTATCTTTGATTCCTTAAATGCTTTTAAGTTAGTGCTTTTCCTCTTTTAAAATTATTTCCTATTTCTCCTACATGTAGTTTCTTTTGTATAAATTTATTTGCATGTTGCCTCTCACATTAGACTGTAAGCTACTGGACGACAGAGATTACCTTTTTCTTTTTGTAACCTCAGAACTTAACACAGTGCCTGGAACATAGTGGGCATTTAATAAATGTCTAATGAATGAATGATCCAAATGTTTAGGATGGTAAACAATCTCTCTCTCTCTCTCTCTCTCTCTCTCTCTCTCTCTCTCTCTCTCTCTCTCACACACACACACACACACACACACACACACACACACACACACACTGGACACCCCACCACTCATGAGTTAAACACAAAATAAATGTTTGTGGAATTTGCTGTTGATTTTAAAAAATCAATCAATGAGTATTTTATTGAGAGCTTACAGCATACCAGGCACCATGCTAGGTACTGAAAATTCAAATACAAAGAATGAACCAATCCCTTCTCAAAAGGAGGAATGTATTAGATATTTTATTTTGGGATATATTTATAATCCATTTGTCCATGACTAAAAATCTAATTTAAGAAGGAAAATGGAAAGTGCCCATTCCCCGTAAATGTGTTATTCTTACATAGAATCCCAGAATATCAGAGCTGGAAGATGCCTCAAATATCTCTGGGTCAACCTACATGTAAACAGGACTTCCCTTTATGACATCTTAACAATCCAGTCTCCACTTAAAGACTTATAGTTATGGGGAACCTACTACTCCACTGACACATCTCATTCCATTTTTGATAACTCATTATTTGGATTTTTTTTTCCTTTCAGGAAGCCTAAATCTACTTCTTTGTAACTTTCACACCTTGGCTCTACTGTGCCTTTTGTATCCAAGCACAACACATTTAAATCCTCTTCCATTTGATGACCTTCAAGAATCTTTCAGATACTTGGCAATAGCCATCATAATGTGCTTCCCAAATCTTCTCTTCCTTCCACTCCTACTCTTATCTCCACATGAACTAAATTAGAAGTTTTTAAACTAGGCCTGAGAACAATTTCAATTTATTTTTAAATATATTTTTAAATTTATATTTCAATAGAATTATTTCTTTTGTAATCTGATGTATTTCATTTTATGCATTTAAAAAATAATTCTGAGATGTGGTCATAGGCTATATCAGACTGACAAAGGGGTCCATGGGAAAAAAAAGAAAAAAAAGTCCACAGTCCTAAATCATATTGTCATTATCCAGATATAATGTTTAAATATTAGAAATGTTATAGGAATAAAAATGACAAGAACTAGCAACTAATTGGATAGGTGGGGTGAGTGACAATGAAGAGTCAAATGTAACATCAATTTGATTAACCTTGAGTGACTAGAAGGTTGGTAGTGACTTCAACATTTGTGGATATATTTGGAAGAGGTATGGGTTTTAGGGGGAAATAATGTGATAAGATTTTCTTTTTAATCATAACTGTTCATATCTGTTTATCCTATGTGACTCATTATTAGAAGGAAGAGTAGAACAGGGCTCTTATTCATGGTGATTGCCCTGAAAATATATTCTGCCCCTTAGCGATGTCTGCCAAAGCCAAGTTGTAGAAGGGATGATCTCAGGGGCCAAGAGGCAGTATGTAGGGAGAGTTTTGGAAGGATAGGGAGTAGATTTCCAAATGGCACCTGTGCAACCACCATTTGGTGATTAACAGCCCTGAGATGTCCAAGGGACTTTCACAAAGGAAGGAAGAGATAAGAAAGCACAGAAGCCAAAAGGCAGATGAGTTTGTGTTAAAGACAAGAACCAGGACTGGCTCTCCAGCATAGAATGTAATTCATTCCCCCATTATCCCTCTTCCCTTGGGATTATTCACTTGTGAATAGCTTTTGATGAGTAAGACCACAGCTCTCCTTTTAGAGAACACTTGTCTACAACATTTTCCTGATTTATCATAACTAAAGAAAGTTAGAAACCTTTAGAATCATAGAATTTGAAATTAGAAGGGATGTTGGAGATCATCCGATTCAGATCCCTAATTTGTCCAGACAAGAATACTGAAAAACCATGAGGTTAAGTGATTTAATGAAGATCAAATTGGTACTAAGTGTCAGACTCATGATTTGAATACTGATATTCTGACTTAAAGACTACGTTCATTGCATTACACCACAAAATATATGATTTTAGATTTAGGTCCTCCAAGAATAACGATTATTATTATTATTGTTATGAAAAATAACTTTCATATAGTATTTTCAGATTTGCAAAACATCTTACAATTATTATCTCGTTTGATCCTCAAAACAACCTCAGGAGGTAGCTGCACATTTTTATCCATATTTTACTGATGAGGAAACTGAGACTGGCAAAAGTTAGGTATTTTATCCATAAACACATAACTAGTAATTGTCTGAGGCTATATTTGAACTCCACTCTTCCTGACTCCAGTAGTGTGATCTAACCACTGTTCAACCTCACTGACTACAGAGTAGTATGAATGTAGGCAAGTTATTTTACATTTCTGGCCCTCAGTTTTCTCATTTGAATAGAATTAGGGGCCTAGATAATGGCTGCCAACCCTAAGATTCATTGAGTCACTCATTTTCACAAAGTCCACAAGGGCCATTTTGCAAACAGCATGATCAATGACAGTACATTACTTTTTAATGAAGTCTGTTCTCAAAAGATAACTTGAAATAAAAATTTGAAGTCCAAGACACATCTACATTATATCAAATTTTGTGCTATAGCAGATTATGGCATTGCTGGTCTTTGATATGTTCTCATCTTCTAAGAATAATTTCAAAATGAAGACTAGTTTTTGTCAAGGAAAACATTTGAAGGGTTTTATTTAAAATGCTTCAAATTTTCAAATTAACAGGATTATAGTTAAAAGTGTATTTTTTCCATTCCTTAGTGTTTATATCATTTAGGGGCTTCAGAGAATGCTTTTCTTTTTTTATGTAAGCAGCCTCCTATAGGCAAAAGTCCTGAGGATTTTACCAATAAGTAGTTTCTGAGCCATAGTAGAAATATAATCCAGAGGAGAAGCCAAAAGATATTTGCATGAACTAATCAAGCATGTTTCATATTCCTGGAATTCTTCTCTGTGTCAAAAATTAAAGTGAGCTTGTAGAGCACTCTGGCCTGACATTTGTCACATCTGCAGAAGGTCCATCTTCCTCTGAAAATGATGAAAAATGTAGAGGCTCTGAAACAATTCACCCCCAAATATACTTGGACGACTAGCTATGTAACCATAGACAAGTCACTGACGCTTTCTGAGGTTAAGATTTACTTACCTAAAATACAGAGATAATAAGAGCTACATTGCCTACCTCACATTGTTATTAAGAGGCTTGAATGAAGTCAGGCATATGAACCCTTGCCAACTAGCCAACTTTCATCTCTAACTTTTTCTTTCTTTATTACTACATTTTTTTGCACTCAACGAGATCTGTCTCACTCCCAATAACACAATTTCCTTGACCTCCCTTCTAGCACAAGGTCATATTTCCACTCATACCTCCCAACTTTTTCACTGGTCATGGCAGTGGAGTTGAAATGGACCTTATTCTTCATTGCTAATTCTAAGGTCTCTCTCTACTTCCATTGTTCAATATACTCTTCTCCTTTGAGATTCATTTAATCCATATGCACAACTCAATCAAAATTTTGTTCCCTATTGTCTATAGCAGGGGTCGGCAACCTTTTTGGCTGTGAGAGCCATAAACTCCACATTTTTTAAAATGTAATTTCGTGAGAACTATACAGTGCTCACAGTGCAGCTCCTGTAACAGTGCGCACTCCTGTAACAGCGCCTGAAAAAAAATTGACTTTATGGCTCCTGCAGAAAGAGCCATATCTGGCCCTCAAAAGAGCCAGATATGGCTCAAGAGCCATATGTTGCCAACCCCTGGTCTATAGAGTTTAGGACACTTTCCTTGTTTCCTCAATAAATTTAGTATCTGGTTCTTAGTCTTTTTATTCTCCCCAACTTCTGCCCTTATGTTGAGGGCTTCCAACATATATATATTGATACTGCCTCAAGCACCTTAACTCCCTAATTCCTCAATTAATTCACTTCCCACAACCTATTCTACCTCATCATAACTACAAACAGAAAAAGGCATAGCCTTAATCTTGCCATAAAGTAGAAAAATTCTACATCTATATTCTTGAACTCTGAAATGTTTTTTTTCATCATAATCTGAGGTCATTCCATTTCTCTTGCCCTACAACTTCAAACCTATTCTTTGTTTTCCAATCCCTCCACTCCTTGGTTCTTTCCTAGGCCATCACCCCTACACTAGATGCATTTTCTTGCCTTTGAGTGAACCAGAACTCTTGGTGAACCAAAAGTGCTAAACTCTCTTCTCTCTGGTCCTTTCCTTTACTCCTTAATCCTATCAAAAATCTTACTCTAACAAATTCTAGCCTTAGATTACTTTCACCATATATTGTATTGTCTTCTCTCCTACTTATATGCTTTATTCTTGAATAATGCTGGAGAAATTGATGAAATAGGGATGATTTGTTCCATTCAGGTTTAAACAATGTCAACTGGGCTTTGATACATCAAGGCCATACTTTTACACCTCCATAATTGATTCACTATCCCAGTTGCCACAAAGATTTTCCCAAAACTTTTCATTGCTCCTCCAATTTCCCATAACTCTTCAAGGCTGAGAACTTTGACATATATTTTCCTGGTTGGAGGGAAGGCCATTTGCAGAGATTACTCTTCACTCATGTCCATCTCACATCAGTCAAATGCCTTCTTTTAACCATGTCCTCCTTCATTCTTATTCCACAAAAAGAGGTGGCACCCTCTCCTTGCCCTTTATAGGCCCAACTGATCTTATTCCATCTCCTCCTCTTCGAAATATTGCTCCATATTACCTATTTTTTCAGTAATGTTCAATCACTCTCAGTCTAATGACTACTTTCCTACTACTTACAAATATGTCATTGTCTCCTCATCCTCAAAATCCCTTCCCTCCATCTATTAGTGCTCACCATTATGCTATATTTCTCTTTTCTGTCTAAACTCCTTGAAAAGCCGAAGTGCTTCAAATTCTTTCTTGTCATTCTTTTTTTTAACTCTTTATTGTCTGGCTTCCAACTTTATCTTTCAACCCACACTGTTCTCTCCAAAATTACTAATTCTCTTAATTGTCAAATCATTGGCCTTTTTTCTCTTTTCATCTTGCATTAAAGAACTAATTAGAGAACAGCCATTGACACCATCAAACACTCTCTTTCCCCAATAATCTCTTTTAAGTGTTTATGATACTCCTCTCCTGGTTCTCCTATTATCTTTAGGATCATTCCTTCTCTTGTTTCTTTGCTAGAACTTCATCTAGGCCATACCTCCTAACTCTGGCAGTCCTCCATTGCTCTATCCTGAACCCACTTTTCTTCTCCCTCATTACAATTTCTTTTGGTGTAATCATCATTTCTCATAGTTATGCAGATGACTCTAAGATCTTGATCATCTCTAGCCTGTTTCCCAACCTTTAGTCTGGCATCTTCAGCTGCCTATTGGACATTTTTAAATGGATTTCTATAGACATTTTAAACTTAAAATGTCCAAAGCCAAACTCACTATTTTTCTTCCCAAACCCCATTCTCTTCCTAATTTGCCTATTACTGTTGGGGGTACTACCATCTTGACAGGAACACTGGATCACAACCTAAGTTTTATCCTTGACTTCTCACCCTTTTATCCAGTCAGTTGTTAAATATTGTCTTTTCTACCTTCATAATATTTTTTCTTATATGTTTTCTTTTCTACTTTAACACTGACACCATCCTGGCACAGGACCGCAACACTTCATTCCTGGACTAATACAATAGCCTACTGGTTGTTCTCCCTGCTTAGTCTCTCCCAATTCTAATCTGTCCTCTATTCAGATATCAAATTAATCTTTCTAAAGTGCAAGTCTGAGCATGTCATTTCCTACCTCCATCCTCACCCCCATTTATTCTGTTCCAGGGGCTCTTTATCATTTCCAAGATCAAATATAGGAAACTCACTGCTCGTTTTCGCCTCCTAATTTTCTTGGCTTTGAGGGCTCAGCTAAAGTCCCAACTTTGGCAAGAAGCTTTCCCCAATCCTTAATCTTAAATCTTCCACTCTGAGATTACTCTGAATTGATTGTAGAAACATAGAGAGATAGATGATATATAGATAGATATAGATATGTAGATAAAAATATATATTCATATAGAGATCTATCTGTCTACCTATCATATGTTTTTACTTAATTGTTTGTGTGCTTTTTACCACTAATAATTGTGCATTCTTCAAGAGTAAAAGTTATTTTCTATTTGAGGTTTATTATTATTATTATTATTTGCTTTTTTGGTATCTTCAGTATTTAGAACACTATGTGGCACAAAGTAATTCTTAATAAATGTTAGTTGGCTGAATGATAAAATAAATGTAAATTTTGGTAAAAACATATTATTTCTATGCTATTTCCATTCATATAATAATAAAATATTAATAATGGTTCTGATACACTAATATAACAATAATATGGTATTGATAACATTATATTACTAATATGATATCAGTATTAATAATATAGCATAATTAACTTATTCAACTCTATTTTTTAAAAGAAGGCAAATTTTAGGGTCAGGGTTTGTATATTCTTAGCTATTTGACTCACAACATTTTTATCTATATCAGTACTGATAACATCAAAAAATGTAAACTATTGATGATTATTCTGAGTTGCATTGTATCTGAATCATATTACAAAAGTTTTTATATCCAGCCAGTTACAATTAAGAATTACAAATCTGAGGGAATATATATATAGTAAAAATATTTTCCACACATTTTCTATCTTAAAACAAACAAAAATGTCATTCCCACCATGCATTGAAAGGGTAGCTTCTCTACACTTTAAGATAACATCTTCATAAGTTGCTACCCTCTCCCCTGCCAAATTCATCATCTAATGGCAATCCTTTGGATAATGACCCTTTCTGAATTTATCTAAGCTGGTCTTCCATCAAAAGTCAAATTTGGGCCAATACTCAAAGCCTTTACACCTTGTTAGTGCCTATCAGAGCTTGTGCTATTCTCACATAGATATGAGAACTGAAGTTCTTCTCTAGATCCTGATGAAACATCTTCATAGCACCTTAGTGGAGATTTTATTTCAAAATAATAAAAAAAAAATTAAGTTCTGGATTCTTTAAAGCTAAGAATTACTTCTAAGTTTGTAGGGAAAATCTTTGCTACTTAGACTACGCTTCATGAGGATAGAAACTGTGTATCATCTAGACATTATAAGTCTCTCACTACCAAATATTTATTAAATGGAGAGAGGTGGGGAGAGAAAGGTAAAAAGGAAGGAAGGAAGGAAGGTAGGAAGGAAGGAAGGAAGGAAGGAAGGAAGGAAGGAAGGAAGGAAGGAAGGAAGGAAGGAAGGAAGGAAGGAA
>NC_058131.1:495549219-495563896 GCF_016433145.1 Gracilinanus agilis
AGGGAGAGGAGAAGAAAGGAAGGAGGAAGGAACAAAGGAAGGAAGGAACAAAGGAACAAAGGAAGGAAAGGGAGAGAGAGGGAAGGGGTGAGAAGTGAAGGAGGAAAGGAGAGAGGGAGGAAGGAAGGGAGGGAAGTAGGGAGAGACAGTGGGAAAGAAGGAAAGGAGAAAGAGGCATAGAATAATTCATCCTGCAAATAACTCTAGTTAAATATATTTATAAAAGGCTTCATTTAATTTGATAGAGGCTGACTCTGGTACTGTGGCTAATGCTAAAGTTGTGGAATAGAATCTTGACAAAAGAAAATTGGGCTATTATCAAGACCTTTAATCAAATAGTGAATCTGAGAGATGAAGACAGGCTAACCCAAACAAAGACAGGGAATCATTTTGCTTATCTGGATCAGTTTCATATTACAGATGAATGTAGTATAGCCGGGAAGACCATGACCTTGAATGCCACTACTGAATTTAAAGAAAGACCACCAGACATTCTATTCTGTCATCCTTTCAATTTCCTCCACTCTACAGTCAGGCTATCATTTTGGATTGGAAGGAATCCAATCCTAATTCTCTAGTAGGTGAGAAAATAAGTACTTTAAAGAACAGTAACTGTACACATATAATCAAATTAGTCATTATTTATGACTGAGTGAAAATTATTCAATCTTATTGAAGCAGGTCAGTTAGTGATTAGTGCTTTTTTTTTGGTTAAATCAATTATTAACAGCCACTGTTGTCATATGTTTACAGTCCAGGTGTCTGCTTTCTCAGGGCAAGGAAGAGGTTCATAGGGCTTCTTATCTCAACTCCCTGAGCAAACTCAAACATACCCAAGCCTAATCTAGACTACAGCAAGGCCTGTTTGACTAATCACCATGATGGATCATTCACATGATGGCTAGTGTTGTCATTGCACACAGCATAGCATGAGATAGCACATGGTTAACCCCTGACCTCCCAGGTGCCCTGATTATGCTGCTCCAGCACTAACCCTCCTCCATCATCACTTCCTCCCTGTGGCAGTTATGGAAAGAGATCTGTTTCTAAGCAAATAGCAAAGGCTCTGACCCCTTCATGAGTAACCAGTCTGTCTACCGACTTCCAAGATCCCCCTCTGTATTTTTTCAGCTTGTCAGAGTTCCTAGCATGGAAAATGGTGATTGTGATATAAACTGGGCTCATGACGAGTCATGTAATTGTAGTTGCATAAATCTAGAACTGCTTGAATGGTTTCTATCATTTATTATCATCTAAGCCCTGTTTTAAAAGATTTAGCTTTTCTCTGAAAGTCATATAGTAGTAAATGCCAGGGTGGAAGAAGTAATAAATAATAAATAACTCCAAGTCAAAGTTTTAAAAACATAAAGCAATATCCCAATTACTCTGACTTTGTTGATGCTGAGTTAAAATTAATTATAAAAAGTAAGTTAAATATAATCCAAATGTATTTCTATCTCACATTCAATTCACCATTCATAGGCAATGTAGAATAGTGAATAGAGGGTCGGCCATGGAATAGAGTATCGACCGAACTGGGTCCTTGGTCTGTCAATGATACCTGCTAGTCCTGTAACCCCAGAAAAGTCCCAAACAACTCTCTAAATTACATCAATGGATAGAATTTCTATACCAGGTGTACTCTACATTGAGTAGATCACTGATCCATACTAAACAAACATTTTCACATCTTACTAAAAGCTTTATTTTCATCAATTATTAACAGCAAGCATTTTAGTATTGAAGGAGATGAGATCTATTAAATAAAATGAATATTTTGATTTATCTAGAATCTACTTTACATATGTTATCTTCATTCACCATTATTGCTAGTAATCAATGGGATGTTTTAGTAAGTGTGTGCTTTTAATTAGTGCCCAAAGATCACAGGCATTGATTGCTCATTTACTTAACTTTTCTGGCAGCACTTATGGAAGAGAACTCAATGTTGAAAAATTACACCAGCAATGGCTCCTAGAATGTAAAATAGCATTCTTCAATGTGTTCTTGTTTTTAAGTGTTATTATTTTCAGTAACAGCAATTTTTCTTGAATACTTTCCCTTTCCCAAACCTTCCTTTATAACAGAGGAAAACATTTATGCAAAGCCAATCTCTATAACTGACCAAAATGAATATATATTCTATTCTAAATGTGTAGTCCCCTTGTCTGAGAGGAACGTATGTTTCCTTAGCACTTTTTCAGACTTCAGTTCATATCTTAGTTCAAGTTGAGAATCATTTATTTCTAAAAATAACAATAGGAATCAGTATAAAATTCAATAAGAGGTACACATTTTCATTTTAGCTGGGATAAAGTAGTTATTATTCTCACTTGCCTGAAAAGTACTAGAATTTAAGAATACTTGAAAGGATGAAGCTGTTTCCGCTGGCACAATGTATTTTCAACTACTATAGATAGTAGGGTGAAAATTATTTATTCCAAAATAAAATTATATCTGCTTCTAATCATTTGAATTTGAAGTATATTTGCATAGATAAGAAAAATATAGTAAACTAAGTAAAATAAAAATGCATTTAAAAATCCTTTCATCAATCTCTATTATTATGGGAAATTCAAGACAAAGATTTTAAAAATCACAAATAATAATTCAGGGCTACAAATATTCTTTTTCTGATGATTGCCTTTCAGTAACCCAGAAGTTTTTTTGGTTTTTTTTTTCAAATAAGCTTTGTAAATTATGGCATAAAAAAGATAATTATTATTGTAAAGTTTACTTACATTTTAACTGAGTCTTCTATATACAGAAAGAACTACTATCTAATTTGAAAACTTGTGGATTCTAGTTGACTAATACAATAAAGGCATGCTGTGAGCTTTAGCCATCTTTAAACAAAAATGCACATTTGTTTCATGAAATACATTCCTGAATGCTTAGATCATTATTAATCATTACTATCCTTCCTGAATAATAATCCCCTGGAATTTCCCTCTGACCATTGAGGAAGTAAAATTTTGCCACTTATTTTTGCCTGGAGGGGCAAAGTGGCTGACACTCTTGAAAGATGAAATTAATTCTGAATATTAATAGTGATATTCAGATTTGCTTTGGAGGAAAAAAGTTTTAAAAGAAAGCCTAAGGAGCAAAAATCCACAGTAGGCCAATAAAGATCCCTGGACATTTCATTTATGAAACCATAATAACCTCTTTCTTCATTTTCTACTCCTCTGAGCAATAGTTATATATATTTAGGTAATATTTTAAATTTTGTAAAACACTTTACACATACCTCATTTGGATCTCATAATAGCTTCATCAGTCAGTCATTCAGTCAATAAACATGTATTAAGGTCCTACTATGTGACAAGAACTAAAAAAGAAAAATTCCAGCTCTCAAAGACTTAAGCTGTTGCTTGGTCTTTTTTCAGTCCTGCCTTTCTCTTTGTGACCCCATTCAGGACTTTCTTGACAGAGACAAGAAAATAGTTTTCCATTTCCTTCACCAACTTATTTTACAGATAAAGAAACTGAGGCAAACAAGGTTAAATGACTTTTTCCAGGGTCTCACAGCTGGTAAATGGCTCAAGCCAGATTTGAACTCAAGAAGATGAGTCTTCCTGATTCCAGTCGTGGTGCTCTATCCCCTGTGCCACCCAGCTGTCCCTCTCAAAGACTTCACTGACCCCTTTAAACAAGAAGAAAACTAAGGCTTTGGGAGCATGTAACCTGCCTACAATTATACAGGTAGTAAGTGTCAGAGGCAGAATTGAAACTCCAAGCCCTTATAACTCTAGATGTAGCCCCATACATATAATACCTTACTATCTAAAATGGGGGCAGTTCAAGAAAAAAAGTTTTGAGTCTGAAATTAGTCTTCAATATTGCCATTCTCTCCTTTCTCTACCTTTTCTCTCAGATTATTCTCCCCCCACCCATAGAATTTCAAACCTCTCGGTAAAGGATTTAATTCTAGTTAGTGCTTTGGTTACATGGAAGAGTTTTCATCACTAATATTCTGGTATCAAGATTCTCACGTTTCTTAAAGGTTCTACCAGCAGAGTTCTGGCATTGTCTGGCAAGCAAGAAAGACTGTGAGTAGGGAAGAAGGAGGGAAAGGAATAATTGAGCATTTATATAGCACCTATTTCACTTTACAAATTACTTAGGGGTCCAGTAACTTAGGAGCCTATCAGAGAGTGCCTTGGATTGCCTCTTGAACAATTGTTAATTGTTTGATATGTGAATGGAATGAATGAAATGGGTTTCAGAAACTCCTGAACAGTATGAACTCTAGGCTCATCTTCACTCTCCACTGAGACACCTAACTACCATGTATTGACATGATAACACAATATCTCCCCTTAAAGGGGCATCCTTTAAGTCAGAAAGTCTGGGGTCCTGTACCCACTCTGAAGGGTTTCTACATGGTAAAAGAAGGGGAAGAGTCTTGCTAGAATCTCTGAAGTTATATGTCATAAGCAACCTCCCTGAGGATAAGGTTGGTTTCTTACGGCAATGGTTCTCAAACTTTTTGATCTCCTATATTCTCTTAAAAATTATAGAGGGCTTCTCCAAAGAACTTTGATTATCTTTGCCATTTATTGTAGGAAATAAGACCACTTAAAATTATTGTTTGCTTTTTTTTAATCCTTACCTTCTATCTTAGAATCAATACTGCATATTGTTTCCAAGGCAGAAGAATGGTAGGGGTTAGACAATGGAATTAAGTGAGTTGTCAATTGTCCCATAGGTAGAAAGTGTTTGAGGCCAGATTTGAATCTATGATGTCGCACCTAGCTCTCAATCCACTACCCCAACTTTAATATAATTGTGAAAATAATTTTACCCTAATGGTCCTCCTGAAAGGGCTTCAGGGAGCCCCAAGGGACCTCAGACCTATAAGAACCTCTGCCTTGGGATTCTCTAGTCATTTTAGAAGGAAGTGTGTGTGTGGTCTCTTCTTCCCATTACCTACAATATTACCCTCATCCATGGAGAACAGTGACTAATCCAGGATTAGTTTGAATCTATTGAAGCTCCAGTCCATAAATTTGTTTGCCATATATTGTACCCTACTTAAACCTGCAATTGGTATGCCCAAAGAGCAGTCTCCCATTTCTCCTAATTGCATTCTTTGCATGAATCATAATGGTTCTGGAAGCACTGCCCTAGTATCTCAGGCTCTTGGGGTTGGAGAAGTCCAAATTTACTATGGGTTTCTTGTAACTCCCAACAGAAAATAGGAAGCTTGGTTTGTCCTTCTTCCAGCTTCATTTCCCATCAGTCTTTTTCCCATCTCCCTTCCTATCCATGTCCTCTCTAACTCTCTCCCTTTGATTTTCTGCTGGATTTTAAATCAGGGGCAGAGAGTCACTGGACATACTATTAAGGACACTATAAGAGTGTATAGGTAAGGATCAAGGGTCATATGTATGAACAATGGGCCATAATCCTTCAGTAAAAAAGTCACTGAGCCTGGAGTCAGAGGACCTGGGATCAGATTCCTCCTATAATGTGAATACTTTACATTTTTTACCTTAAACAAGTCATTTAAACTCTCTGGGCCTCAGTTTCCTAATCTGTAAAAGGAGAAGGGTAGAATAGATGACCTCTGAAGACCCTTCCAGTTCTAGATCTATAATCCAATGGTCATGATAGAAGTTGTAATATTAGAGTTATCCAATGGAAAAAAGACCTTCCTGTGTCTCTTAGAGGGTGAACATCATATCCCAACCATACTTGATTGATATTCTTTATGTTCAATGGGCTTGGCTTCTTCACTTGAGTAGAATGGATAGGACTTTTGGTCAAAGGATATATGGAAAGGGAGGACATTTCAACTTAAGGGGAAAGCATGAGCAAATCTACATAGGCCAAATAGTATTGGATATATTCTAGGAACTATAAGTCATGTATTGTGGCTGGAACACAAAGAAGGGGTGGAGTACAAGACTAAACCCTGCAGCATTTAGCCTTTCATAGTTTAGCTTCAACTTGCCTTTTCAGACTTATTTCACAATATATTTTATGCATTCTACATTATAACCAAACCAAGCTATTTGTTATTCTCTGAACTCAGCATTCTAAACCTTTAGCTTTGCAAGATTATTTTGTCTGCCCATGATATTCTATCTCCTCATTTGCCTTTTAGCAACTTTAATTTCCTTCATAGTTCAGGTCAGGTATTACCAACAATGGGAAGCTTTCCCAGTTTCTCTTAGTTCTTAGTGCTTTTCTCTCTTCACATTATATTTTTTTAACTGTGTAAATATTTTATTACCCTATAGAATATAAATTCCTCAAAGAGATTGTTTTATCTTTTATCTGCATCTCTACAAATTTCAACTGAGTGCTTTGTGTATAAAAGGCATTTAATAATTGCTGGTTGCTTTCAACTGACCTAAATTTTTCTAGTTATTGTAGGTTTACTTCATCCCCTTCACTGACTTAATTGTGATATTCATTTTTAAAAGGTACTGTTCTGCCCTATGAATTTTTTTCTTTACTTGCCTATACAGTATTTCCAACTCAGCTGAACTATCATTGTACATCATTCCTCAACCAACTACCATCTAGACTCCTTGAAAAATCACAGACAACAATCACTAATACCAATAGAAACGTGTACTCTCTCACTGTAATATCTCTATAATACTTGAACTCAAATGATTGATTTCCTCTGAAAGTTCCCCCATATATCAGAACAGAATAGCTGTAAAGCATTACGGAATTATAGAATGCATATACAATATTACAGAATCATAAAGGGAATGGGATTTCACATTCACAGTAATCATGTAAAATCTATGTCCAAATTAGCCATATTACAAAAGAAAACGGACCAAAAAGTTAAAAAAAAAAGAAAAATAAGGTTTAAAAATTATGCTTTGATGTGCATTCAGACTCCAGCAGTTTTGTCTATGGAGGGATAGGATTTTTCATTATAGGTTCTTCAGAATTGTCTTAGATCATTGCATGGTTCAGAATTGTTGTCTTTCACAATCCAATCAATCAATGTAAAATGTTATTACTATTTAAAACATTCTCCAGGTTCTTCTCATTTCCTTTTGTCTCCATACATGTAAGTCTTCCCATTTTTTTTCTGAATCTATCCTATTCATCATTTATACTAGCATTAGAGTATTCTATCATAATCATATGCTACAACTTATTCTGTCATTGCCCAACTGATAAGCATGCCCTAAAATTCCAACTCATTTTTTTAAACAGTAGCCTAGTGTTTATTTTTTTCCATTTAATAATTTTTATTTTTTAGAAAAGTTAACATGGTTACATGATTCATGCTCTTACTTTCCCCTTCACCCCCCTCCCATAGCTGATGCACATTTCCACTGGTTTTAACATGTATCATTGATCAAGACCTATTTCCCAATTGTTGATAGTTGCATTGGAGTGTTAGTTTCGAGTCTACCTCTCCAATCATGTCTGCCTCAACTCATGTGTTCAAGCAGTTGCTTTTCTTTTGTGTTTCCACTCCTGCAGTCCTTCCTCTGAATGTGGGTAGTGTTCTTTACCATAAATCCCTCAGAACTGTCCTGGGTCATTGCATTGCTGCTAGTACAGAAGTCCATTACATTAGATTTTACCACAGTGTATTGGTTTCTGTGTACAATGTTTTTCTGGCTCTGCTCTTTTCACTCTGCATCAACTCCTGGAAGTCTTTCTAGTTCACATGGAATTCCTCCAGTTTATTATTCCTTTGAGTGCAATAGTATTCCATCACCAGCATATACCACAATTTGTTAAGCCATTCCCCAATTGAAGGGCATACTGTCATTTTCCAGTTTTTTGCCACCACAAAAAGCGTAGCTATCAATATTTTTGTACAAGTCTGTTTATCTATGATCTCTTTGGGGTACAACCCCAACAATGGTATGACTGGATCAAAGGGCAGGGATTCTTTTATAGCCCTTTGAGCATAGTTCCAAATTGCCAGCCAGAATGGTGGATCACTTCACAACTCCACCAGCAATGCATTAATATCTCAATTTTGCCACATCCCCTCCAACATTCATTGCTCTCCCCTTCTCTCATTTTAGCCAATCTCCTAGGTGTAAGGTGGTACCTCAGAGTTGTTTTGATTTGCATTTCTCTAATTATTAGAGATTTAGAGCACTTTCTCATGTGCTTAATGATACTTTTGAATTCTTTATGTGAAAATTGCCTATTCATGTCCCTTGCCCATTTATCGACTGGGGAATGGCTTGATTTTTTATACAACAGATTTAACTCCTTGTATATTTGAGTAATTAAACCCCTGTCAGAGTTTTTTGTTATAAAGATTTTTTTCCCAATTTGTTGTTTCCCTTCTGGTTTTGGTTGCATTGTTTATGTTTGTACAAAAGCTTTTTAATTTAATATAATGAAAATTATTTATTTTACATTTTGTAATTTCTCTAACTCTTTCTTGGTTTTAAAATCTTTCCTTTCCCAGAGATCTGACAGGTATACCATTCTGTGTTCAATTATTTTTTTTATAATTTCCCTCTTTATATTCAAGTCATTCACCCATTCTGAATTTATCTTGGTGTAGAGTGTGAGATGTTGATCTAAACCTAATCTCTCCCATATTGTTTTCCAATTTTCCCAGCAGTTTTTGTCAAATAGTGGATTTTTGTCCCAAAAGTTGGGCTCTTTGAGTTTATCATACACTATCTTGCTGATGTCACTTACCCCAAGTCTATTCCACTGATCCTCCCTTCTGACTCTTAGCCAGTACCATATTGTTTTGATGACTGCTGCTTTATAGTATAGTTTAATATCTGGTACTGCTAAGCCACCTTCCTTCACATTTTTTTTCATTACTTCCTTTGATATTCTTGATCTTTTGTTATTCCAAATGAACTTTGTCATATTTTTTTTTCTAATTCAGTGAAAAATTTTTTGGTAGTTTGATAAGTATGGTGCTAAATAGGTAAATTAATTTGAGTAGAATGGTCATTTTTATTATGTTAGCTCATCCTACCCATGAGCAAACAATGTTTTTCCAATTGTTTAGATCTAGTTTTATTTGTTTGGAAAGTGTTTTGTAGTTGTTTTCTTATAATTCGAGTGTTTGTTTTGGTAGATAGATTCCTAAGTATTTTATATTGTCTAGTGTGATTTTAAATGGTGTTCCTCTTTCTGCCTCTTGCTGCTGTGATGTGTTGAAAATATATGGAAATGCTGATGATTTATGTGCATTTATTTTGTATCCTGCAACTTTGCTAAATTTGTTGATTATTTCTACAAGCTTCTTAGTTGATTCTCTAGGATTTTTTAAGTAGAACATCATATCATCTGCAAAGAGTGATAGCTTAGTCTCCTCATTGCCTATTTTGATACCTTCAATTTATTTTTCTTCTCTAATTGCTACTGCTAGAGTTTCTAGTACAATGATAAATAATAGAGGTGATAATGGGCATCCTTGTTTCACTCCTGATCTTATTAGAAAGGCTTCTAATTTATCCACATTGCATATTTTGCTTGTTGATGGTTTTAGATATATACTGTTTATTATTTTTAGGAAGGGTCCTTCTATTCCTATACTTTCCAGTGTTTTCAATAGGAATGGATGTTGTATTTTGTCAAAGGCTTTTTCAGCATCTATTGAGATAATCATATGATTTTTGTTTGTTAGATTGTTGACATAATCAATTATGTGGATGGTTTTCCTAATGTTGAACCATCCTTGCATTCTTGGTATAAATCCTACCTGATCATAGTGGATAATGCTCTTTATCATTTGCTGGAGTCTCTTTGCTAGTATTCTATTTAAGATTTTTGCATCTATGTTCATTAGGGAGATTGGTCTGTAGTTTTCTTTTTCTGTTTTTGATTTACCTTGCTTTGGAATCAGTATCATATTTGTGTCATAAAAGGAGTTTGGTAGGACTCCTTTGCTTATTATATCAAATAATTTGTATAGCATTGGGATTAGTGTTCTTTGAATGTTTGATAGAATTCACTTGTGAATACATTAGGCCCTAGCGATTTTTTCTTAGGGAGTTCTTTGATGGCTTGTTCAATTTCTCTTTCTGATATGGGATTATTTAAGTGTTCTATTTCTTCTGCTGTTAATCTAGGCAATTTATATTTTTGTAAATATTCATCCATATCACCTATATTGCTATATTTATTGCCAAATAATTGAGCAAAATAGTTTTTAATGATTGCCTTAATTTCCTCTTCATTGGAGGTGAGGTCTCCCTTTTCATCTTTGATACTGTCAATTTGGTTTTCTTCTTTCCTTTTTTTTATTAGATTGACCAGTACTTTGTCTATTTTATCTATTTTCTCAAAATACCAGCTTCTAGTCTTATTTATTAATTCAATAGTTCTTTTACTTTCGATTTTATTAATTTCTCCCTTAATTTTTAGTATTTCTAATTTAGTTTTCATCTGGGGACTTTTTATTTGCTTGCTTTCAAGTTTTTTAAGTTGCATGCTCAATTCTTTAATCTCTGCCATCCCTAATTTGTTAATATATGCACTCAAGGATATACATTTCCCCCTGAGTACTGCCTTAGCTGCATCCCACAGAGCTTGGTAGGATGTCTCATCATTGTCATTCTCTTCAATGAAATTGTTGATTGTTTCTATGATTTCTTCTTTGACTAATTGGTTTTGGAGAATCATATTATTTAATTTCCAATTAGTTTTTGATTTACCTGTACAGGTGCCCTTACTCATTATTATTTTTATCGCATTATGATCTGAGAAGTTTACATTTATTATTTCTGCTTTTTTGCATTTATTTGCAATGTTTCTATGAGCTATTACATGGTCAATCTTTGTGAATGTACCATGTGCAGCTGAAAAGAAGGTGTATTCCTTTTTGTCCCTATTTATTTTTCTCCACATATCTATTAAATCTAATTTTCTAGGATTTCATCTCTCTTACATCTTTCTTATTTATTTTTTGGTTTGATTTATCTAGATCTGAAAGAGGAATATTTAGATCTCCCACTACTATGGTTTTACTATCTATTTCCTTCTTGACCTCTGCCAGTTTCTCCTTTAGGAATTTGGATGCTATGCCATTTGGTGCATATATATTGAGCACTGTTATTTCCTCATTGCATATACTGCCTTTAATCAGGATGCAATTACCTTCTCTATCTTTTTTAATCATATTTATTTTTACTTTGCCTTTGTCAGAAATCATAATTGCCACTCCTGCCTTCTTTTTCTCATTTGAAGACCAAAAGATTTTGCTCAAGCCCTTTACCTTAAACCTATGTATGTCCACCCGCCTCATATGTGTTTCTTGTAGACAACATATGGTAGGATTTTGATTTCTAATCCACTCTGTTATTTGCTTCCCCTTTATGGGAGAGTTCATCCCATCCACATTCAGAGTTATAATTATCAGTTGTGTATTCCCCAACATTTTGTTATCCTCTCCTAGTTTGACCCTTTCTTCTTACGCTATTTCCTTTTAAACCAGTGGTTTGTTTTAGACCAGTCCCCCTTGTCCCCTCCCTTGATTTACTTCCCTTTACACCCCCTCCCTTGTTTTTCCCCTCTTTTTTTATTTTTAAGGTCTAATGAATTCCCTCCCCCTTCTTCTCCCTTCCCTTTTTTGACCTCCCCACTCCTCTGCTCCCCTTGGTTTATCCCTTCTGACTTTCTCAGTAGGGTTAGATCAAGTTCTATATCCCAATGGACATAACTACTCTTCCCTCTCAGGGTTAATTCCACTGATGGTAAGGTTTAAATATTACCTCTTAATGCTCTCTTCCTCTCCTTCTTATAATAGTATTCATCCCCTCTCCTTCCCATGCCCTCTTTCTATGTAATAGAATATCCTGTTTTTCTTATTCATTCAAGTTTATCTTAGTGTCCTCTACTATTTGTCCCCCTCTTTCCCACTCTGATATCATTTTAGACCATATAGTACTCCTACCTCTCCCTATGAATAATTCTTCTAATTACTATAATAGTGAAAACTATAATAGTGATTAGAGTTCACTACAGAGAATTACACATAACATTTCTCCACATAGGAATACAAAAAATTAGATCTTATTGAAGCCCTTAAAGAGGCAAATTTTAAAAATAAGAGTTTTCTTTCTTTCCCCTCTGTTTCTTATTTACCTTTTCATGTTTCTCTTGATTTTT
Organism: Gracilinanus agilis; assembly: GCF_016433145.1. NCBI lineage: Eukaryota > Metazoa > Chordata > Mammalia > Didelphimorphia > Didelphidae > Gracilinanus > Gracilinanus agilis. Next base: position 495,561,304 of record NC_058131.1, read on the forward strand.
GTGGTTGGATAGCAAACTTTCCATTTAGTCCTGGTCTTTTCTGTGCAAATACTTGGAAATCTTCTATCTTGTTGAATACCCATACTTTTCCCCTGAAAGTATATAGTCAGTTTTGATGGGTAGTTGATCCTTGGTTGTAGACCCAGTTCTCTTGCCTTTAAGAATACATATTCCAAGCCTTGTGGTCTTTTAGTGTGAAGGCTGCCAGATCCTGTGTGATCCTGATTGGTGTGCTCCTTGATATCTGAATTGTCTCTTTCTGGCTTCTTGTAAAATTTTTTTTCTTTTACTTCAAAGCTCTTGAATTTGGCTATTATATTCCTGAGGGTTGTCTTTTCAGGATCTAGTAGAGAGGGTGATCTATGGATCCTTTCAATGTCTATATTGCCTTCTTGTTGTAGAACTTCAGGGCAATTTTGCTGAATAATTTCTTTTAGTATGGAATCTAAATTTCTATTACTTTCTGCTTTTTTCAGGAAGACCAATGATTCTCAGATTGTCTCTTCTAGACTTGTTTTCTTGGTCTGTCACTTTTTCATTGAGATATTTCATGTTTCCTTCTATTTTATCAGTCTTTTGACTTTGCTTTATTTGTTCTTGCTGTCTTGAGAGATCATTTACTTCTAATTGCTCAATTCTAGCCTTTAGAGACTGGTTTTCCACTATAATCTTTTGGTTTTTGGCTATAATCTTTTGGTTTTCCTTTTCAATCTGGTCGTTTCTGGTCTTCAATTTACTTACCTCACTTTCCAATTGCGAAATTCTGCCTTTTAAACTGTTATTTTCTTGCCTAATTTCCTTTTGAGCTATTTCCCCCTTCTCTAGCCAAATATTTTCCATCTTTCTCATCATCTCAGATTTGAACTCTTCAAGAGCTTGTTACCAGTTTTTATTATTTTGGGAAGGTTTGGATGTAATTGCTTGTTTGTTTTTCTCTTCTATTTGCTCTGTTGTCTATATTTTCTCTGTGTAAAAGTTGTCAAGTGTTAAAGATTTCTTCTTGTTTATCTTTCTCTTCTGGGGTTCCTGATTTTGGCTTGCCATTTTTAGCCCAGAGCCTTCTCAGCTTTATCCTCACACTCAGGTTCTGTCTGCACTCTTTAGGCTCCTCAGGTCTCAGGTCTCAGGTCTCATTGTTCTCAGGGTCAAGCCTCCTGGTGGTCCCCCTTGCTTGATCCTCTGCTGGAAGCTTTTTTAACCATCTCAGGGCCCTGCTTCCACAGTCGTACACCTGTCTGCAGTGGTTTCCCACTCAGGGTTTTAGAGCCTTTGCCCTCCTGAGTCTGTGCTTTCACTTGCGCCTGCATTCAAGGTCTGTGTTCAAAGTCCGTGCACGTTCTTTAGCCTATTGGGGTCTTAAGTCTTGCTGCTCTCATAAGCAGTCCTTGGAGCTGCCAATGACTTAATGGGTGCCCCAAACTGGCTTTAATTCTTTTGTGCTGGCTTTGGCACTATAGGTGGTTTGGGGGGGGAGGGGGTTGCTCAGCTCTTGATTTAGTGAGAGCTGTTTCATCCCTTTATAGCATGGAAATGCCCCAAACCCACGTACCTTCAACACTGAGCCCTGTTGTGGGGTACCTTCATTCATCTGGATTTGTTTTTATGTCCCCTTGAGGAGTCCTATATGTTTCAGTTAGGAGAGGTTAAGCAGCTGCTTTTTACTCTGCCGCCATCTTAACCAGGAAGTAATCAAATTCCAACTCTTTACCACAACAAAAAGAGTTGTGGGGGCAGCTAAGTGGTGTAGAAGATAACAATACTGGAATTGGTCAGAAAGATTCAACTTCTTGAATTGAAATCTGGTCTTAGACACTTACTAGCTGTGTGACCCTCAGGAAGTCACTTAAACCAGCATGATTCAGTTGTCTATCTGTAAAGTGAACTGGAGAAGGAAATAGCAAGTCATTCTAAAATCTTTGCCCAAGAAAACCCCAAATTGGATCACAGTTGGACACAAATGAAGCAACTCAACAACAACAACAATAAGAACAAATAAATATTTGTGTACATATACATATATACATATTTTTTCCTTCTTCTTTTATCTCTTTAGTTCACATTAATAGTAGTGGTATTGGCTTCCGGGTTAAGATGGCGGCAGAGTAAGAAGCAGCTCTTAACCTCTCCTGACCGAAACATACAAAACTCCTCAAGGGGACATAAAAACAAGTCCAGACGAACGGAGGAACCCCACAACAGGGCACAGCGTGGAAGGTACGTGGAATCGAGACATTTCCAGGCTAAAAAGGGCTCTCACTCACTCAATCGCGAGCTGAGCAACCGCCCCACCCCCAACCCCTCCACACTCACCTATAGCTCCGAACCCAGCTAAAAAGAAATAGAGCAAGTTTGGGGCACCCATCGAGTCATCAGCAGCTCCGGGACCTGTTCCTGACAGCAGCAAGACTTAGGACCCCATTAAGTCAAAAAAAGCACGCGAAATCTGAGCGCGCGCGCCGGAGCAGGACGCTGGGCGTGCAGAGTGCCGGCTGAGTAGAGGCGTGGGTGGAGGCAGAACTAAGCCTAAGTGGGGAACCAGTGCAGACGGGTATACGACTGTGGAAGCAGCGCCCTGAGACTTGTAAAGAAACCT
>NC_058131.1:495568713-495589546 GCF_016433145.1 Gracilinanus agilis
TGAGGGATTTATGGTAAAGATGCTACCCACATTCAGAGGAGGGACTGCAGGAGAGGAAACATATAGGAAAAACAACTGCATGAACGCATGGGTCGGGGTGGACATGATTGAGGGTGTAGACTCGAAACTACCACACCAATGCAACTACCAACAATTTGGAAATTGGTCTTGATCAAGGACACATGACAAAACTAGTGGAAATGCGCATGGGTAGGGGGGGCGCGGGGGGGGGGTTGAAGGGGAAAGGAGGAGCATGAATCAAGTAACCATGTTAAAAATGAATATTAATAAATGTAAAAAAAAATAATAAAATTAAAATAAAATTAACAAAAAAAAAATAGTAGTGGTATTGTTGAGTCAAAGGCTATACACATTTTTATAGCCCTTTGAGTATAGTACCAAATTGTTCTCCAGAATGAGTGGATCAGTTCACAACTTCACCAATAGTGGATTAACTTCCTAATTTTTCCACATCCTCTCCAACTTTTGTAATTTTCCTTTTATGTCATGTTAACCAATCTGATAGAATGTAAAGTGGTATCAGAGTACTTTTACTTTCTTTTCTAATCAATAGTAATTTAGATCATTTTGTTCATATAATTTTAGATAGCTTTGTTTTTTTCTGAAATCTGCTGGGAATGACTTTCATTTTTGTAACATTTAATTTTTAATAAATTGTTTTCTTTTTTGTTTCCTAACTATTTTTTTATTTTGACAATTCAAATTTTTGAGTTCTTTCATTTAGCAAATTTTTGTACCTCATTTTTTCCCTTTTAGCCAATTCTTCTCTTGTGGGTGTCCTCTTCAGTGGATTTTTATGCCTCTTTTACCATTTAGCAATTTTTTAAAGTGTTATTTTCTTCAATATTTTTGTCCCTTATTTACCAAGTTGTTGAATCTTTTTTCATAATTTTCTTCCATCATTCTCATTTATTTTCCTAACTTTTCCTCTATCTCTCTTGCTTATTTTTTTAAATAACCTTTTTTTTAACTCTTTCAGGAATTCTTTTTAGTCTTTAGTCCGAATATCATTTTCTCTTTGAGGCTTTGCTTTGTAGTCACTTTGAAATTATTCTCCTCTGAGTTTGTCTCTTGATCATCCCTGTCACCATAGTATTTTTATAGTCATTTTATTTTTATGTTTGATCATTCTCTAGCCTATTTCTTGACTTTTAACTTTATGTTAAAATTGGGCACTACACCTGGGGTGGAGGGGGCACTTGCCCAAGCCCCAGGTTTTCTGAGACAATTCTGCAGATTTGTTAAACTTCTGTGCTTCCAAATTGTTATGGTCTAAGAAGAGATGTAGTCACTGCTCTCCTGATCTGTACTCTGGTCTTCAGGTTAGGACCTTGTTCTCCTCTGGTCACTAGTGCTAGTATTCCTCTTGGCTCTGGAAATGTGACAAGGTCCCCTGATATCTTGATATCTTAATCTCTAGTGCTTCTCTTTACCTTGGAACTGTTAAAGGCAATAAAATAGGACCCGAAATTAGCAAAAAGTACCTTATAAATTCTTTCTGACAAGTTTTCCAACTCACTTACAGTCTGTGAGCTCAGAGATCCTAAATCTGCTATTGCTGTTGGCATTGCCACAATGCAGAACCACTGCACTCTGGACCCAACCACCATACTGATATGACAGACTTTTCTTACCATCCTCCTAGGATGTGTTGAGAAGGATAATTGTTTCACTCTAACCTTTTATTGACTCTGCCACTCCAAAACTCAATTTGAGGTATTATTTTAAAGTTGTTTAGAAGGGAATGCTAAAAGATATCAGGTTATTTCTTGCCTCTATTCTGCCATCTTGGATTCTCACAGTTCTGTCTGACACATTTTAAATGTCATATAAAAGTTAGTAATTTATTATTATGTACTTTCTAAATTTAGTTTCCATTACTCTTCTTTAATGTGTTCTTTGTTCCAGACTAAAGGACCTGCCAAGTGTCTTCTGACCTTTTTCTAATATCTTTTGTCTCCATGCATTCAAAAATGATTTCTTCCCATTCCTAAGTATCTTCAACACTCTGTTGAAATATTTATCTTATTTCGATGTCCAACTTAGGTATCATTCTACCTTTCATAAAATCTTCCTTAATGTTTCCTCATCACATTTTCTTGACCATTTTATCTTTTAACCCCATCCCATTTTGCTCCAGTCACACAGTGGATAGAATATGGCACTGGAATAAGGAAGATCTGAGTTCAAATCATGCCATCAAATAATTATTGGCTACAGGATCTTTTTAAAAGTTTAATTGAGGGGCATATAAGTGGCTCAGTGGATAGAGAGCAAGGCCTAGAGCTGATAAATCCTGGGTTTGAATCTGGGCTCAGACATCTCCTAGATATATGACCTGGCCAAGTTACTTTACCCCAGTTACCTACCTCTTACCATTCTTCCTTGGAAAAATACTACGTGTTTATGATACAAATATGGTACTGATTCCAGAGCCAGGTAGACCAAAAACAGAGAAAGAAAACTGCAAAACAATCCCCATGATGAACATAGATGCAAAAATCTTAAATTAAATCCTAGCAAAAAGACAACCACAAGTTATCACAAGGATTATTCACTATGACCAGATAGGATTTATACCAGGAATGAAAGGATGGTTTAATATTAGGAAAACAATCCATATAATTGACCATATCAATAATCAAACCAATAGAAATCACATGATTATATTAATAGAGGCAGAAAAAGCCTTTAACAAAATACAACACCCATTCCTATTGAAAGCACTAGAAAGTATAGGAATAGAAGGGCCTTTCCTCAAACTAATAAACCGTATATATTTAAAACCATCAGCAAGTATCATTTTCAGTGGGGACAAGTTAGAAGCCTTCCCAATAAAATCAGGAGTGAAGCAAGGATACCCATTGTAACCTCTATAATTTAACATTGTATTAGAAACACTAGCAGTAGCAATTAGAGAAGAAAAAGAAATTGAAGGAATTTAAGTAGTCAATGAGGAAACTAAACTGTCACTCTTTGCAAATGATATGGCGGTATACTGAAAAAATCTTAGAAAATCGACTAAAAGACTAGTGGAAATAATCAACAACTTTAGCAAAGTTGCAGAATACAAAATAAACCCACATAAATCATCAGCATTTCTATATATTTCTAACAAAACTCAGCAGCAAGAGTTAGAAAGAGAAATTCCATTTAAAATCACTTTAGATAACATAAAATAGCAAGGAATCTATCTGCCAAGACAAAGACAGGAATTATGTTAATGGAACTATAAAACAATTTAAACACAATTAAAACTGGGTCTAAATAATTGAAAAAAAACATTAATTGCTCATGGGTAGGATGAGATAATATAATAAAAATGATAATCCTGCCCACATTAATCTACTTATTCAGTGCCATACCTATAAAACTACTAAAAACTTTTTTCTAGAATTAGACTGAAATATAACAAAGTTCATCTGGAAGAAAAATGATCAAGAATATCAAGGGAAATAAAGATAAAAATATGAAGGATAGGGGCCTCAAAGTACTAGATCTTAAACTTTTTACTATAAAGCAGTGATCATCAAAACAATATGGTACAGGCTAAGAGACAGAAGGGAGGATAAATGAATTGGACTAGGGGTAAATGACCTCAGCAAGCTAGTGTTCAATAAACCCAAAGAACCCAGCTATTTGACAAGAACTCACTATCTGACAAAAACTGCTGGGTAAATTGGAAAACAGTATGGAGAATTTTGGTTTAGATCAAAATTTTACATCCTATACCAAGAAAAATTCAAAGTGGGCAAATGACTTAAATACAAAGAGTGAAATCACAAATAAGTTAAGTGAAAATAGAATAGTATACCTGTCAGATCTGTGGTAAAGGAAGGAATTTAAGACCAAGCAAGAGATAGAGAACATTACAAAATGTAAAACGAATGACTTTGATTATATCAAATTAAAAAGTGTTTGTACAAACAAAACCAATGCAACCAAAATTAGAAAAAAAAGCAACGAATTAGGAAAAAAAATTCAAAATGAAACTCTCTGACAGAGGTTTGATTTTCCCGAATATATAAGGAATTAAGTCAAATTTACAAAGAAAAATCAAGTGAAGTGATATAAATAGGCAGTTTTCATATAAAAAAATTACAATGATCAATAATCACATGAAAAAGCATTCTAAATCCCTCCTGTTTAGAGATATGCAAATCAAAACAATGCTGAGGTACCACCTTACACCTAGCAGACTGGCCAATATGGCAGCAAAGGAACCTAATAAATGTTGGAGGGGATATGGCAAAATTGGGACACTAATACACTGTTGGTGGAATTGTGAATGAATCCAACCATTATGGAAGGCAATTTGGAGCTATGCACATAGGGTTTTAAAAGAATGCTCACCCTTTGATCCAGCCATAACACTTGCTGGGTTTATACCTCAAAGAGATAATAAGGAAAAAAAAAACTTGTACAAAAATATTTATAGCCATGTGTTTTGTGGTGGCAACAAACTGAAAAATGAGGGGATATCCATAAATTGGGAATTGACTGAACAAATTGTAGTATCTGATGATGATTGCATATTATTGTGCTGAAAGGAATAATGAACTGGATGAATTCCATGTAAACTGAAATAACCTCTAGGAATTGATGCAGAGAGAAATGAGCAGAACCAGGAGAACATTATACACAGATACTGATATATTGTGGCACAATTGATTGCAATAGAGACTTTTCTACTAGCAGCAATGCAATGATCCAGCACAATCCAGAGGAACTTATGAGAAAGAATGCTATCCACATCCAAAGATAGAACTGTGGGAGCAGAAAAGCAGAAGAAAAACATATGATCAATCACGTGATTCAACAGGGATATGATTGGGGTTTTGGTATTAAAAGATCACTCTACTGAAAATATGAATGACATGGAAATATGTTTTGAACAATGATACATGTAAAACTTGGTGGAATTGCTTCTCATCTCTGGAAGGAGAGAAGGAAGAGAGGAGGGAAAGACCATGAATCATGTAACCATGGACTCTAAATAAATAAAAAATAAATAAAAAATGTTTAAAAAAAGCAATAAAAATGCTAAGTGTTAATTCTAAGACAGAAGGTAAGTATTTTAAAGAAAAAAAATAATTGAAAAGCACATTAAGTGAAACAAAGATTTTTGACAAAGTAAGCACAGAACATCAAAATACAATGTCTCAGAAGCAGAAAACATGTGGCTTAATAGTTAACAGCAGTTTCTCCAGGATAAAATGAAAAATGTACACACAACAAACTTTTAAATTTTATCAGCATTAACATTTTCTCCATAATTTCTTAAAATCTAAATAATCAACAAAATGATAAATCATATTTTCATTTATTGCATTTACTGATTTCTGCATAAATTCTCCAGAAATCTAACAATTAACTCTCTCTTTATCCTTTTAAGCTGTCTCTGGCATATCTATCCCCAGAAACCAGAAAAGGAAAGAAGTACCAAGAGAGGTCAGCAAAAGAAAGGATGTCAGTAGCACCAAATGTCTGCTATTTCAATTGGCTGCAACTTTTAGGCACTTCTTAAATATCAATTGATAATGACATATTTTACATGTCTCCATTTTTCCATTTCTTAGTTAATTCTTCAACCAAATGAATTTATTCAAGTTAATGTCAATAAAAGATCTCCTTTTCGGATCATTTCTAGTATGGAAGATTTACATGAAAAATGTTCTATACTGTTTCTTTATGATGTGCATACTTCAGATCCTAAATGTTAATCTTCTGTTCCAACATTTGGATTGGCTGATTGTAGAAAATAATTAGTCAAATTTTCAATTAATCTGATTAAGTTTTGACAAATGAGAAAATTTGACTTGAAGATTCATACACAGCTGCTGTCAATTTATCTATATATTTGTATATTTGATGATCTTACCAAAAGCTTTAACTCCAAAATTCATTGGAAATAGTCAGTCTTGTACTGCAGAAAACCTTCAGAGGGGGACAAAGAGATACTCTTGAGTTTTTATAGCAAAATTTGGAATTCTCCTCTCAGTCTGAACACTCCAAAGAGGATACAAGGACTTTGTGAGATAGGAATATTTTACGTTTTCAACAACTGATAGACATTTTCTTGTTGAAATGAAGAATGGATTTTTGTTCCAGGCACAACACCAGGGAAATAATGTTTTTATCCTGGCATGTTTCAAAAAAATGGATGCAAGTAACTGGATTTTCTTTGGAAGAGAAACACTGATAGTTATGTTGGCAAAGTACTATAAATCTGAAAGTGGGAAAAACAGAAGCAACAATAATTTATGCTCCACAGTGGAATGTTTCACAATTTTTTGTTTAACTAAACATATTTTATACTACTTACACCATGATCTACAGCACCCAACTGATTACAAGGCTGTAAATTGTGTGAAGGGCTCTGTAGAAAATCATAAAAGGGCAACTAGATGCCTTATATTACATTGTCACTAGGTCCCTTAGATTCAACCAGGCCTTTGATATCCAGTTTAAGCACAACAATGAATTCTTATTAATAATGAATAGAACCACTTATTTCAATTTCATGAGCCCAATACACCAAAGTATGTGGAATTTCTATTACCCATGACCTGGATATTAATCCTTCGTGAAAATCTTCCATTTTTCAAATGTTGACTCAGTGTTGAAACAAAGAGGTACAACTTCCCCAGAAATTCTGGCATCTTGGAATATGAAAGGAAGATAGTCTTCTTTCTCTGAAAGAGCGGTTTAAAATGCTTTGACTCCAGGAAATATATATATATTTTCCTTCTTGGGTATTAGGAGATATCTTCAGTTTCCTGATGTGTTCAGGAAACTGTGCTGATTAATTGTATGATCTCTGTCTCAACTTTATTTAAATACAAAGCACAAATCTTAGCACTCATCCAGAATGGAAAATCTCCTCCCAAATTCCCTCATTCCCCAGCAACATTTGCATGATTCCCAGTCACTCTACCAAACATTATTACATTGTCTCAAGAGCTAGAAGAAAGGATTTCTTGAGTATTAGGGATGGAAAAGAAAAGCACATGATTTTTTTTCTCCACTTTCTCAAAATTTTTTTTCAAACATTTATTAATATTCATTTTTAACATGGTTACATGATTCATGCTCCTCCTTTCCCCTTTGCCCCCCGCACTCCCCCCACCCATGGCCGATGCACATTTCCACTAGTTTTGTCATGTGTCCTTGATCAAGACCAATTTCCAAATTGTTGGTAGTTGCATTGGTGTGGTAGTTTCGAGTCCACACCCTCAATCATGTCCACCCCGACCCATGCGTTCAAGCAGTTGTTCTCAAACTTTTAACACTAAAAAAAAAAAAAAAAAAGACTCACTTACTGAGTATTGACATCTATCATGATATATTCTTTACAATCCAGAAAATCATATAGGCAACATACTTGTTTGAACTATGTTTCCTTATTTATAAATACTATAATGTAACAGGTCTCAAGCTAATAAAGCTATGTTTATAAAGATTTATGTGTCTCTTCCTCCTATTTTTAATTTTACAATTTATTTTTGTTCTTAATTTAACAAATATTCTCTAAAAAGCATTTCAGTGCAAAAAGTAGAACATAAAAGGATCATGTGTGAAAATACGAATATTATATATTGTTCGTTTTTAAAAATATTTGTATACATATAAATATAGATAAAAAATTCAAATTGTTGCTTTCAGAACTGTACTGCTTTGCTGTTTCTTTCTGAATTTATTTCTATTTTCTTTTGAATATTTTTGAAAATATTTTAATGGCCCTAATTTCTTTCTTTTCTTCCTCTTTTTTGGCAATAATATTGGTTGTTTCCTATCTTTTTGCATTCCTAGTTAAAATAAAAGAGGGGCTATACAATTCTTCTAATAAGTAAGTGTAGTCAGGTAAAACAAATCCATACATTTGCCATACCTAAAAATATGCTTCTTTGCACCCTGAATCCATTACTCCTCTGTTAGGAAGTTAGTGGAAAGCTTTAACATCAGTCTTCTAGATTCATGTTTGGTCATCGCACATTCTTAGGTCTTTTGTAATTGTTCTTATTTACAACACTGATATTATTGTATGAATTCCTCTCCTAGTTGTTTGTTTTTTTCAGTCTAGAGCCTTTATTTTGACTGTAGAAATGCAAATAGAAACCAAAAGTCAAAATAGCCAAAATAGTAATATTATTAAGAGTTTCCCAGGACTCCTTAGTTTCCTATGTTCCTAAGTATATTACAGAAGCTCTCTGATTATCCTTAACTTGTAGCATCAAACAAAATTGAAGAATCAAAGGAAAAATATTGCTATATAGTTTTCCTTTCAGGAATACCGAAGAAAAATAAAATATCTAAATGACTTTTTAAAAAAGTTATTTTTTTAAATTAAACAAAGAATATGCAATGACTAATCTTATGCATCAAATAAAAAAGAGACTCTTGAGAATGTAAAGAATCAGAGGGGACTCATGGCAACAGTGATGCTTCATTCTTTATAGACATTAAAAGATTTCTAATATAATGATATTATTCCCTTGGATCACCACTATTCCAATATTGTTCTGTTGCCTACCTAGTGCCATCTCTATACATTCATCAATCCATATGATTCATAAATGTATTACATGCCTTCAAGATTCCTTACACATGCTTCCCACCACTAATTTCAATGATATCTTCTTATCCAAAATTTTTTTTTAGCTCAGGCTGATGGACTTTGCACATCCTGTTTCAGTTTCAGCCCTTTGCCTTCTCTCTATGCAAATCCCAGCTTTACTAACATTCCCTTGCCACCACTGATACTACTTTACATCAGTAAAACAAAGTAACAACAAAAAAATACCTTTATTTCTATTTTTTACTATAATGGAAAGCTCTGTTATAAAATATTTTATGCATACAGAATAAATAATACTCTTCTACCCCTTTTTATTTAATAAGTAAAATATGCACTATTCTTTTATTATGTTTCATGGAATTCATTTGGAAGAAAAGTTGAGAAACTATCCAATTAACCTATTTGCATCTTAGATAGAATTGTACCAAAGCCCAATAAAAAAGGAGCTGAAGAAAATTTCCAGTTAATTTGTTTCATTAATTCGCAGCCCTTATACTCTACAAGTTCTTTGTGATATCTGGACTAAATCCTTTCTCATAAAATCAGAGCTCTTTGCCTGACATAGGTATAAAAAGTAATTTCAAAGCCAACATCTCTTGAGCTACATGCATAGTATGTATATATGCATACATGGGTGAACAGGGAAGAGAAATGGTGGTGGAAGATGTAAGATTAATTTTATTTTTCCATAGTCCTTATTTGCCTATTATATATAAAACAAAACTGGATGGAGGGAAATACATAATTAGTAATAACTGTGAATGCGAATGGGTTGAACTCACTCATAAAATGGAAGAGACAAGCACAATGTATGAGTAGCCAGAGTCAAATAATATACCATTTACAAGGGCTCACATGAAAAAAACTTGGTAATATTGAGGGACTGGACCATTATCTATTATACTTTAGTTTAAGGTTGTTTGTTTGTTTGTTTGTTTGTTTGTTTGTTTGTTTGTTTGTTTGTTTTTAAATAGAAATAGTAATCATAATCTCAGAAAAAGTAGAAGCAAAAATTTAACAAGTTAAAAGGGATAAGCAGGAAACTACATCCTGTTAAAAAAACCATTGACAATGAAGTAATTTAATACTAAGCATATATTTACCAAATGACATAGAATCCAGATTCTTAAAGAAAAACTTAATAAATGAGTTATAGAAGGAAACAGTTAGTAAAAAGCCAGTAATGGCCCTCAACTTTCTCCTCTGAGAACTAGATAAATCTAACCACAAAATAAATAAAAAAGAAGTTCAGAAGATGAATAGAATGGCAGAAACAGTAGATGTGTAGAACTCTGGAGAAAGTGAAATGTGAATAGAAAAGAATATGCTTTTTTTCTCAGCTGTACATGGCATTTCCACAAAAATTAACTGTGTATTAGAGTATAAAAACCTCACAACCAAATGCAGAAAAGCAGGAATATTAAATACACCTTTTTAGACCATAATGCAATTAAAAATTACATGTAATAAAGAGCCATGGAGCCACAGATTGGAAAGTTAATTGGAAATTAAGTAATCTAATTCTAAAGAGTGGGTCAAAGAACAAATAATAAAAACAATCAATTTCATTAAAGAGAATAACAACAATGATACAAAATTCCAAAATTTTTTGGAAGCATCCAAGGTAGTAATTAGGGGAAAATTGATATCTTTAAATGTATACATCAACAAAAGAGAGAAAGAGCAGAATATTGAATCAAAACTACAACTAGATCAAATTAGAAAAAGAACAAATTCAAAATCCCCAATTAAATACCAAAATGGAAATCTTGAAAATCAAAGAAGAGATTAATAAAACTGAAATAAAAAAATAACTAATTAAAAAACTAGGCATTATTTTATGGAAAAGCCAATAAAATAGATAAACCATTTTGTTATATTGATTGAAAAAATAAAGAAAACCAAATTACTAGTATCAAAAATTAAAAGGGTAACTGCACTATCAATGAAGATAAAATCAAAGCATTAAGAGCTACTTTGCTCAATTATATATGTCAGTAAACTTGTCAGTCAAAGTAAAATGGATGAATATTTATAAACATATTAACTGCTAAGATTAACGGAAGAAATAAAATACTTAAATAATCCCATTTTAGGAAAATTAATTTAATGAGTCATCAATAATATCCCTAAGAAAAAAATGACAAGGACCAAATGGATCTACAAGTGAATTTTAGCAAACACTTAAGAAACAAATATTCCCAATATAACTTATAATCTTCTTAAAAATATAAGTGAAGTAGAACTCCTACCAAAGATACTTTTGTGCATAAATGTGTTACAGATACCTAAACCAGGAAAAGTAAAAACAGAGAAAGAAAACTACAGACCAATTTCCTTAATGAATAACAATAATAAATTTTATCAATATATCATATTGATAAACAATAAAATATTGATGAACAACAAAATTATCAATAATAAATAAAAACAATTTAAATAAAACACTAGCAAGGATATTTAAGAAATGTATCATGAAGATCATGCACAATAACCAGATGGAATTCATACCAGAACTGCAGAACCAGTTCTCTATTGGGGAAACTATGAGCTTAATTGACTATATCAATAACAATGACAACAAAAGCCACATTATTATATTAATAGATACAGAAAGAGCCATTGGCAAAATAGAACACCCCTTCTTATTTTAAAACTAAACAAAACACTAGAAAGTATAGGAATCCGTAGAGTCTTTCTTAAAATGATAAGTAATATATCTCATTCAATATTGTACTAGCATAATAGTTATAACAATAAGAAAAGAAAAAGAAATTGAAGGAATAAAATTAAAAATAGTCAGTGAGGAAACAAAACTATCCCTCCCTCTTGGCAAATGAGATGGTGGTATATTGAGAAAACCAAAGAGAATCAAACCTGTTGAAATAATTAACAATTTCAACAAATTTGTAGGATATAAAATAAGTCAAGATAAATCATCTGCATTTCCATATACTATTAACAAAACCCAGCAAGAAGAGATAGAAAAAGAAATTCCATTTTAAATACTGGGCAAACAGTATTAAGTATTTCTGAGTCTACCTGCCAAGACAAACTCAGGAACTATTTGAACACAATTACAAAACACTTCTTCATGCAAATAAAAACCAATCTAAACAAAGGGAGAAATATTAGTTGCATCTAGTTAGACTGAGCCAATATAATAAAGTGATAGTTCTACATAAAATAATTTTCTTATTGTCATTCCAAACAAAATACCAAATATATTGTTTTACAGAGCTTGAAAAAAATAACAAAATTCATGTTGAAGAACAAAATATTAAAGATATAAAGAGAATTAATGAAAAAAGATATTAAGGAAAATAAAGAGTAGTTTTAGATTTCAATCTATATTACTAAGAGGTAAGAATCAAAATAATCTAAGAAAAAGATTCGTGGAGCAGTGGAATAGATTGGGTGCACAATATGCAGTGATGAGTGACCATAGTAACCTCGCGTTTGATAAACCCCAAAGTCCCAGTTTTAAGGGCAAAAACTCAATATTTAATTTAAATTTTTTAGTAAAACTAGAAATTAATTTCTCATAAATTAGACTTAGAATATCTCACACCATATACCAAGATAAGAAGAAAATAAATAATTGATTTAGACATAAAGGTTAATATTATAATAAATTAGAGAAGCATGGAAAAAAAGTACCTCTAAGTTCTCTGGATAGAGTCAGTATTTATGGTCAAACAAGAGATAGAAGAGTTTACAGGAAGTAAAATGGTTTTGTTTACATGAAATTAAAAGGTGTTTGAATAAACAAAACTAGTGCAGATAAAATTAGAAGGAAAACAGAAAACTGACAGGAAATTTTGCAATAAGTTCTCTGCCTCATTTCTCAGATATATGTAGAACTAAGCCAAATTTATTAAAATATGATTCATTCCTGAATTGATAAATGGTCCAAGGCTATGAACATGCAATTCTCAGAAGAAATCAGAGATATCTATTATCATTTATAAAATGCTCTAAATGACTATTGATTAGAGAAATGTGAATTAAAATAACTTTAAGATACCAACTCATACCTATCAAATTAGTTAACATTAAAGAAAAAGAAAATAACAAATGCTGGCAATGTGAAAAAACTGGGACACCAATGTAGAGTTGGTGCAATGAAGGCAATGTGAAAAAACTGGGACACCAATGTAGAGTTATGAACTAATTCTACCATTTTGGAAAACAATTTAGAACTATGACCAAAAGGCTATAAAACTAACTGGGCATACCCTTTGATCAGCAATACCACTACTAGCTATGTTTTCCAAAGAAATAAAAAAAATGAAAAGGATCTATTTGTACAAAAATATTTATAGCAATTCTTTTTGTTTTAGCAAAGCATTGGAAATTGAGGAGCATCATTTGAGGAATGATTGAACAAGTTATTATATTTGATTGTGATTGAATACTACCTTGCTATTAAAAATGAGGAACAGGATACATTCAGAACTACTTGGGAAGTCTTATATGAATAGATGTACAGTGAAGTGAGCAGAATCAGGACAATATCATGCATAATAACAGCAATATTGTAAGGATAATCAACTGTGAAAGATTTAGTTACTCTGGTCAAGAAAATGATCTAAGACAATTACAGAGGAACCATAATGAAAGATGCGATCTACCTCCAGACACAAAACTGATGAACTCTGAATGCAGATTGAAACACACTTATTTTTTTACTTTATTTTTTCTTTTGCAACATGACTCATGGAAATATTTTTGTATAACTTCACATGTATAATCAAAATCAAATTCCTCCTCAAGACAAGAGAGAGTCAGAAGGGAGGAAAAATGTGGAATTCAAAAAATTTCAAATGATTATTTAAAAATGTACATCTAATTGGGAAATATTTAGTGAATAAATAAAATGTTTTTTTAATAAATATGGGTACACTGAGTGACCTTTTATAGTCCAGGATCCTATAGAGCTAACCTAAGACTTCTAGAAACAAAGTTAGAGTAGATAAAAAGGTAAAGTGCTAAACCTATTAGGAGAGGGATGGAGAGAGGAGTGCATTTATCAGAGGCTGTAAAACCTAGGAATGATGGTATAATCCTGCACACAACAGCTATTATTTTTCTACCAATAAAGTAAAAGAAAACCTGAAAAATCCCATTCTGCACAGCCCATCCAATACTCCAAACCTCATGTACAAAATCTCTCATTTTAAAGTCTGATTATCTTCACAATGTCTCTCAAATTTCTCTCTCTACCAACAACCACCACTTCAGGGCACTTTTTCATGCTCTCACAGCTGCTATATTGTAATAGCCTTCTGGGTTGTCTGCCTCAAGTCTCTTATTACTCTAGTCCATCCTCCACTTAGCTGTCAAAGTTATTTTCCTAAAGCACAGGTCTAATGTCACCTCTCTTTTCAATAAACTCTGCTGTCTCTAATTACCTCCACAATCAAGATGTGCTCCTCTTTAGCTTCTTCCTAACTTTCCAGTCTTCTTATAGCAATATCAACTTTCTTGCTGTCCCTTGAATACAAGGCTTCATCAGGCCTTTCTTGCAGACTGCTCTCTTTTTTATCTCTACCTCCTGGCTTCCCTATCTTCCTTCAAGACTCAGCTTAAATTCTACCTTCTGCAGGAAGCTTTCCCTGCTTGGGTTATCCCATTACCGATAATACTTTCTCCTTGAGATCAGCTTCTTTCTACTCTATAGGTATTATATATATATATATATGTATCTATTTGCATGTTAGCTTCCCCATTCAAATATGTACCTCTTGAGGTAAGAGTGTATTTTTGCCTTTTTTTTCATATTCTCAGTTCTTAACACAGTTCCTGCTTAATAAATTACCAACCATCCACTTCAAACTTTGCATCAATCCCCATGCATATGTGATTAGTTTGAAATGGTATGAGGTTCTTTAAAACAAAGGACAAATGGATAAAGGTGATAATAATGAAATATTTTATTGGCTGAACTGCTTTGCCTTTTAATAAAGGTCAAATGTGAGGGAGAAACCATAATTCCAAAATGTGAGACTCCCTCTCCCTTCTGATTTTGTCCTTTGTTCTAAGGTTTATCTCTAGGCTCCTTAAGTTTAAGGGATACCTTTGAAGTTTGATATAATGTAATGAAAATTCACTTTGAATGATGAGATCACAGAGGTGAAACTATTTTAGGAGAATTAGGCTTATGACAAATGAAAAACTTGTTTTAAATATGTAAGGATCATATAGCCCAAGTATCACTCTAAGCACCTACAAGCATTGAATGCACTGAGAAACTTAAAAGATAGTTTTTCAAATAAAATGCTCCAAATAAATTTATCTTCATGGGCGATTTGGAGCAAATATCAAATAGCTTTTATTTTTCTCTCAAATGAAACAATATAGTCAATGATTATTAAGAACAAGTTCTTGTCAGAAGATTATAAAAAGGTTCTAGACAGGAGAATTATCCGCAGTCCTTTGGGCCACATAATCTTGGAGAAGGTCATGGATACTGGCTCCAGAGTAGGCTAGCTTGTGCAGAGGAAATAGCAGCTCACTAAGGAAACCAGGGAGGAGTAAATTTTCAAAGCACCAGGCAAGATCAAACTTCAAGACTTCCTATTAGCACTGCCAGTTTATTTAGGTAACATATTTACATTCCCCCAGAGAAAAGGAGAGCAGGAATAATCCAACAATAGTGAACATTCCCTAGAAAGTGAAACTGCTTTTAAATAAATAGGATGGTGATTGAATAGTTATTTTCATTTTCTAAATTGAACCAAATGACAAAAATAAACAGCAAAGCACATATGTGTAAAGTGGGTAAAGGTATGAGAAGAGGAAATCAGCTTGTTTGCTTTTAAAAAATAAACGGGTAGAAACAAATTTAAGAGTGGTTATTGAGGACAAGATTTGTATAGAGAATGGAATTTTTCAATGACAACTTTGCTGTCAAATATGAGTTTATTGGCATTCGTCAAAAAATCAATGGCTCCTTTTTACCTGAATTAGCAAAGATAAGACTGACCCGCTCATTCTCCAAAAATAATGTTATTCCTAAATATGGTCTAAGAGGTAGCACAACATAGTAAAGAGAATTCAGGCTCATATATTGGTTCAAGTTTTGATAAATACTGTCTATGTAATCCAGGATAAGTCACTTAGTCCCCTAATCCCTACAGGTACCTCTCTAAGTCTATAAATTGCAAAGTAGATGCCACCTTACATTACTGGAGGGAATTTCTACATTATATATTTTTCTACACTACATCATTTCTATTCCCATATCAATTAAATTTCATGGCTAGTATACAGATTTTTAAATAAGGTCTATGGTCTACAGGATTAAGGTGAAGCAGAGATTTTTTTGATTGTCTGAAAACAATGTGACATAGCTGAATCAGGAATAATTATTCAAATAAAATCCATTCCTATACATGCATTAGCTCTGTGACTCTGGGAATATAGTCGTTCTGTGTGACTCGGTTTTCTCATCTACAAAGTAGGGATAATAATAGCAATCTAACTCACAGGCCTGTTGTATTGATTGCATGAAGTAGAGAGTTTTGCAAACCTTCCATGTAAATGTAAGTTAGAGATAATAATAGAGAAAGAATGGGGAACATGAACATTGTAAATAAGCAATCAACACACTTCATTCCAAAAAATTCTCTAAAGCTGGAGACTCCATGGACATATAATCAATCATAGAATTATAAAATGTCGATGTAGAAAGGAATCTTGAAATCATTCCTATTTTGGAAAATGAGTAACTGAAGTCCAGAGAAGTGAAGTCATGGCATAATCAATTACTGGCAGTCCTGAGTGTCCCAGCCAGGTCATCAGAGAACAGCGTGACATAATGGAAAGGTAACTAGAATCCAAGTCAGAAGTTTTCATGGGACATCTTGAAGCTGCTCCATAATCCTGACATTTGTGACACTGAACAAGTCACTTCTCCAAACGTTGCCTCAATTTTCTCATCCATTATGAAGACCATGGAGTAGGCAATCACTAAGGTCCCTTCTCAGTCTAAATCCTATGATCCAGTAAATATCAGTAATCAAGAATCATTTCGCCAGATTACTTTGCCTTGCCCCTTTCTAATAGACTGCCATAGAAGTAGCCCTAATCAAATTTTGAGGGGGAAATATATGCTTCTGTACATAATTACTCAAACGTATCTTTATATATTTATGGGCAAATATGCACATATAGGGATACATATACACATACAAGTGCACAATTCATATGAACACATATACATATGTAAACATCTAGTAGGCAGTAACAATAGGATGGTGGCATTTGGAACTGAAGAGATACTCATTCGTGGCTTCTCTATTTTTTCATTTTTAGGGGAGAGAGGCAGAAGCGTAATAGGCCCAGTAGCAAGGACTCCATCAATTCCAAGTATCATTGTCCTAGAACCACAACTCACAAGAGATACAGAGAGAAGGACAAGAGAGCAGAACCTACTGTATTTCCTACAATATAGACTTCAAAGTAGAAAACAAATTCTTTTTTTTTCCGGTTTCTTCTTCCTATAAAACTCAAAGCCAAGTTTAAAAAGCTGTCACCAAAGTAGTAAATTTAGAGAGTTAGTACAGCCATTTTTTATGTCTGGCATGTCTTAAAGTAATTTTTTATATAAATGCCTTTTCATTCATTTTAGAATCAGGTACTACCAATGGTAGTTTCTACTTTCTATGCATACAAATAGAGGATTATATTCCTTGTCATAAAAACTACAATCAATCAACATGCATTTATTAAGTGACTACTATACACTAAGTGCTAGAGATACAAAGACAAGGTCCCAAGTCCTTACTTTCTAAAACCCTACTATGCAATTTGTGCAGTACATTAATGTGCCTTTGAGAGGCAGCTTGGTGCAATGGTTAGATGGCTGACTTTGAAAATAGAAAGAACTGAGTTCAAGGCTTTCCTCTGATAAATCCTAACTGAGTAACCAGAAGAAAATCACTTAATCCCTTAGAGCTCCCAGATAACTCTCTGAAGTCATTAATTACTGATGGTACAGATCTCGAGGGAATTTCCAAATGCAGAATTCTTCATTCTGATGAAATCACAAATCTGAACCAAAGTATGCATTCACATTCAAATAAAAGTGAATATATATTATATCTATCTAATGGTGACTTTTTCCTGGCTCTTCTGAAGGTCAATTTTTTCCTAAAGATTCCCCTCTTGAGACTAGTCTACAAAATTTACTTAGGTTTGGGGACCAACAAGTCAAGAGTTGTTAAGACTATTCTTAAAAAAAATAAAGAGCTAAATAAATAAACCCAGTGTCTTCAGCCTGCTTAGATTCCCTGTCAACAGATGAAAGATCAAAGATCAGTCTGACAACTTCAAGGATGAGGTCTGGTGAAAATGTGAACTAGAAGAGCTTATTTTTTATAAATAGAATTTGTTTCCTGATATCTCAGCCTCTCCTTCTCCTTCCCATTTTTTAGAAAGTATCATCTGACAAACAGATACGTATATATAGATTATGTCTTCATGTTTCCATTTTTCAGTTCATTCTCTAGAGATGAACATTCATGAGTTATTCTTTAAGTATTAAATCTGTAGCCATATATAATATTCCATTGGTTCTACTCATTTCATACTTCATTAATACATGTAGTTCTTTCTATTTTTAAAAGAATTCAACTGCTCATTTCTTATGGAGCAATAATATTCCATCACAATCATGTACCATAATTTGTTTAACCATTCATGAACTGATGGACATCTCCTTAATTCCCAGTCCTTTGCCACTCCACAAAGAGAGCTGCTATAAATATTTTGGAACATAGAGTTGCTTTTCCTTTTTTCCCTGATCTCTTTGGGGAAAAGACCCAGCAATAGCATGGCTAAGTTTAATGATATATAGCTCTATAATTCTCTGGACATAATTCCAAATTACTCTCCAAAATGGCTGTATCAATTCACAGTTCCGCCAATAGTGTATTAATGTCCCCATTTTTCCATATCCCCTCCAACATTTACCATTTTGTCCTTTTATCATTTTATCCATTCTTTTAGGTATGAGGTAATATCTCAGAAGTGTTTTGGTTTGCATTTCCCTAATCAGCAATGATTTAGAGCTATATATCTATATCTATATCTATATATATATTTATAGCTTTATATATACATATATAAACAAATACCTATATGTGACCTTTATTTCTTCATCAGAAAACTTTCTGTTCATATCTTTTACCCATTTATAAATTAGGGGATGGTTCTTGTTCTTATAAATTTGATAAAGTTCTCTATATATTTTAGATGAGATCTCTATCCCAGAGAGTGCATTTCCCCCAATTATCTGCTTTCCTTCTAACCTTGACAATATTTGTTTATTTGTACAAAATCTTTTCCATTTTATCTACTCAAAATTATCCATTCTAAATCTTGGGAGAGAGTTTTTGAATAAATTTTGCTAAGCTTTTTAATGCCATAATATCTTATTATTCAAATATCACCACCATGGAAAGAATGGTAGATTAGGTCTGCATGACTGCATGAATAGCTGGGACAAGCGTTTAAATGAATGAAGCTGAAAAAATACATCATATTCTTTTACAATAGGGTTATTATCCATCTCATGAAAAGCTCTTACCATTTCAAGTGGTTGTGTGTCTTAATTTAGACTGTTGTTCCACCCTAAGTAATTCTACGCAGATTATGAAGAAAACAATGTAAACTGGATACTTAAAATTTAACCTTTCTGGCTTAAATTCAACCTTGATGGTTTTGGGTCCCTGGAGACCCTGGAAGACTGACTTGAGTTTGGGAAAGAGCCCTCTGGCATCTGGTAGGAGTTAGGTTACTGTCACTCATTTATCATTATCCCCATCTCCAGTGATAGAGAACACCATAGGTTTGGTGTCTCAGGGCCATAAGAACTACATAAATCTTTTGGCACCCACCGATAAGTGAGTGCTGTTTCTACTGCTTTTCCAATACTTACTGACAGTTTAAGAAGAACAAAAGCTAATGTAAATAACATGCCTAATATCCAGCACAGTAGGTATTTTGTATCTAGTGTCATTTGTGAGTCCCTTGGCTACTCATCTGAAATAGTATACTAGTTCACGACTCACATCTTATCAACTCCTAAGATCTGAGAAATTGTGGAACCTTTTTAATTTATGTTCCATGTATTATATTCTAATGTTCTCTCATGACAATGGAGAGGACCCACTTTAAAGTATAATTATCTCTAGCACTATTGCCCTTCCCCATTTTTAAGAAATTAACCTAAAACCTTGATCTGAAGTATATTTGGAAATTCAATAAAGTTTGGCTGCTTTCCCATTATTCTACATCCACTTTATTTTTATAGCAAAGTCAAAAACTGCCTAGAGAAGATGTTAGGAAGACTTGTTAGCTTGTTAGGAAGACTTTATTTAGATTCTACATAGAAAACAATTGAAAATTCTGGGAAGGATGTCTAGAAATTTTGGATCTTGTGTAGCAATTTACATCTCTATGCCTTTAAAGTGTCGTCAGGTACAAATATAGGAAGGGTACAGGGATATAAAGATGCAGAATTCTACCAGAAGTCAATAAACCTGTATTCTAGTTCTTGATCTGCTAGTCACACTCCTTGGGCAATCATTTTCACATCATCATGCCACTGTTTTCTCATTAAAAAATGAACAGTGTGGGTCAATCACCATGGGCACTTTCAGGACTGTTATTTGTTATTCTCATCAAAATGCCAAGGATAGAAGAAAAAGACCTCTTTTCCTTCAAACTTCTTAGATGTCCCTGACAAATCCCCTTCATAGGCATCAAAAGCTGAGTGTTGAGCAAGACCTTCAGAGAATAGCCTTTATTGAAATCCCAGAACAAGGTACTATGCTGAGGGATGGGACTACAAAGACAAAGAAAGAAATTATAAGATAATTTGAGGGTAGAGGGAGTACTAAAACTGTAGTAGGAGAAGTAGACAGGGAAAACATTGTGATGGTAGTTTAACTAAGCCTTGATAGAATATGAGAATTTTAAAAGATGGGGATGAAGATTTTGATTCATTGAATCTGGATTTAAGTACGAAAGCAGCTATAGCTTTATTTTTTTACAGTTTTTTTCCCAAAAAAATTATTTATAATTTTCTGTGTTTGACACTTTGCTATGATCTCTGTGCACTACAATAAAAACAAATCTGACTTTTTTTTAACATTTATTAATATTCATTTTTAACATGGTTACATGATTCATGCTCCACCTTTCCCCTTCAACCCCCGCCCCCGC
>NC_058131.1:495589630-495631360 GCF_016433145.1 Gracilinanus agilis
CGCACCCCCCCCCTTGGCCGATGCGCGTTTCCACTAGTTTTCTGACTTTTTTTTTTTAGAAAAAGAAGGAAAATATTTTCTTCACCTAGTTAGCAAGCAAGCATTCTAACTAAGACTTTAACTTATGTCTTCTGAATGTACAGTGATCCTAGTATAGGGACCATTAGGCGGTGGAGTGGATGGAGAACTGGGCTTGGAGTCAGGAAGACCTAAGTTCAAATCTATCTTCCGATTCTTACTAGTTGTATGACCCTGGGCAAATCATTTAGCTGCTGTCTGCCTCAGTTTGCTCAATTGTAAAATGGGGATAATAATATACCTGCCTGGTATGGTTATCATGATGATCAATTGAGATTATATTTGTAAAATGTTTAGTAGAATGCCTAGCACATATTAGATGGTTAATAAATGCTTCTTTCCTTTCTTCTCTTCTAAATCAAGTAGATAATTCAAGTAAATTTCACAAAAGCCTATATGGGGGCAGCTATGTGACTCAGTGGGTAGAGAGTAAGGCCTAGAGACAGGAAGTCTTGGGTTCAAATGTGGTCTCAGATATTTCCTATGTGATCTTGAACAAATATCTTAAACCCAATTGCCACTCCTTACCAATCTTCTGCCTTGGAACCATTACTAAATATAGAGACCAAGATGGAAGGGAAGAGCTTTTTTAAAAGAAAAAGAATATATGGTCCAAATAAAATGGGATAGTTATCTCATTAACAGACTAAATAACAAGGGAAATTTAGCAAGATTCTAGGTTATAATACTCTTCTCTAGTTAATCTGTCTCTTGCTTCTTTAACCTTCTGCACCATTTATTTTCTTTAGAACACAAATTCACACTTGATCAGATAATATTTTATATTTTCAAGTTAGTTTTATTTTCCTATCTAATTTGTTGACAGGGGCAGAGATTCCAGTCCCTAAAACAATACTAGGCACATCCAAGTAATGGTTTTCAAATTTCAACATTTCAGTGCTAAGCAATAATATACTGTTATTGTTAAAATATAGAATTGCTTGTTATTAAATTAAAAATGAATTAATAATATTAAAAGATTGAGTAAGTAACAGAATTTCTCAAGCTGCTTGATGGTAAACATTGCTGCTTCACTATTCTCATTTCATTATCATAGAACAGTATAAGCTTATTTATTATTTATTATTATTATTCCTGTTGACTCCATAGGAGCATAGGGCCGCAACCATCTCACACCAACGGACTCTGTTCTGGGCAACTTCCCCCAGCTGGGCCCATGTCATTCCGACTGTTTTTGTTTCATTTTCGGCAGATCTTCGCCAGGTCTGTTTTGGTCTTCCGACTTTCCTCCTCCCTGAAGGGTTCCAGCTCAATGCCTGTCTGGCTACGTTGTCTTCCAGTTTTCGTAGCGTATGTCCTATCCATCTCCACTTACGTTTCTTTATGTCCTGACTGATGGGATACTGGATTGTTCTTTCCCAGAGACTAGCATTGGAGATCTTTTCAGGCCATCTTATGTTCAAGATGTGACGTAGACATCTGTTAACAAAGACCTGGAGTTTGTTGGTGTTGACGTTCATCACTCTCCAGCTTTCTGATCCATATAGGAGGACGGCCTTTACGTTGGTATTGAAGATTCGGAGCTTAGTGACGAGGGACAGTGCTCTGGAGGTCCAGACAGACTGCAGGGTGTTAAATGACTGTCTGGCTTTGTTCATTCGGCTTCTGATGTCCTCATCTGCCCCGCCATCCTTGCTGACTATGCTACCCAAATAGGTGAAGTGGACCGTCTCCTTGATGTTTTCTCCCTGTAGTTGGATTGGCAGGTCCTGTTTGCTGTTGACTGTGATCACCTGGTCTTCCTCTTGTTGATCTTCAGACCTGTCTTCTCCGCCTCTTCGGAGAGTCGTGCAAGTTTGGCTTGCGCATCCTGCTGCTTGTGAGAAAGGAGACAGATGTCATCCGCGAAGTCAAGGTCCTCAAGCTGTTTGGTATGAGTCCATTGAATGCCCGTACTGTTGTCCTTGGGAATTCTTCTCATGATCCAATCTATGACCGTCAAGAAGATAAGGGGCGAAAGCATGCAGCCTTGCTTCATTCCGGTGAAGTATAAGCTACTAGAGGTAAAATCAGTCTTGGAGATTATCTAATCCTAATTCACCTTATGAAATAGGAAAATGAAATTTGGAGGTAAAATGACTTCTCCAAAGTCACACAAAGAGTTAGTGAATGATAATATCAAACCTAGATGAGGTGCTTCTTGACACTCATTTTTTTAATATAAAAATGCCTGTTTCTTCTTTGCTCATGATGTACTGTAATATGCAATTTTCACTCATTTTGTAGAAATTTTCACATTTCTTCATGACTGTATCTTGGGTTTCCTACTTGACTCAAGTTCTTCTGGGATGAGGAATAGGCCTCCACTTACCTCAAACCCTCCTTAGAAATGCTTTAGATGAGGCTTATTTCTTCCAATAAAGGCTCCTTTGTTGGCCCAAGTACCAACTCTTTTTACATGTTCTTATCCAAAGCAAGCATTATTACAAATAATATAGAAATATTTTAGAATTCTTAAATAGGTTGCATATAGTTTTAGAAACTGAGTATTTAGCATCAATTTGATAGTATAGCTATTTCCTTTTCCTTTAGCCCACTTTTAAAGAGTCAAGTTTTTTTGTTTTTTTTTATGTCTGATCATTGTAATTTGTCTTTCTTGATATTATGATCTTCCTTGAATTCATCATTGGTTAATCTAGAACAGACTAGAAATGTTTCTGAAAAAAATAATTTGTGGAAGGGAATATGGGATAAGGAAGATGATTTAAAAGTGGAAAAAAGCCTTTTTTGCATTTTTTATCCTTGTACAAGCAATATGTGTCTTCTTTCCCAATGTGATCTACTTGGAAATATATATTGCATAATAGCACATGTATGTTCTATGTCATCTTATCTGCCATCATGAGGAAGGAGGAGGGTGAGAATATGGATTACAAAATGTCAGAAAATTATTACTAAAAAGAATATTTACATGTAATCTAGAAAATAAAAGAGGGGAAAAAAAGAGCCTGCCTTTAAGAACCTAACACTCTAATTGGAGGTAGCACATGTTGACAAAAATAAAGACAGAGAGAGAGAGGCAGAGGCAGAAAGAGAGACAGAGAGACAGAGAGAGGAGGGAAAAAACAAAATAAGCTCTTTGGGGTATATTTGTTCTTCTATATTCCCTTGACTCTGATTCTACAGTCAATCAATAAGCACAACTTAAGTACCTACTATGTGCCAGGCTTTGTATTATATCTCTTCTGCCTTGATCCAGCCACTCAGATACCACAATTCATCTTCCTTCTAGAATCTCCTAAATCCATTACATTATAGCCCAATGACATATTAATCTATCATTTATATCCAGCTTTATATTCCAGTAAAAACATTTCTTCTCTATTTAGAGAAATAAAACTATCTCACACAATACAATGATTTATCTTTATATAGATTTTATTTTTTCCATATTACATTGTCACTATGATTTCTTAATATTCATTTTCTGATATTTTGCATTCCATACTCTCATCCTCCCTCCCACTTCTCCCCTTTCCCTAAGAAGGCAGGTAATATGATGTAGGTTGTATATATATGTACATATATATGATATAAAAATCATATAATATTTATTTCCATGTTCATCATGCTGTAAAAGAAGACAGATATTGCTTACACTAGACAAAAATTCATTGAAGAAATAAGGTAAAGAATGATATGTTTCAATTTGGATTTGCACTCTTTTCCCTCTATGGTTTTTGTCATGAGTCTCTTAGAGTTGTCCTGGACCCCTTACTTTTTTTTATGATATTAAGTCATTCCCAGAAGGTCATCATATGTTATTATTGTTACCTCTGGTTCTATTCACTTCACTTTGCTCTTCTTTATATGTCTTTCCAGGTTGTTTTGTGTGTGTGTGTGTGTGTGTGTGTGTGTGTGTGTGTGTGTGTGTGTGTGAGATCATCCTATTTGTCATTCCTTTTAGCACAATACTATTCCATTACAAGTATATATCATGATTTTTTCCATTCCCCAATTGACAGACATCCCTTTAATTTCCTGTTCTTTGCCACCACAAAAAAGCTACTTTAAATATTTTTGTACAAGTAGGTTCTTTTCCCCTAACCTTATTGCTGGGTTAAAGGGTATGCACAGTTTGATGACCCTTTGGACATGGACATGCTCTCCAAAATGGTTGTATCAATTTAAAGCTCTACTAGCAATCTGGTACCTCAGGGGTGTTATAATTGTATTTCTCTAATCGATGGATATTTGGAGTGTTTTTTCATATGACTAAAGAGAGTTATGATCATTTATCTTCTTACAAAGCATTTTCCTCACAACAACCCCATTAGGTAGTATAATATTTGTCATCTCCATTTTATAGATGAGGAAACTGAGAACCACAAAGTTTGGATGAAATATTTGTTGTCCTAGGGAACATAAGATCATAGATTTAGAGTTGGAAGTGTGCTCAGAGATCACTTGGTCTAAGTTTCTCATTTTATAGACCAGGAAACTAAGGTCTCAGTTTAAGAGATTTGCCAAGGATAAAAAAGATAAGCCAGGAGTCCAACACAACTCCTCTGATTTCAAAATCTATGCTCTTTTCCCTACTGTTTTTCATAGAGTAAGTCTAGCAGAGCTAAGATTTGGATCCAAGTGATCTGAATGAAGCAGTGTCCTTTCTCCTATTGCCCACAATCTCTTATTTGCTATTAGATATTCCCTGTCAGATACTGTATACTGATACACTCCATAAAATGAAAGTTAGTTATAAGCTTGAGAACTATGCACGGGAGGATTTTTACATGTTCCCATTAAACCAAACTGTGTTGTCTTTCTTGGACAATTTCTTTTCTTTCATGTAGCCATGTTTGTTTATTTGGGGCTGGGGGTCGTATGATGTGATAGAGAGATATATGGCAATTTTTCTTCTTTTTCTTTTTTTGGATTACTCAGAGTCTCATTATCTAGGGTGAAAATTATCCAAATAATTTGTTTCCTCTCTTTATTCAGATACCTTTTGGGCCATTTTGCTCCTCAATATTACCTCTTCCAAAAGAAGAAATTCTAGTCATCTCATTCATGCCTCTTAAATGGTTTTGCTAATAGGCTTGGTGAAAGAGGAAACTAAAAGATTCTCTATATGATAAATTTGGAGAAGAATCTGATTTTTCCCCTTGACTATACTATTCCTAGATGTCATCTTTGAGGGCTATCAGGAGTAACCTATCTATCTAAATTGGAGAGTGAGAAGTTTCTACCTCTTTAAGAGATCCTATGAGAAATTCTTCATAAGAGATAAAGACAGACTAGAGCACATAATGAGATTCATTGATAAATAGGTATCTTGTCTTAATGGAAGGCTTAACTAGTTGAAAGTTCAGGAAGAAATGAAAAAATAACATATAGTTTTCAAATATGTATGCATGCATGCATGTATGTAAAGAGGGGTGAAGAAGGGAGAGAGAAGAAGGGGGAAAGGGTGCTTTAGGGACTTTATATATGGGAAGTCTTTAGAAATAAGCATTGAGTAGTTGGATACCTGAATCCTTCCAAATAAAAGAAGCTTATACAGAATGGAAATCCCAGGAAAATGACATTTCTAATTGGACAGCTTTATGTATGACAAAAATAAGAGCTTATCCCATTAGTAATATAGAGAATTCTGTGCTTATTTGCATAACACAGCAAACAGAGTCATAAACAAAAAAAGACTTGGATTTTTACTGACCATGTTCTCCCATAAATAATATATGTAGTGAATGTTCTAACTAAAAACACAATGAATAACTTATGGTAATAGTAGATATCTCATTGCTTATGTGTGTGCATTTTGTGTCTGTGTGAATGTATACATACATACACACACAAGTGAGGGAAAGACTATCACATTATTTTAGTTGTTGAGATTTCTTCTGAACTTTTGTCCTAGAGTGCTTTATAAACCCATTTTATTTAGTGGAAACACAGGCTGCCTTTGCAAAATTCTTCTATTTCTATCTCTTGCATATAGATGAAGGTTGGGGGAAAACTGATTGGCATATTCAATCAAGAGTTTAGAGACCATTGATCTAGATGCCAGAAGACAGTAATAAGCATATTATTTTAGTCTTCACTCTCATGTCCAAAAGATTGGTGGCAGATAATCCAACTGACATTATTGGTTAAGTACTTCCTAATACCCCGCAAAATAAATTAAGAGCAATTGTTATTGGTATGTTATATATCCAACATAGTTTCATCTCAATTTCATATCTCTTCATCTAGAGTCCTATAATAGGAAAGGTGATGTATAAAGGATGATCCGGAGAAAGGGGAAGAAACTACTTTCTTTCTAGCCAATGGTCAATGCTCTATTAACTATCATTAACAAGGGTCAATTTAAAAATAGGTAGTGAAGACTCCATAACCAAATGAGTTAAACTTTCATTCCTAAAGGGTCTTTTCTCTCTGATTCGTATATTATTAAGAGGCATCTAGCTCCTTGGAATTACAGTGAAAATGACTATGTATGCTGCATTTCATTTTGTTGAAAGGGGCTTGTTAGCAAAATAAAAAAAAAAAAGAAGAATATATGTTTGAAAGTGACTCCTAAGAGAATTTCAAAGATTTATGAAATGAAGAGTAGAACTCTTGGACTCCATACCAATATTCTCTTTACCTAAAACAGATTTTTATTCAAAGAAGAGATTAATTAACACTCTTAGAACTAGATAATATTCAGCTCACTGAGGCTAAAGGTTCCTGGTATGAGTGACTTCTGGTCAAACTAAAAGACAAGATGTTAATTAGTGTTGCTTATGATTTATAGCAACGTGTTAATTCCATGTAAATGAGTTACCTTAGATATTCTGTGATTTGGCATCTAACTATAAATAGTAAGAAAGTTTGGTTTGGTTTGTTGTTGTTGTTTTTTTTTTTTTCCACAGAGACCTTTCATTTTCTCACTTAGCTAATTTGGTGGACCTATCTCGTCAACATGAATATTCGCTCCATCAACCTATATTCCTCCATTCCTAGACCCCTACATATTCTCTTTTTTGTTCTTTATAAACAATTGTCTATCAACACTAGAGATAAAATTTAATGTTATAATTGTTTTTGAACAAGAGAAGTGGTTCCCCACCTTTTCCTGCTCAGAAATCCTTTGTACATTAAAAAGATGAGAATTATAATAAGTTAAGTCCTTCTAAAATCTGCTAACATTTATATAGTAAGAAATAATAGTAAAAACTGATCAAATTCGCTGTTAATCCTAATAGAATGAGCCAAGAAATGCCAGAGTTTCTGGTTCACTTTGTCATTTTATATGGTCTTGACATATCTTGGGGTTTCCTTTTCTGTTTCTATATTTTAGTTGCCCTGTAACCAAAATCTCTGAGAATTTTCTAATACCTTTTTTTAAAAAAAATAATTACCCAGCTTTGGTTTTCATTTTTATTCACCTTTTAAGTCAACAATACTCTAAACTTTTCTTTTTCTTGGGGATACCTCTTGGAATTTCAGATAATGTCTTTGAGTTTCCATACCATATTATACATAAGTAATCTCCAGTATGAAGGCTGTGGCACCCTGAAGACCATGGTCTGACCCAATGGTTATGTCAGCAAACAATTGGAGGGTGAAAATATGGGTTATAACATGCCACCCCACCCATTTACAACCAGTTGTGGACTTGTCTCCAATATATTTGCTCATTCCTTCACTCATCTACCTTCTTCCCCTGACCAGCCATAAAGCTAACCTGAATATGTGTCTGAATATGAGAATTAGGGTGTATCACCCTAAGCTTATTCAAAGAAACTGATCAGGTAAAACTATTAACTTCATCTGACATCTATCCTCCTCTGTCTCCCAAGCACCAGCTCAGCAGATACGAGGATACGGGGGGCAGCTGACAGTTTATAAATTGTCTCCCTTCGTTTTTCAGTAGGACAGAGTACTTAGCAAAACAAACAGGCACGAATGGGTTACAGTTACAATTGTTTTCCCCTCATTTCTATAGTTCTTTCAAGTTTCCCTGTTTCTATTGAGAGCACTAACGGATTTCCATTCATACAGATTTGTAGTCTAATTCTTGACTCATCAACCTTCACACATTTATCCAATCAGTTGCATTTCTTCCTCCTAAACATGCATCACTACTCACAGAGCTTCCATCCTAATTAAGGCCCACATTCCTTCTCTCCTGGGCTATTGCAGTAGCCTTTTGATTGGTATCCTGGCTTTCTTTGTCTCCTCTCTCCAACAGTCTTCTATACAGGTGTATCAGTGATTTTCTTAAAGCTTAGATCTCACCATGTCACTCTTTTTACAAGGGAAAATTCAATGTCTCTTTATTGACTCTAGGATAAAAAATTATTTTATTTTTATCTCATCCTTTTAATTTAAATTTTGTATATTTTATTCCGCATATATTTATTAAAATAGTAACATATGTATATAACATAAACAAATAAATATAATACATTAGGGTGTGGTCTTTTTTACTGCTAAAGGTACAAAAATACAAAAAATTTAGACTACTGCTATAAACAAATGAATCTGGAATGCTAAAAACCAAAAGATGTCTAAATTAGTCTCATCACAGGGAGCAATGTGCCTAAATGCCCATCAAACAAATGTAGTTTCAGTTTTCAAATAGGAAATTATCTTCCTGAAAGCAGAATGTCAAAAATTCAATACCAATTTAGAAAGCTAAGGGAATATGCAAACAATCAAGAGAAAACTCCACTGCCAGTGACTTCTCAAAGAATGAAAATCACCAAACATTTGGCTGCAATTTTGAAACAAGGAATGTCTTTCATTAATCTGCCTTTGGATAGTAGGAATATGTGACCAGATTCCCCTAACTCTGTTTAGCTAGGTCTCAGTTTCCTCATCTGTAAATCAAAGGTGTAAAATAAGATATCCCCGAAATAACTTCTTCATTCTTAATATGAAAATATAACTACTAATGCTTCAGGTATGTTATTAAATGTGAAGAAATATCATTATATGAATATCCTACTTGGAAAATCTTTAGATTCACTTGAATGAAAACTCTCATCAATTTCTGTGGAATAGAAGATAATGCCAAGGAGACAGTGTCCTGTTTTAAAGTCCATTAGTACCTCAAAGTCTAAATGAATCTTGCATAGTAAACTTAATCAAGATCTGTGAAGGATCTTGAATTCCTGGAACCTAAAAGAGTTGAACATTTTTTTTGGTAAATGAAATAGGAGTGGAAATGTCTTCCTCTCTTTGTTCACCTTGAACTAAATCGAAATGTGACTCCTTAGAGGAAGTTGTAAAAGTGGGAATGGTCCTTTGTTAACCAAAGGAAGTGTTTCCATTTAGTACATTTATCATGGACTAAATAGAGGTGAACTTTCTGTTAACCTAGAGAGAACCCTTTAGTTTTCCAAGAAAATATTTGTTTCCTCTCCAAGCGTGAACACAATGATAATAACATTTGTATTGTTCTGTCAAGCAATTAAAAAACAAACCCCCCACAAAAAAACTCAACTCTAAAATTGAACCTTTTATCCTTTTTTAATCTCTCTGTGCAAATTTGTCTTTGTGTTCTGATAACTAGAAAAGTGTAAGGCAACAGGACTTTAGTTAGAGAAAATCCCAACAAGCAAAATACTTGTATAATGAATAAATAATCTCTGATAAATATGTTCTTAAGGCTCAGCATACTGAGTTTTTCTTCCACATAATTTTCTGTTCTTTGGTGTTTCTAGGTCATCAAAAGCTACTTAGATTATATACATAAGCAAAAATTTATTTTTACAAACTATTTTACATTGATAATTTGTCATATTTAATCTTGGAATGTGGGTACTAAAATATCAATGTTGGTCTTTTTTTATAACTCTTGAAAATGTATTTGCCAGACATAGTGAACAGATATTTATCCTTTAAACTTTGACTCCTCCAAATTGCAATAATACAATAAACAATACTATTAGCTAGCATTTCTATAGTGCTTTCCATTTGGTTTTTTGTTTGTTTTGTATCTTATTTTATTTTTTACAGATTAAACATCAATACAATTCTCAAAATCATTTTCTGACAATTTGTGATCCATGTTCTCTCTCTCCCTCCCAAACCTCCCCCTTCCCTAAGACTCCAGATAATATGATATAGGTTGTACATGTGTTATTACACAATCCATATTTCCATATTCATCATGTTGTTAAAAAACACCATATCTTACAATAGAGAAAAGTTTATGAAGGAAATAAAGTGAAGAATGGCATACATACATATGTATTCAGACTTTGTCAGGTCCTTCTATACCAATGGATAGTCTTTTTCATCATGAATCTCTTAAAGTTGTCCTGTACCCTTGCAATTAGGATAAGCTAAGTCATTCACAGTTGATCATCATACTTTATTACTCTTTTTTTTTTTTTTTGTAGAATGTTCTCTTGGTTCTCTTAGTTCTTCGCTATGTATAACTTCATATATCTTTCCAGGTTTAGTTTGTTTGTGATCATCTTGTTTGTCATTTCTTAAGGAATAGTCATATTCCATGACAATAATATGCCACAACTTGTTCAGCTATTCCCCAATTGATAAACATCCCTCAGTTTCTAATTCTTTGCCACCACAAAAAGAGTGGCTATAAATCATGTTGTACAAGTAGATTCTTTCCCCTTATCTTTGATTCCTCTGGGTTACAGACCCAACTAATGGCATTGCTGGGTCAAAGTGTATGACAGTTGGATGGCCTTTTGGACAAGGTCCCAAATTGTTCTTCAGAATGGTTAGATCAGTTCATAGTTCCATCAGCAGTGTCCCAGTTTTTCTGCATCCCCTCCAATATTTTTCATTTCCTTTTTTGTCATATTAGCCAGTCTGACAGGTGTCAAGTGCTACTTCAGAGTTATTTTGTATTTTTCTGATTAATAATGATTTGGAGCATTGTTTTTTTTTTATGTGACTAAAGATAGTTATAATTTCTTCATCTGAGAATTGCTTGTTCATATCCTTTGACCACTCGTCAATTGAGGAATGCTTTGCATTCTTATTAATTTGATTCAGTTCTCTATATATTTGAGAAATGAGACCTTTGTCAGAGATACTTGCCAAGAAATGTTGTACCAAGTTTGTTGTTTCCTGTTTAATATTGGTTACACTGGTTTTGTTTGTATAAAACCTTTTTAATTTTATTCTCTTTTATATCTCATAATGTCCTCTATGTCTTTTTTGGACATAAGTTCTCCCCTTATCCATAGATCTGATAGGTTAACTATTTTATGTTCTAATTTGTTCATGATTTCACCCTTTAATTCTAAATCATGTATCTATTTTGACTTTAACTTGGTATATGGCTAGAGGTGCTGGATCAATGCTGTTCTTCCAAGGGATGTCAGAGGGTGGGGTTGATGAATGGTAGAGACTGGAGGAGGGAAAAGAACTTAGAGAGAATGAGCTTCATTGAACTTTAAGGATAAATGGGATTCTTGGATTTTTGGATCCTATCTTATATTGAGAATATGACAAAAAATTAGAGAATTGAATAGACTTGTAGGGAAACTAGTGGACCAAGGGGCCATGATACAAAACTTGGGAATGCTAAGACCAATAGGAAGTTAGAGACAAAAAAGAAAGAAAACCATCCTGCCCCTTTGGTGAGCATTTAAGAGAAAGTCAAGGTAGAATTTAGGATGGAAGTGGGCATAGGTCTCTTCCAGAGGAGCTGTTACGCTAACAGGTAAAGATTTATATACATCTTTGAAATTAGTGAGTGCCCATTCAAGGATTTCCCCACACACACACACACACACAATACAAATATGTACTTAAAGTAAAACTTTCTTCTACATTGTTGCATACTGCAAGTTAAAAAGTAGAAAAGTGATATAACTATGCTAAGGATAGTATGCATGAATTAGTATTATAGTATTAGTATTCACGAATTAAGTCTAGAGTAATAAAATGCCCTAAAGTATAATGTCATAAGAATCTTTTATGTGAAAGCTTCATTTATATAAATCATTTTAAGGGAGGAGATGTATATCTTTGATTTTATCAGTGCACAGAACTCCTGGTATGAAAATCTCCTCTTCCACTGGTATAGCTTGGTAATTCATCTGAACCTTATAGTTACTGAGAGTAGCCTGGAATTTTGAGAGGTTAAATTATCATATCATTATCCAGAATCAGGATTTAAATCCAGTTCTTCCTAATTCCAAGGCCAGTCCTTAATCTGCTATACCAAGCTGCCTGTCATAAATCAATGAAAAAGATTTCATATGCAACAATACCATATAAATAATGGTTGTATCGGGTACTCAGGAAACCACTAAATTCCTTCAACTAATCTTTGTCCAACTAAATCTCTCAGTAATTTTCCATGGCTAAGCGGATTATACACAAAGTTTACAGCAGTATCAAGGAGGGAAATTCTGCAATTCAGGCATCAGGACCATTTTGGGAACAAATCTTGAACCAAGTCTACCCCGGTTCATATACCTGTAAAGATGTCCTTTATAATGGATAGAAATAAAGCAAGATCATATAACTTGGCTCAAGTGAGTATTATCTATTCATGACCTGGAGATGATCTAACTGAATGAATTACAGTTCTATTAATATCATCTACAATATATAGTAAATAAGTATGTATGTGTGTTTTTCAGGAAATATTTACCAAATTGGGCATTATTTAGATGACTCTATCTATCTATCTATCTATCTATCTATCTATCTATCTATCTATCTTTATCTCTCTCTGACTGTCTATCTATCTATCTATCTATCTATCTATCTATCTATCTATCTATCTATCTATCTATCTCTATTTATCTCTCTCTGACTGTCTATCTATCTATCTATCTATCTATCTATCTATCTATCTATCTATCTATCTATCTGTTGATATGTCGATATATATATCATAGTGATAGCTAGGTGGCACAGTGGATAGACAGACTACTGCACCTGAGTTAGGAAAGCCAATCTTTTGGAGTTCAAATCTTGCCTCAGCCACTTATGTGACCCCTAAATAAGTAAATTTGCCTTAGTTTCATCTACAAAATTGGCTGGGGCAGAAAATGGCAAACTATTCAAGAATCTTTGCCAAGAAAACTCCAGATAGGGTCATGAAGAGTAAAACATGACTAAAACAATTCAATAACAACATTCATAATATTCAAAATCCTGAAGTGACCTGTGTTGTCACTGATTCAGATATTCTCTCCAATGAATGTTGTTATTGAATAGTGGCTCATGCACTACTACCCATCTAATATATGTCTTTATCCAGGTCACCCCAGTTATTCAAGGCAGGTGATCCATTCAGTATACTGTACATCTTCCTCAATTTATCCTGATGTTGAGGGAATGCCAATGGCATATCTGTCCTGTCCATTGGTTTTCTATTATTTCATCTATCTGTGACCAGCTTATCTCCTTTTTTTGTTTATCATACATTACATTAATAACATCCTTCACTCCAATATGTCTCTATATTTCTTATTTGTTATAAGTTACAGCCAGTTCACACCCAATATATATTTCTCAATTGTTTATTGAATTAACTCATTTTTAATTTTGTAGAGAATTTAGAGACATCCATGACTAGAAACCATATAGCAATGCCAGATGCTACTATTTAATGACAAAAGTGGGAAAAGGACAATTGTGGCTATTAGCATTTTGGTAAGTGGAAGGTCATATAAATGTGCACATTTGATAAACTTCCTCATTATAAAGAATTTTCTCTATGTGAGGAGCTAGTGAACTCTAAATCTATTCTGACATAATTCTAAATTATGAAATGATAATTGGCCCCTCAAAAGCTACCTTTTAAAAAAAAGAATAGCAAATCCCTGATCATTTGCATCTCCCTTAACTTGAAAACATCCTGAGTAAAGAATTAATCATAACAAGAGAGGATGGGGGGATTATTTTTATAAATAGATGAAAGCTGAATCTTGATTGGTGAAGTTGGCATTTTTTCCATCCTTTTTGTTAAGGTGATAGGAAAAAAAAATAGACTCCGCAGTCTTCAATTACACGAAATCTATCATTAAGGAGGGACGTACCCAACAATTTTGCCATCAAAATGCAATCCATAATCAGTAGTACTACATTGG
Organism: Gracilinanus agilis; assembly: GCF_016433145.1. NCBI lineage: Eukaryota > Metazoa > Chordata > Mammalia > Didelphimorphia > Didelphidae > Gracilinanus > Gracilinanus agilis. The sequence goes on from NC_058131.1 coordinate 495,603,751, forward strand.
TCTATGATTCTATCCCTGATAACTAATTAATTAGTTGCCAAGTACTAAGTAATATAGCCAAGGTGTAGAAAGGGGCTTTTTCTTTTTTAAAAAGCTGAACAAAGGCATTTGTCAATTATATGGGCTAATGTTAGTTTCTGCCAAACATTATGTATTAGTTTTGAGCGGAATTATTTTCTTTTCAACTCTAAAAATAGAATTTCTTAGAATATAATATATAGATTTAGAGAAGTATACCATTTAGTAATTAATTCTTTTAAAATGTGAATATAATTCTTTGCTAAATTTTACTATTAAAATACTATTGTTCACAGCTTGGATATATGTATGCATATATACAAAGATGGGAACATGTGTGTGTTTTTTGTGTGAGTATATAGTACAAATATTGTTTATATAGAGATGTCATCATATATAACATATATATATGTACATACATATATATGGGTTCTTTTACAAAAGGTAGAGAAAAAGTAATCTTGCGTGCCCATTCATTGCTAAAATACATTGAATTAAAATGACTCAAAATTAATCTATCAGCAATATCAAAAATGGTAAGGGCAGTTTGGGTTATTTTCTTATGCTCACAAAGCCGTTTTAAATTTCCTGTTGAGTAGCACCAGGAAGCAAAATGTGAAAAAGAACAGGATAAAGAAGCTGCCTTTGGCCATTATATTTTAACTCTAGCAGAAGGAGTTGGGGGGAGGGGTGATTATTTTATATGAATTGGTTTTTACATTCTTAGTTATTAACCAAATTAGAGTTATTATCCAAGGAACAGAGATCCAAGAATAGATCTGGGGGAGACGCTATAGGCAGCATTCTTTGTGAGTGAACTTGTAGTGTTTATAGCAACCTATTCATTTTTAGCAGACCTTCCTACAACTGTGAATAACTTCACAGAGGTTTAAGAATAGAGGATTAACATGTGTGGAGATTATGTAGCCTAGAAGGCAAAAATATGTTGAACTTCAGAGGAACCAAGTTCTCTTTCCCCTAAAATAAGCCATTTTGTTAGAGGTCAAAGTTTTCTAACATGTAGATAAGAATCTTATGTTAGATGAGAGTATCGTGATTTTTTTAAAAGTAATTTGATGCCTTTAGTTTTAAGCAACAAAACCCAAAGAGGAAAATTTTTTGAAAATGAATTTTACGTATGTTATGGCAATCAATCAGTAATCATCAAGTACTTACTATGTGCCAGACACTATGCTAAGCATTAGGGATGCAAAAATGATGAAATAATCCCTACTGGTTAGGAAGCTAATTTTAATGAAAGAGAATACAAGTATGTATGTCCCTAACAACTTACTAATTCCTTTCTGTATCTCCTTCTGCCCCTTCATTTTTCATCTCTACATTTGTGTAAACATTTTTGTTTCATATATCTTTCATCATTGTGTGGAAGTGATTCCTAATTTTTAGAAGATTTGTCAAGAGAATATAGTCCCAGAAAATACTATTACATTGAAAAAAGGTTTCCATTAATGGCCTGATTATGAATTGTATGTCTACAGCCTCGTAATCAACTTAAATTTGGACAGAGTTATCGTCTGGTTAGTTGCGACAAAATAAATTTTTCAGGAAAGGCTCAGTGACTATTTACTCTATCAAAGAGGGATGGCAATCTGTGTTACTGTTAGGAGTAGTCTTTCTCAGGGCCATTGTTGGAATGAAATGAGATATTCTTGGGTCACTCACTAGTTAAATAAAGGAAATTTACTTAACTACAGCCTAGAAAGGATATATTATACAATGATACTTTATCGTTTAGGTTGGTTGTTGGTAATATGGTACACAGTAGTCCATCACATGCAACAATAGGCACTCAACACAGACAAGTGCAGACTGACAAAATAAAATCCTTGATTAACTCATACATGTCAAATTAATTGAATTTAGTTTGCATTAAATCAACCTGGTATCATTTTAGACCTCACTTTAAAGCTAATTGTGCATTAATTGACCTTGCATTTTTTAATCGTGGCCTAAATGGACTAAAAAATGGATATAATCAATTTTTTCATTGTTATTGGTTCCTTTCTTAATTTTGCATTCTTTCATATTTCACACCACATTTCTTCATATTCCTCATATTTATTATTTTCAAATGCTCTATAATTCCATTATTATAGCATTCCACATGTTATTCAGCCCTACTCCAATTATTAGACATTTACATTGCTTGTAATCTTCATTGATGGTTGAAATCTCCTTAATCACGAGTTCCCTAAGCTAAGGAAACTATAGGTTCAGTCTTTACCCCCAATTTTAGATCTTCACATTTATAAATATATATTTCTAATCTGAGCTCTCTTCTTCATTTCTGATGACAAGATTGTGGTATATTAGAAGTAATGAGTCAAATTGTATGATTATTTTTGTGACTTTTTTTTACACTAGCATCAAAAGTCCCTCAATGGTCTAACAATTTGAAACATCACTAAGCACAATGTAAATGTAATTATTTCTCTGCATTTCGTGTGTGAGAAGTATCACCACAAAGTTACCCTAATTTTAATTTTTCTGATGAATCGTAGAGTTGAGATTCTTCAAATGATTATTAACATGACCAATTAATCAATAACAATGATATTTTCCCCTTAAAAATTTATATCCACTTCCTAATGATGTAGGTTGTCAGTGGGTAATAAAGGGTAGTAATAGGACTGGGACCCTCATACTCTGAAATGTTACATTTCTCATTAGTAAGCACTAGTTAAACACCAACTGTAAAATCTGTAATTTCATTAGTCAAATAAGAAATGCAAATTGTCCAATTATCCATTCTATATACTAGATTGGTAACATTCTACACTAAACATTAGCTTTGTACCCATTCTGTTTTATCAATTGCTTATATTGTTCTTAGAAATAATTAATTACATATAAAGGACTTCCAAAGAGGCTACTCTAGTAGCTCCTGGGCCTATCCATTGGCCCTAAGGCTACCTGATCAGCCCCTAGCTAGACTATTCCAACAGCTATTATGCACACCACTTCTTCAAATTAATTTCTTTTATTGCTTCCAGACTGAACAGAATTTGAGTCTCCTATTCTTGGGGCAAGACCCTGCTACAGGTGTGTTTCTCCCGTATCCCTTATACATATTTGATATTAGGTTTTATCTATTTTCCTCAGATGCTTTTTTATATCTATTATTTCTATTTTCATCTCAATTAATTTGTTTTTGCATGGACTTGTATAAAATTTAATATACTCAAATTAAAATGTATGTTGTTAGCTAAACAATTACGTAGCTAGTATGGGAAAGACTCATCATGAAGCTATAATTCACTATGAATAAAGATAAAAGATTAAATCACCATTGTCCTTGACAGAAGGGAAAACTACACTAATTATATCACAGATCCTTGAAATATCAAAGTGAAAGAAAAGTGAGGGAGACCTGAATTTGCATCTTGCCTCCCTTTCCTCCTTGCTATTTGAGCCTGGGCAGTCATTTCTTTGTGCCTCAGTTTTCTCATCTTTAAAATGAAGATAATGGGGGGCAACTGAGTGGTTCAGTGGGTTGAGAGCCGGGCCTAAAGACAGGATGTCCTAGGTTCAAATCTGGCCTCAGACACTTCCTAGCTATGTGACCCTGGGCAGGTCACTTGACACCCGTTGCTTAGCCCTTACTATTCTTCTGCCTTAGAACCAATATATAGTATTGATTCTAAGATGGAAGGTAAGAGTTTGCTTTTTTTAAATTAAGATAATAATGGCATTAAATGGGAAAAATAAATAAATAAATAACCATGATATGTAAAAAAAAAGATAATAATGGCACCTTACAAGTTTGTTGTATGGATCAAAAGAGATAATATATGTAAAAGTGTTAGATAAGTATTAAAAATGGTCATTCTAATTATTGCTATTATTACCACCATTAGCACCACCATCATTATTATTAATATTATTATTATCTACCTAATCTGCTATTATTTTGCCTACAATTTACCTGCTATAAACTGAAATATAATTATAGAATTTTAGAGTTGGAACTCTACAGCTTACACAGATCTGAAGGTCTTTCCTGGTAAATGTCTAAGATGGTTGTAACTGCCAAACAACTTCTCTGAGGTTTTGCCAAGAGTCATCATAGTGCTAGGGTGGGACATGGATGGGACTGGAAGAGGGTGAGCATAGCTAGACAATTGTGGTGATCTCAAGGCTCTGAGAAAATAAATAGTAGCTCCATCTCACAGAGAGATTATTGTTTCCTCATAATAGAAAAGTATTTACAGCTCTCAGTCCCTCAAATCCAAACAATAATATTAATATCTAGCATTTATAGAGTACTTTAAAGTTTCCAAAGTACATTATATTATTTTCTCCTTATAACAACTTTGGTAGATAATCTTATTATTTCCCCCACTTACAGATAAGGAAACTGAGGCAGACAGAATTTTAGTGATTTCTCCAGGATCACACTGCTATTAAATGTCTGAGACCAAATTTGAACCCTAAGTATGGAATATTCTGAGCACTATACCACTTAATTGAGTATAGCTATAGTGTTTATCAGGCACTTGCTACAATACTTTGCACTGCACATTTGAACACAAAAAGGAATAAAATATATTGTCCCCATCCTAAAAGGAATAGTTAGCTAGAGTCTAGTTGGAAAGATAAAACTAGCATATTTGAAACAATTGAAATGTACAGCTTTGTGTTAAACTCTCTGTCATAAGAGAAACTTCTAATTTTAAAACTTCTTCAATAATTTCTAGCTGCTGAGTATACTGTTGTGATGAGATAAATATTCTGTGTCCATATTTGAAGTTATCTTTAGAAAGCCTTTTAAAGAATCTTTGAGCCTTTTTATATTATAGCTGTTATATAACAAGAAAAAATCCCAGAATTGGAAAAAAAAAACTCACAGAGTGTCAGGTCCAATGTACAATTGACCAGGAATCTTCTCTTTAACATTCCTGAAGAGTGTTCAAGCCTCCACTTTAAAACTCCATGGTTATGGAGGACATACCATTCTACAGAGTCAGCCCATCCTCTTTGGGACAAGTGAAAATCACAGAAATGTTTGCAATCCATTTCATTAGGGTATGTACAAAAGTTTTTAAAGTCCTACATTTATTGAATATTCAGTCATCATGTACATTACTTATATTCATTGAACTAAACAAAGAAAAATTAAACAAGTATAATGTTCATATAGAATACAATTTACATCTTAAATCTAAATCATAAAATTAAATTAAACCATCGTGAGATTAAATTAAAAGATAAAAGCTGATCTTCTGAGCTAAGATGGCTGTAGTGTAAAAGGAACTTCATGACTCTTCTTCTAATCACAAAAAACGCATCTCAAAAGAACAAAAATCAAAAACAGAGAAGGAAAGGAGCTCAACCATAGGGCACACCCTTGAAAGTAGACAGGGTTTTGGCACTTCCATGCTATAAGGGTGTAAAATTATACCTACCAAAGTGTGAGCTGATCACCCTAACAGATACCACCTACCTTGCCAGAGTCAGAGAGAAGGCCAGGGCAATCAATCTCTAAATCCTTGGGAGTTAGCTGAGAACAGCACAGTCTTAGTCCTGAGGACAGTGCAAAGTCTTGGCAGTAAGACGTGCAGAGCATGGGAGCAGAGAGTGCAGAGATGGGCTGGGCTGTCCATAGCAGATACCATGGAGACTTGAAAAATAGCCTCAGGACAAAAACCACTCTGTAAGTGCTGCCTGCCCTCCTCACTCAGACTTCTGGCTGAGAAGGGAGGGGTGTGTACAAAAGTATTTAACTTCTGACTGAGAAGGGAAGATAAAACTAACACAGCAATGGCTACCAACACCTAAGAACTACAATCTACAACTACCAAAAATAAGAAAAAGTCTCTGACCCTGCATAACTTCTATGGAGAAAAACAGCAAATGACAGAGGTGACAGCAGAGAATGACAAATAAGAAAACACATCCAAACTTTCAAAAAAATGGAAATTGGTCACAAGCTCTTGAGGAATTCAAATTGAAGTGCAAGAACCAAGTAAGAAAAATGGAGGAATGGTGGGAAGAAAAATGGGAGATAGAAATGCAAGTAATTCAAAAGAGAAATAACAGTTTAAAAGACAGAATCTCCCATTAGGAAAAAGAGGCACAAAAATTACATGAAATAATAATCAAATTGGAGACCAGAACTGACTTGCTGAAAGATATGAAAAGCAGGTTAAACCAAATTGAAAAGGAAATTCGAAAGATCATAGTTGAAAACCAGACTTTAAAGACTAGAACTTGGCAAGTAGAAGCTAATGATCCCACAAGTCAGCAAAAATTAATAAAGCAAAATCAAAAGAAAGACAAAATAGAAGGTAACATGAAATATATCATTGAGAAGATATCAGCCTTGGAAAATAGGCTCAGAAGAGACAATTTGAGAATCATAGGTCTACCTGAAAACCAAGAAAAAAAAGCAAAAGTCTTGGCATCATATACCAAGAAATTATCCAAGGAAATTGCCCTAATATTCTTGAGAAAGAGGGCAAAATAGACATTAAAGAGTCCATAAATCACCACCTATATTAACTCCTCAAAAGACAACCCCAGAAATGTAATTGCCAAATTCAAGAGCTTCCAAGCCAAGGAGTAAATATTATAAGAAGCCAGAAAGAAACAATTCAGATATGAAAGAGCCCCAGGCAGGATTAAGCAGGTTCTGGCAGCTTCCATGCTGAAGGACCTCAAGGCTTCGAAAATGATATTCAGAAAGGCAAGAGAATTGACTACAACCAAGGAACACCTACCCATCATAACTGACTATATACTTCCAGAGGGAAATATGGGCATTTAAGAAAACAGAAGATTTACAAGTATTTGTAAATAAAATACCAGAAATAAATGGAAAATTTCATGTCCAAATACAAAATTCAAACGAAACATGAAAAGGTAAACAAGAAAGAGGGAAAAAAATTTAATGGCTTCATTAAGCTCAAATTGTTTATATTCCTATATGGAAAAATGATATTTGTAACTCTCAAAAACTTTATTCAATACCATAGTGGTTAGAAGAATTATTCATAGGTAGAGGTTGGGGTACTAAGTGGTTTAAAATGATATGTAAAAAAAGGGGTGGGTTGAATAGAAGATGGCACCAAGAGAAACTTGAAGGAAGAAAAAAATAGAATAAATTATACAACATAAAGAGGTGCATGGGAGGGTGAGGGGAAGAATACTATTATAAGAAGGAGAGAGAGAAAGTGCAAATATGTAATACTTAAAACCTTATTCTCCATGGAATCAATTTTGAGAGGGAAGAGCATCTAGATCCATTGGGATATAGAATTCTATCTTACCCTACAGGGAAGTTGAAAGGAAAAAAAACCAAGGGGGAGGAGTGAAGTGGGGAGTACCAAAATGGAGGGAAAGAGAGGGGGAGGAAATTTAATAAATCATAAAGAAAAATAAGAGGGGAAATAAGAAGGGAAGGGGTTAGAAGGGAAGCAAAATAAAGATGTGGATTAGGGGGACTGATTAAAAGCAAAACACTGGAGGACAAGGCAATAGTGAAAGCAGGAAGGCAGGACTAGGAGAGGAAATCAAACTGATGGGGAATGTGTAGGTGGTAATCATAACTATAAATGTGAATGGGATGTACACACCCATAAAACAGAAGCAAATATAAAGTGGTCTAGAAACTAAAATCCTACCAAATGTTGTCCACAGGAAACATATGAGGCAGGTTGACACACACAGGGAGAAGGTAAGAGGCTAGAGCAAAATCTATTGGGCATCAATTATGAATAAGGAGGTAGGAGTCCCAATCATGATATCTGACAAATCCAAAGTAAAAATAGATCTAATTAAAAAAAGATAGGGAAGGTAATTATATCCTAATAAGAGGCAGTATAGACATGAGGAAATATCAGTACTCAACATGTATGTACCAAATGAAATAGCAACCAGAATTTTAAAGGAGAAACTATTGTAGCTTAAGGAGGAAATAGAGAGTAAAACAATAGTAGTGGGAGACCCAAACCTTCCTCTATCAGACGTAGATAAATCAAACCAAAAAATAAATAAATAAGAAATTAGTAAGAAATGTGAATGAAATTTTAGAAAAATTAGATTTAATAGATATATGGAGAAAAATAAATAGGGACAAAAAGGAATACACTTTCTTTTCAGCATCACATGATAAATTCACAAAGACTGACCATGTACTAGTGCATAGAAACATAACAAACCAATGCAAAAGAGCAGAAATAATAAATGCATCCTACTCAGATCATAAAGCAATAAAAATAATGATTAGTAAGGGCACAAAGAGAGGCAAATCAAAAATTAATTGGAAATTAAATAATATTCTCAATAATTGGTTGGTTAATGAACAAATCGTAGAAACAATTTATAATTTCACTGAAGAGAATGACAAATGAGGAGACATCTTATCAAAATCAATGGGATGCAGCCAAAATAGTACTCAAAGGAAAATTTATATCCCTGAGTGCATATATCAACAAATCAAAGAAGGAAGAGGTCAATGAATTAGGCAGGCAAATAAAAAAAACTAGAAAGAGAACAAATTATAAATCCCGATATACAAATTAAATTAGAAATCCTAAAAATTAAAGGAGAAATTAATAAAATTCAAAGTAAAAGAATGATTGAATTAATAAATAAGACTAGGAGCTGGTACTTAAAAAAACAAATAAAATTGATAAAGTAGTGATTAATCTAATAAAAAAGGAAAGAAGAAAACCAAATTAACAGTATCAAAGATGAAAAGGTTGACCTTACCTCTAATGTGTATTATTATCCTATAATGCAAAGTTTAAGTTCTTTTGAGAGTAATTTTAGAATAAGAAACTTGCTACCTCCCCAAATCCAGAAAGTGAATTGTTTTGAGAAGGCACCATGAAGATGCCTGCAGAGAACCTACACTGCATCAAGAAGATCTAGAATGAACTTTGGAGTGAAGTGAATTGAACTATGGGGGTTGAATGCATTTGTTTTGAATGTACACTCTTATGCAGAAGGATACTGCCTCCTAATTGGCTTTTTGTCAATAAGGCAATCATTGGATCATTGGTTTTGTCCTCTTTTCTTTTTATCCCCAATTTACTGTAATTTAAAAGTTGTTTATATTTACAAGATCCATTAGAGAGGCCAGTCTTCCTTGGATCTCAGTGGGGAATGTGTTATTGGAAATTTTGAGCCTTTGAACTACATTTCCCAAGAGGCCATGGACTTCCTGTCATTAAATGCTGATGTAGTCAGAGGGATAAAATTGAGGGGCCTGGCATTGCTAGATCTCTTTCCTTCCTATGGCGGATTGGTGGAGTGGGCTGTTTAAATAGGTACATTAGTATGGCACATGGCTTTATTTTATTACTTATTTATTCCTTTACTTCTAATGATTATTAATAAATCTCATGAAACAAAAAATTTTAAGTTGTTATTTTATATTCATTTTAACTGTTACAAATGAAGGGGAAATTAAGGCAATTATTAAGAAATATTTTTTTCCAATTATATATCAATAAATATGGCAATCTAGGTGATATGGATGAATATTTACAAAAATATAAACTGCCTATATTAACAGAAGAGGAAATAGAATACTTAAATAATCCCATATCAGAAATAGCAAATGAACAAAGTCATCAAACAATTCCCTAAGAAAAAATCCCCAGGGCCAGATGGATTCATAAGTCAATTCTATCAAACATTTAAAGAACAACTAATCCCAATACTATACAAACTATTTGACATAATAAGCAAAGAAGGAATTCTACCAAATTCCTTTTCTGAACAAATATGGTACTAATCCCAAAGTCAGGAAGACCAAAAACTGAGAAAGAAAACTACAGACTAGTCTCCTTAATGAATATTATGCAAAAATCTTAAATAGAATACTAGCAAAAAGACTCCAGCAAGTGATCACAAGGATCATTCACTATGATCAGGTGGGATTTATTTATACTAGGAATGCAAGGATGGTTTAATATTAGGAAAATCATCCACATAATTGACCATATCAACAACCAAACCAACAGAAATCACACGATTATCTCCATATAAGCAGAAAAAGCCATTGACAAAATACAACACCCATTCCTAGTGAAAACACTATAAATTATAGGAATAGAAGGTCCTTTCCTAAAAATAATAAACAGTATATATCTAATACCATCAACAAGCATCATATACAATGGGTATGAATTAGAAGCCTTTCCAATATGATCAGGAGCGAAACAAAGATGCCGATTATCACCTCTCTTATTTAACATTGTACTAGAAATACTCCCAGTAGCAATTAGAGAAGAAAAAAAAAAATTGAAGGTATTAAAATAGTCAGTGAAGAGACTAAGCTATCACTCTTTGCAGATGATATGATGGTCTACTTTATTTAACATTGTACTAGAAATACTCCCAGTAGCAATTAGAGAAGAAAAAGAAATTGAAGGTATTAAAATAGTCAGTGAAGAGACTAAGCTATCACTCTTTGCAGATGATATGATGGTCTACTTAAAGAATCCTAGAGAATCAACTTAAAAGGTAGTGGAAATAATGAACAACTTTAGCAAAGTTGCAGGATACAAAAAAACAAACCCACATAAATCATCAGCATGTCTACATATTTTCAACACACCTCAGCAACAAGAGTTAGAAAAAGAAATTCCATTTTAAATCACCCTAGATAATATAAAATATTTAGGAATATATTTCCGAAGACAAACACAGGAATTATATGAACACAACTACAAAACACTTTCCACACAATTAAAACTAGATCTAAACAATTGAAAAAAACATTAATTGCTCATGGATAGGACTAGCTAACATAATAAAAATGACAATCCTACCCAAATTAATTTACTTATTCAGTGCCATACCTTTTAAACTATCAAGAAACTTTTTTACTGAATTAGAAAAAATTATAACAATGTTCATTTGGAAGAACAAAAGATCAAGAATAGCAAGGGAAATAATGAAAAAAAAAGTGTGAAGGGGGGCAGCTAGCAGTACCAGATCTTAAAATGTACTATAAAGCTGTGGTCATCAAAACAATATGGTACTGGCTAAGAGACAGAAGGGAGGATCAATGGAATAAACTTGGGGTAAATTACCTCAGCAAGATAGTGTATGATAAACCCAAAGATCTCAAATTTTGGGACAAAAATCCACTATTTGACAAAAACTACTGGGAAATTTGGAAAACAGTATGGGAGAGATAAGATTTAGATCAATATCTCACACCCTACACCAAGATAAATTCAGAACGGGTGAATGACAGAAACTATAAGTAAATTATGTGAATATAGAATAGTTAACCTGTCAGATCTATTAAAAAGGAAAGATTTTAAGATCAAGCAAGAGATAGAGAAAATTACAAAATTTGAAATGAATAATTTTGACTATATTAAATTAAAAATGTTTTGTACAAACAAAACCAATTCAACCAAAATTAGAACAGAAGCAACAAGTTGGGTAGGGGGATCTTCATAACAAAAACCACTGACAAAGGTCTAATTACACACATTTATAAGGAGGTAAATCAATTGTACAAAAAATCAAACCAAGGAGGCAGCTGTGTAGCTCAGTGGATTGAGAGCCAGGCCTAGAGACAGGAGGTCCTAGGTTCAAATCCGGCCTTAGACACTTCCCAGCTATGTGACCCTGGGCAAGTCACTTGACCCCCATTGCCTACCCTTACCAATCTTCCACCTATAAGTCAATACGCAGAAGTTAAGGGTTTAAAATAAAAAAAAAAATAAAACCATTCCCCAATTGATAAATGAGCAAGAGACAAAAATAGGCAATTTTCAGATAAAGAAATCAAAACTATCAATAAGCACATGAAAAAGTTTTCTAAATCTCTTATAATTAGAGAAATGCAAATCAAAACAACTCTGAGGTATCACCTCACACCTGAAAGCAAAAGAAAGTAATAAATGTTGGAGGGGATGTGGCACAATTGGGACACTAATGCATTGATGGAGTTGTGAATTGATCCAGGCATTATGTAAGGCAATTTGGAACTATGCCCAAAGGGCTTTAAAAGACTGCCTGCTCTTTGATCCAGCCATATCACTGCTGGGTTTATACCCTAACAAGATAATAAGGAAAAAGACTTGTGCAAAAATATTTATAGCCACACTCTTTGTATTGGAAAAAAAATGGAAACTGATGGGATGCCCTTTGATTTGGCAATGGCTGAACAAATTGTGGCATAGGATAACTATGTAATACTGTTATGCTAAAAGAAATAAAGAAATGGAGGAATTCCATGTGAACTGGAATGACTTCCAGGAACTGATGCAGAGTGAAAGGAGCAGAACCAGGAGAACCTTATACACAGAGATGGATATACTGTGGCAAAATCAAATGTAATGGACTTCTCTAATAGCAGCAATGCAATGATCCAGAACAATTCTGAGGGACTTATGAGAAATACTATCCACATCCAGAGAAATAACTGTGGGCGTAGAAGCACAGAAGAAAAACAATTGCTTGATCACATGGTTCTATGGGGTTATGATTGGGGATGTAGACTAAATGGTCTCTCTAGTGCAAATATTAATAATATGGAAATAGCTCTTCATCAATGACACATGTAAAACCCAGTAGAATTGCACATTGGTAATGGTAGAGAGGTGGAAGAAGGGGAGGAAAGAACATGAATCATGTAACCATGGGAAAATATTCTAAATTATATAAATAAAATTAATAGAAAAAACAAAAGCCACATTTTTTGCAAGGTACACTGGATCATATCTCTAATCCTCTACAGATCAATATCTTCTAATTATTATTTTTTCCCTTATGTCAAACAGAAATCATCTTCTCTGCAAAAACTTTTAACCAGAGTTCATCCAGGCCCAAACAAAACAAATCTAATCTCTCTTCTACATTATAACCCTAAAAATATTTCAATGCAATTCAACTTGTTTATGATGCTATAATTCAAGTCAATTCAAAAAACAGGAATTAAGTACCTAATCTATTTCCTCTTCTCTTCTAATGTGCAAGGCACTTTGCTAGACATTTTCAGATTGCTATCGCTTCCTCAAGTCAAATATTCTGTTTCTCTTTTCAGATGACATGACTGAGTTTCCCTCCTCATTCCTAATCATTCTCCTCTGAATTTATAGCCCAATTTATTTTTTAATTTTTATTTAGACTATTTCTCCATGTTTACATGATTCATGATCCACCCCACTTCCTTCTCCCCCCTCCCAAAGCCGAAAAGCAGTTCCAGTGGGTTATAATCGTACCATTGTTTAAAATCTATTTCCATGTTATTTATACTGGCAGTAGAGTGATTCTTTAAAATCAAAACCCTAATTACAACCCTAATGCACTAGTTATCAATCATATATTTTGCTAATACATTACTGGTTCCACAGTTCTTTTTCTGGATGTGGATAGTGTTCTTTCTCCTAAGTTCTTCACAATTGTCCTGGATCATTGCATTGCTGCTAGTAGAAAAGTTTATTACATTCAATTGTGCCACAGTGTATTAGTCTCTTTGTACAATGTTCTCCTGGTTCTGCTCCTTTCGCTCTGCATCAATTCCTGGAAGTCGTTCCAGTTCACTTGGAATTCCTCCTTTTATTTATTCCTTTCAGCACAATAATATTCCATCACCAGCAGATACCACAATTTGTTCAGCCACTCCCCAATCGATGGCACCCCCTCATTTTTCAATTTTTTACCACCACAAAGAATACAGCTATGAATATTTTTGTATAAGGTTTTTTTTCCTTATTATCTCTTTGGGGTGCAAACCCAGCAGTGGTATGGCTGGATCAAAGGCCAGGCATTCATTTAAAGCCCTTTGTGCATAGTTCCAAATTGCCCTCCAGAATGGTTGGACCAATTCACAATGCCACAAGCAGTGTATTAGTGTTCCAATTTTGCTACATCCCCTCCAACATTTATTGCTTTTCTTTGTTATCATATTGGCCGATCTGCTAGGTATGAAGTGGTACCTCAGAGTTCTTTTAATTTGCATTTCTCTAATCAGAAGGGATTTAGAACACTTTTTCATGTGTTTCTTTATTTTTTTTAACCCTTGTACTTCAGTGTATTGTCTCATAGGTGGAAGATTGGTAAGGGTGGGCAATGGGGGTCAAGTGACTTGCCCAGGGTCACACAGCTAGGAAGTGGCTGAGGCTGGGTTTGAACCAAGGACCTCCTGTCTCTAGGCCTGACTCTCACTCCACTGAGCTACCCAGCTGCCCTCATGTGTTTCTTGATAGTTTTGATTTCATCCTTTGAAAACTGCCTATTTATGTCCCTTGACCTTTTGTCAATTGGGGAATGGCTTGATTTTTTGTAAATTTGACTTAGTTCCTAATATATTTGGGAAATTTAACCTTTGTCAGAGAGTTTTGTTATAAAAACATTCTCCCAGTTTGTTTTATAGCCCAATTTATTAATGTGATTTTCAAAATGTGTGCCCCAAACAGAAAACAATGTTTCAGATATGATTTGGACACTGCAAAATCTCCCATGTTATGAAACATTGCATTTCTATTCGTCCCAAAAGGCAACAAGGTTTAATGATTAGAGAGCTATCCTTAGTCATGAAAATCTTAGTTAAAGATCTTCATTCAATAGACAATAGCTGTGTGACTTTGGACAAATTATTAATTTCTTATGACTGTAGACATTAAGACTCTACTTTGCAGAGGAAAGAATAGCCTTACAGGGAGCTCCTTGAAGCCAATGAAATACTATAGTTATTTTTTTAAAAGACCCTAAAAATATATTATATATTCTAACAGCATGATCACAGAAGACCTATTTTAAGGGGTGATGACGTAAAGGAGAAAGGGGGAGGAGAGGAAAGGAGAGAATCAAGAAGGGAGAAAATTTGAAACTTGAAATTTTTAAAAACAAATGTTAAAAAATTTTATATGTAATAGAAGGAAAAAGAAAATATTATATTAAAAAAATAAATGTTATACCAACTAGTGGTATAGAGGCTAGAGTCATGGAGGGGAAGACTGCAGTTCAAATTCAGCCTCAGACATTTACTAGTTTTGTGACTCAGGGCAAGTCACTTAACTGCTACCCCACCTCAGTTTCATCACTCATAAAATGGAGATAATAGTAGTACTTAACTCCTAGAGTTGTTGCAAGGATCAAATGAGGTAATATATATGAAGTGCTGTATAAATATTATTGTTGTTGTTATTATCATTAAAATAATTGATTCAGGTCATGGTTATATTTCACTAAAAGAACAAAGAATTTCTAGGTGGCACACTGAATAGAGTGCAGGATATGGAGTCAGGAAAACACCTTTTTCTGAGTTCAAATCAGGTCCCAGATACTTAGTAACTGTGTTAATTTAGGCAATTTGCTTAACCTTTGTGTTAGTGGAAATTTGGGGTTCGTTGAGCTTTAATATTTAGATATATGATATAAACTTCCTGTGGACATTTAGGGGACTTGGAAACTATATTTCCCATTATTCCCTTATGGAGGAAGTGTGATTACGTAGACAGATGTATAAGACTCCTGATGTGACTGGGACGTGCACTCTTTTGTAAGAAGCAGCCAGGTGGGCAGAAGGTAATGAAGTGCGATTTGAATTAGATCTTAGCAGGTGCATGGCCTTCTTAATTACCTACCAATATGGCTTTAAATAAACTATTAATACTTTTAAATATATCCATATATATCAATATTATTTTTAACACCTTGTTTGGCTGAATTTCCTCAACTATAAAATGAGCTGGAGAAGGAAATGGCAAATCACACCAGTATCTTTGCCAAGAAAACCCCAAAAGAGGTCATAGAGTTGGACATTCCTGAAAAATGACTAAAGAATAAAAGAAAAACTTGTCACAACTTAGGTATACTCATTATGGAGGATTTAGAGGAAAACAAACAAAAATTCCCACAGAAGAAAAAGATCCAGAAAATTTCATCCAGTTTTGATAAAAGAAGAACCAACTCTGGTGAAATCATTGAACTATCAAAAGATCAAAAGCATATGAGCTAAGGTGATAGAATACTATTGTGCTCAAAGGAATAATAAACTGGAGGAATTCCATGTGAACTGGAAAGACCTCCAGGAATTGATGCAGAGTAAAAGGAGCAGAGCCAGAAGAACATTGCACACAGAGACTGATACACTGTGGTAAAATCTAATGTAATGGACTTCAGTACTTGCAGCAATGCAATGATCTAGGACAATTCTGAGGGATTTATGGAAAAGAACACTACCCACATTCAGAGGAAGAACTATAGGAGTGGAAACACAGAACAAAAACAACTGCTTGAACACATAGGTTGATGCAGACATGATTGGGGATGCAGACTCAAAACGACTACACCAATGCAACTATCAATAATATGGAAATAAGTCTTTATTGATGACACATGTTAAAACCAGTGGAAATGTGGTTCGGATATGGGGGGGGAGGTGAAAGGGGAGTGAAGGGGCAAGTAAGGACATGAATCATGTAACCATGGAAAATTTTTCTAAAAAATAAAAAATAAATAAAATCCTATAAAAAAACAACATATGAGCTGAAATTAAAAGGAGATATTTAGTGTCAGGTTGGTATTCTTGATTCACCATCTTCTATAAAGGAAGCATTATTCATTTGATTATAATTAAATAGTCATTAAAATAAAAGAGAAACAAGTTTAGTTTAGAATCTTTCCTTTTCCTCTCTCCTAGCATCTTAAAAGTATCAAATGGCACTCAATGTTAGAAGTGACTATGTACTTTTCTTCTCAAAAGTTGCAGATATAGGTTTAAGTAAGATGATTTTCTTCCTTGTACAAATACATAGAGCCACCTTCAATGCTTTTTAAATGGTACACTCTTTACTTATTAGAATAGGACATGTTCTTTGCAAATACTAGAGTGCATTATGTAAATTGTGAATTTAGGTGCATAAATAGCTTACTTCTATTTTTCTAAAAATGCAGAAAGCATTTAGGCATATTACTTCCACGTAGCCTGACTGAGAATAATACATTGTTCATCCTCATGTCTTTAATGGCTGTTGCAAATATTTTGTTTTTGTTTTTTTTAAAACTTAGGAGTGCCTTGATTTAACAATACTTTCATTGTTCGAAGTCTGTCTTAAATATTTTAACATTTTCCCCACACAAAATGATACAAAATAGTATTGACATGAAGTCAGGAGAGCTACTCCCGAGTCCTGGCTCTATTTATATTTATATGGCTTTGGAGATGCTACTTTTTCTGTCTCACTTTCTTCATTTGTAAAATGAAAATAACTATGATTATCCTACCTATTCACAGGAGAGTGGAGAAAAAAGTACCTAGTTGTAGGAAGAATTCATAGTACATTCGGTACCATAGGACACATACCCCAACATTGTCATCTATCCATGATATGAGGTAAGGTCAAACTTTACTGTAATGGAACTTCTGGAGGGGTGGGTTATGGTGCAACAGATCCCTGAAGACCTTCCATTTCCTCTAATTATCTGCTTCATGGCTTCTTGACCCTTGTCAAATTGATGCCATGGCTTTCACCAAAGCAGCAGGAGAAAAATACATTACTGGACTTGGGATATCCATTGTGAAAGGTTTCTCTTTCCTTCCTGCTACAGGAAGTACCCTGGACAGTAGTTGTATCACCCCTCACAGCAGGTCCTGCTGGAGATGTCCTCCTTTCCTGTTCTAGAGTCTGTACTTAAGGGGAGAGGAGCCTAAGGAGGCAGAGGTGGCTGGTGATGTTGAGAGGAAATGGGAGTGGGCAGCTGTATCGCTTCTGCTCCAGGATGGGGGAAGTCCTGAAACCCAGACTCCTATATACAACGACTTTCATCACCAAAGCATTCTCCTTTATGTGTGCCAGAGCTTTATAAAAATCGAAAGTACTTTGTATATGGCAAGGTGAAAAGGCTGCTGGTTTTAGAAATCAGAAGACCTAGATTTAAACCCTGTGGCTGTTATTATTTATTATAACCTTGGGCAAGTGATTTCATTTATGGCAATTGGATAAGATGATCCCAAAGATCCCTCTCAACTCTGTCTGATTTTATGAAGTGCAAAGAAAGAGGGGAAAAAAAGATACATTTTTAAGGGGGGAAATGACTGCTTTTACAGGGGGAAAAATCACATACTGACATTCAAATGAAGTGAAATCATAAGCTTTGTTTTGATAAAGGGGTCCTTGTTAAAAATTTTTGGTGTAAATTTCCAGATTTCTAGAAGCCAGTGATTGTTTCTTATTTGTCTTTTTAACCTCAGTTCCTTGCACATACTAAATGTTTAACAAATGTTTTTCTGAATTAAATTGAAACAAAATGTTTATCTCTTGGAGGCAGTATGGTACTCAGATTAATAGGATCTGAGTCAAAAGCCCTGGATTTGACTCTTGACACTTCTACTTCCTACCTGTGTGATTATTGGCATGTCATTTTATCTCTTCTATAAAATAGGGATAACAATGCTTATGTTATTATTATAATAGAAAAGAATAGTATAATATTATATGTAGAAACCATGTAAAGGAAATGAATAATAAAATGGCAAATAATAAGAAAGTAATTAGGTAGCTCAGTGGATAGAGTTCTGGGCCTGAAATCAGGAAGATCTGAATTCAAATCTGGTCTCAAAATACTTATTACCTTTTACCCTCTGTTTGCCTTGGAGAAAGGTAGGTGGCTCAGTAGATAGAGCACTTCATCCAAAAAGTCAGGAAGACCTGTGTTCAAACCCAGACTCAGACATTTCTTGGCAAACTATCCCAATATCTCTGCCAAGAAAACCCCATGAACAGCAATGGTGTGCTATCATCTATGGGTTCATGAAGCATTGAACCTGCCTGAAAAATAAGAAAAGACAATAAGAGAAGTAAATTTTATAAAAAGATTAATAATAATAATAATAAGCATCCAATCTTCTCAATAACTCTGGGAGATAGGACCTCATATTATCCTCATTTTAGAGATGGGGAAACTGAGGCTGACAGACAGTAAATGGCTTGCCTAGTGTCCCACAGCTAGGAAGAGTCTAAGGCTAAATTTGAAGGTTTTCTAGATTCCAGGACCAGTATATATTATGCCACTTAGCAGCCTACATTACCTTAAAGAACTTAAAATGTAATTTATGATCAGCCCCTAAAGAAATTGGTGCTTGAGTTACCAGTCTATGTTTTTGGTATGGAGACATCCTCACAACAAAAGCAGGGAATATTTCACTTGTCATTTTATGTCCCCAGCAACTGGCACATAATAGATACTTGATAAATGCTTATTGCTTGGTGGATTGGTGGTTGTTCTTAGACAAAGTATTCTTAAACTGAGGAGACAGAAAAATCACTAAAATAATTTTGCCCTACTCAAATTTTATGGCAATAACAATATACTTAATTAGATACTTCAATGACTCTTTCATGTCAAATCCTATTCATGATTCCTCCTCTAAACCTTATCCTGATGCCTCCTCATGACATAGAAGTTGGTTAAGTACAATATTGAAACAAAATGAGGCACTCACAACTCCCTGAAAAGATCACAAAAGGAGGTTTACTTTGTCCTAATAGCAAAGACATGCAAAAAGGATGCAGTGCCATTTAATTAATTTAATTTCAACAGAGCCTTTACATACCCCTATTTTTCTTCATATGAGCCTACTTGTCAATAGGGTGAGGTAGGGTGATTAGTATGGCATTTAGAAGTCTACCAAATCAGAGGGAACTAAATCTGTAAGAGGTGAACTTTTTATGACTGTAGTTGATCAGAAAATTGTGTCAGAAAAGGCAGAGATCAATCAAGTACTAAGGACATCTTTGATGCCTTTTAGCCAGAACTAGTCCTTTTGGGGAAGGAATTTGTAGAGTCCTACTTCTGTCACAAAAAGATCTTCAAGGTCATGTCAATAGTATGCCAAGCTCTGGTAGGTGCTACCAAGCTAGAAAGACTTTTAGTGTTTTGTTTTGTTTTGTTTTAATTTTCCCAGCAACAAATTACATTAGCTAACTGAGGACCTGTGTAGTTGAATACAAAGAAGATCATTCCAAGTGGGTTGGACATTCTTTGGGCATTGTTGACTTATTAACAAGGAAAAATAAGAAAAAAAAGAAAGAAAATTATTACTTTATAGTATTTAAACTTGGGTGTTTCAAGTTAAAATATTTGTCTAATTTTTTTTTTAATTTTAAGCTTTCTTAATATTAATCTTTAGCTTTTTAATTGTTGCTGATAGGCATAAAATGATCGAGTCATTTCCCCTTTCTGACCAATAATTGTCCTTCAGGAGAATGAGAAGGATGAAACATGAATTGAACAAGCAGAAAAAGTACTGGAATTGGAACCAGAGGTCTTGAGTTTTCTTCCATTGTTGTTCCTTGCTACCTATATAAGGTTGGCTAAGTAACAAACAAATGAAAAACTTATAAAGCTCCTTGTAAACTTTAAAGCGCTATATAAATGCTAGCTAATATTGTTATTAATGATGATGATGATGATGATGACAATAATATGATGACTCTGGTGATCCATTTCTGCTATAAAGCTATGATTTTTAAGGTCTTTTCCCTGTAGGGGAGAGATGAAATAAAAACACCTAAGCCCATTTAATGGTTTAAGAGGCGTACACACCCTATGTAAGGAGGGCCAGTGATAATGTATCTATTTTATTCACCCATCACAGGTTACCATTAGCTACTCCATTTCCCAGCTTCATGGAGTCCTTAAAATGAACTGGAAATGTATGCAGCAATACTCAGAATTAGCTATTTTCTTAAAAGCAGGAAGCCTTGAGCAAGAGGCAAAGTTCTAATTTCCAACTCAATACTAGTGACTCAGGAAGTTCAGACAGTTCAGATAAGGTTCAGATCTGAGCACTTTATGAATTTCCCTCCTGTCCTTTTTCCTTATGCTAGTGTATTGCCAGTGGCAAATTTCCCTTTGGAGTAGAGAATTTGTGAATAAAGCATACAGCTTCTTGTAACAGATTGGTTATGATGATAAAAATCAAGAATAATCTTAAACAATTTCCTTAGGTAATTCTGATAAATAAAGATACAAAACAGCATTATCATCATTTTGGCTTAAAGAGAGCAAGAAGATTATAAGTAACATTGATGTGTGGCCAGGAAAATTAAAGACAGAGGAGTAAAAGTAGCTGGAAATCAGTAATGGATCATTGCCGAACAGTAAATAACAAGAAAGAAAGGAGACAAATGCAGGAAGATGTATGACATCCCCAAAGTGCTTACAGATGACAGACAGTTCAATGCAGACAAATGAAATGTAATTATGACTTTGGTGAGTTTTCATGACATCAGGCAACTCTTTGTAAGAAATAAAATATGAGTTTTTAAAAAGGATAAAAAAAGAATCTGGAGACGAGTCTGTGTATCATTAATGAATGAGAAACAGAAAGAGAAAGACAAATCAATGCAGTAAACGAGTCTTAATGGCTCAATTGTGTGTCCATACCACCAAATCTGTGCATGCTTCAGAGATCCCCATACAAAAGAGAGCTTTTGAATGATAAAATCCTAGAAATGAAAAAATGCAAAAGAAAACCAGAGGTCTTGTGGTTAATCATTGAATGTGAGGAATCACTTCCTGTACTGCAGCTTCTTTGTGTTTTGCCCAGATGGGTTTTAAAGTGTCCATAGTAATGGAGTTTCACCACTCCACTGAGGATAACATTTTGTAATCTGCTCATTTTCACCAGATTTAAAACATACCACACATATTGTATGTGTGTGTGAGAGAGAGACAGAGAGAAAGAGAGAGACAGAAAAGAGACAGAGACAGAGACAGAGACAGAAACAAAGAGACAAGGGACAGAGAAAGGAAGAGAGAGAAAGAGAAGAAGGAAGGAAAAAAAAGAGAAGGAAGGTGAGTGAAATTCAATGTCATGGAATTAGTCCTGTATTGTGAGCAAATCACTTCACTACTCTAAGCCTCAGGTTTTTTATCAATAAAATGAGTATATATAATACTTGAAATACCTACCTTATGGGGTTATTGTGAGGCAAGTTTTAATAAATCTTAAAACATGCCTGCCATTCCTGGCTACAAGGGAGGTTGAGACTGATGGATCACTTGAGTTCAAAGGTTCTGAGCTACAATAAGGCAAAAGTTGATCAGGTGGGTATCTGCTTTAATTCTGGAATTAATATACCAGAAATCCCAGGAGAAGAAAATCAATAAACTACCTAGTGAGGGGTAAAATGGTCTAGATCAGAAAAATATGGTGGCTTAAAGCTTCCATACCAATTATCATTGGGATTGTTCCATATATATATACTTCCAGCCCAGTGAGATAAAGAAATATAATATCAAAAATAATAATGATATATAGATGTATAATATGTATACGGGGCATTCTTATGATAGCTAATACTATACTTCTCCATACTTAAGGTCATCCTGCTAGGCAGCTATGTGGCATAATAGATAAAATGCTGGGCCTGTAGTTAGGAGATCTGAGATCAAAACTAGTTTCAGACACTTATTAGCTGTGTAACCCTGGGCAAGTCACTTAACCTCTATCTACTTCAGTTTCTTCAACTGAAAAATGAAGTTAATATTATCACTATTAACAAGGGCTGTTTTGAGGATGAGCCAAGGTAATATTTGTATACAACTTAGTACAGTGCCTTCCAAAAAGTAGGTGCTTAATTTAAGACATCTTTCCTAGTCCTCAAAAATGTGATTAAAGAGACTCAATTTGCATACCTAAATTTTGTCACTTACTAATCATCATACTTCTTTATACTTCAACTTCTCTACCTGTAAAATAAAAATATTTTCCCCTCTATATACCTTTAAGGAATGTCTTAATGGTTATGGGAATGCTTTTAAAAGATATTGTAGCAGTCCTATAATGAAAAAACATATTATATGAATGTATTTCCCAGTTATCTGTGCTAAGAGGGATATATGAGAGAGTAAGAGATAAAAAGAAATAAGAGATAATAATTTTATCTTTAAAATAAGGGGTTTGTCTCTGAGGTTCCTTCAAGGTTCATGACCTCATGTCATCTCCAAATAGAGGACCTCTGGGTACATGACATATGAACCTGAATTAAGACCAAAAGATTAGGTGGTTGGTGGTGGTGTCAAAGAGTGGAGGCATTTTGGCATGGGTTTAAGTCTGGTATATTTGCATGTAACTTCTTTTTGGTGGAGAAAATGATTATTCAACACTACACTTCCATAAGGGGCAGAGTTAGAGCTTGACAGAGGACAGAATTTCTTTTTATTTCCTGCTTTGAAAAAGGATATATGTAGTTTCAAGGTTTCTTCAGGGAGAAAAAGGAAGGAAAGAAAGACTTTGTGAAAGAGCAGAGCTAACACCTCAAAATCTCCCTGATGTCTAGTTTGCTATACTAGAAACTTTAGGAGATTTCCTCTTGAATAATATTGGAAACTCAGTTTAGCTGGAATACTTGCATGAAGGGAAAAACTCCTTCACTTTTTATATTGTTTGGCATATATTAATCTGCATAGCTTTCCCATTTCTGTTTACTTTCAGTTTGGATAAATGAGTTTATTCACTAATTACTAGTTTTAAATTTTTTTTAATAACTACTATTTGATGGGAAGGAAATTAGGCTTTTAGATATAGATAGTGGTATTCCTTAACCACTAAAGGATAGTGATCAGAAAAGTGGCTTGAACCTTAAAATCATTTCCCCTAGACAAGCAATGTAGGTAAATATAATTCTAATCTGGTGTCTAATTCGGAGGAGAGAAGAGTGGGAAAGCCTGGTGGTCTCAATCTTTTGCTCCCTTCTAGGCAGGAATCAAAACTTTTTTGTAGAGAAATGGATAAACTTACAGAAATACTCATTCATACCTCTCTCTAAACCACATTAGACAAACCCACATGGACAGAACTGACATGAACAACACATTTTACACGTGCAGATTTATTCAGAGTGGCAGTAGAAAAAAAGGTACCATAAATCTTCAGGGTACCCTTTAGTCCCAAGGAAGAGGATGTAACTATTCCAGCCCTGAGAAAGTGAGTCCAAAGTGTATGTCATTCATTACAATCTAGAACTTCATCTATCTTAGGAGATTTTTGTCCTTGTTTTGATATTTTCTTTAACCAAGACTACTTATCATCTTGGCAGGAAAGTTTAGAATTTATTTGCATTGCCTTTGCTATATCATGACTACACAGGGACTTTATTCCAGATGTCCTTTGAAATAGGGACCAGAGGAAATTTTCCTTTATGACAACCTTTAAGGGAATCATCTATGGCACAGGGACCACTAGAAAAAAAATTGGGATCTGCCCTATGTAAAAAGGAACACTAAATTTTTTTAAAAATTTTTTTTTTATTGATTAAGAAAATTTTTCCATGGTTACATGATTCATATTCTTTCCCTCCCTTCCTCCCACCCCCTACCATAGCCATTGCCCAATTCCCCTAATTTTTACATGTGTCTTATAATGGGGAATAACCTGGGAAGTTAGCTAAATATTATCTGTGGGCTCACAATGGGGTGTGAGGGAGACAGGAATGTCAGAAGGCAGGACCAAACAAGGCAGGGAGACTGGGTTTAACTGCTAAGGAGGTATCTGTTAACAGAAGTGGCAGTTAGGCCCTAACTGTCACTCTGCACCTTCTAGGCAAGGGGCCTAGGGAGACTAGCAGGCAAAAGGCAAGAGTTTATAACAATTTTAATTAAAGAAACAGGAGTAAAGGATGGGAATAGGGGTTTCTACACTTTCAGACTAAGGGCAAACCACAGGGGCAGGGGAACGGACTTAACTACACTCATCTAATACCTAAGCCAGGCAGAGCCCAGAGAATAGCAGGACTGGAGTGGGAATCCTCACAGCAGAG
The DNA here is from genome assembly GCF_016433145.1 of Gracilinanus agilis. NCBI lineage: Eukaryota > Metazoa > Chordata > Mammalia > Didelphimorphia > Didelphidae > Gracilinanus > Gracilinanus agilis. The sequence goes on from NC_058131.1 coordinate 495,628,533, forward strand.
TCCAGAGATGTTATCAGGATGCCAGGTGCCAACTCCTCCAGAACTGATAATCCAAAGTAGCCCAGTAGGGAGAGGAAGTCTGCAAGCTGTCCACCAGATCACAGGCCACTTCCCTACTCAGTGCTGTCTAGCAGGATTGATGTCCTCTGCTTTCAACCTTCACCACTCTCCAAGATCCCAGGGAATCAGGGTACAGCTCTACTAGCTCTGAGGTCTCCCAGGGTCAGTTACAGCTTGTCCCAACCACCATGAAGTCTGTCTCAGAGAGAGAGCCACACTTCCTGCTTCCCCATTCCATTTGGAATTCTCCAGCCCTTCCTGTTAAGTCTCCTAACTAATAACTAAATAATCTTCCTAATAACAGTCTTTGATCAAAACCTATTTCTATATTATTGATATTTGCATTAGGGTGATTGTTTAATGTCTACATCCCCAATCATATCCCCATCAACCCATGTGATCAAGCAGTTGTTTTTTTTTTCCTGTATTTCTACTTCCACTGCTCTTTCTCTGGAAGTAAACAGCATTCTTTCTTATAGATCCTTTAGAAATGTCTTGGATCATTGCATTTTTGCTAGTAGAGAAGTCCATTACATTTGATTGTGCCACAGAGTATCCATCTCTGTATATAAGGTTCTTCTGGTTCTGCTCCTTTCACTCTGCATCAATTCCTGGAGGCCATTCCAGTTCACATGGTATTCCTCCAGTTCATTTTTCCTTTTAGCACAATAGTATTCCATTACCAGAATATAACACAATTTGTTTAGCCATTCCCCAGTCAAAGGGCATCCCCTCGTTTTCCAATTTTTTGCCATCACAAAGAGTGTGGCTATAAATATTTTTGTACAAGCCTTTTTCCCTATGATCTCTTTAGGGTATAAACCCAGTAGTGGTATGACTGGATCAAAGAGCAGACAGTCTTCTTTTAACGCCCTTTGGACATAGTTCAAATTTCCATCCAGAATGGTTGGATTAATTCACAACTCCACCACCAATGCATTAATGTCCCAATTTTGCCACAACCCCTCCAACATTTATTACTTTCCTTTGCTGTCATGTTAGCCAATCTGCTAGAACACTTAAAATTTTTGTCTAACTTCAAGTTTCAATGCCTCAGGGAACTAGAGGAACCATGGTATAGTTTGTACCCACAACCATAGATTTTTTACTAGAAGATGAGTGAGTGATTTCTAGTACATCCCAGATTTCCACTGCTTATCCTTTATTTTCAAAGAGAACCAATTATATAGATTAATGTCTTGACTTGGTAGCTAATTGAATTTAAGTGAGACAGAATTGCACAAAGTTGTCAGTCTTACTATCTTTTCTAGAATCATCCAAGTCCAGTGGCAAGATAGAAGTCAGAATGACTGGCAATGACCTGGAATGCAGTGGTTGACCTTGGCATCCTTGATGTATGATCAAACTCTAAGTGCTCCATAGTGCCTGTTTCAGCCACCTTAATAGTGCCTGTTTCAGCAGAAGGACTAACCTGGCAGACTTGACATATTTTGGCATGAATTTTGTAGGCCCAATATTTTGTAGGATCTGAGCTAAATTTTCAACCTATACATTCTTGAGACAAAAATTGCTAAAGGGAGAGTATGACCCAGATATTGGAAAAATGTTTATGTTTCTTCTTGGTATATTTTAAAGTCACTATCCCTCTGTCAAAGGCAGATGATGTTTAGACATTAAGCAGAACCACAGCATTAGTCTCTGGTCCCCAACAAGTGGAGGACCAGAGGTAACTGGAGATGAAGTCAAGAGTAACAGAGAAAAAAAAGACACTCTAATCCCCCAATGTAAGATTTTTCTAAAAAAATATGATTCCTTACTCTAAGGAATTTATAGTCTACTTAAACAATATGTGACATATACTCAGGTGGGTTGAAAATGAAACAACTTTAAAAGTGTTTAAAAGTGCATAGAAGAATGCACTCTTCTCTAGGTTAAAAATGTGAAACCAATAATTGGATAATTGGATAATATAGGCAAGATACTGGCCTTGAGTAATTAAGAAAAGGGAAATCATCTCAACAAATAAGGAAACTATCTGTGTATATGTATTGTGGGGGGAAACCCATGTAATGGCATTAACTACCTGGGGCTGTGATATTTCACATTCAAAAATCAGTAGGAAAATCATAATTTTGATTAAATCTTATTGGCAAGGAAATGTCAGATTTGATAGGGTACTTACACAAGAGCCACCAAGGCAACAATATTGTGAATGACTCAATGATTGCTAATACTCTCTCTGCAATGGATTGAGACAATGTTTTACTGAGACTGGAAGAGGTAGTTTCTAGTAACACTGAAATGTCTTTGAAATTCTCTGTGAGCCTAAATCCTAGAATTCATCTCATCTATACTCAAGTAATTCTATTTTGTCACAATATTCTGTATTCTTTCCAAGCTCTGTGTAATTTTGGCACTAATCATTGTATACCTGATCATAGAGGTAAAAGACACCCCACAGCATACTCTATGAATCACAGATCAATGGTGTCTTCTTCCACAGATGAAGTTCAATACTTTATATGAATATAGAAAGCTATCAAAACATAACTCAATGTTATATACATTTCAATGAGAATTCAAAAGTGTAGAGGGATTCATGAGTACTGGTTGCACATATGCTGTGGATTAAATCCATTTTGAGCTCATATCAGATAAGAACTATCAAATTAATATTTTAAACCTATGTTGATATTGGATATTTAACCATGAGGTAGTATATATATATATATATACACATATATATATACACATATATATATATACACACATACACACACACACATACACACACACACACACATATA
>NC_058131.1:495631690-495836319 GCF_016433145.1 Gracilinanus agilis
TGAAGATAATAGTAGCATGAACCTCATAGAGTTATTTTGAGATTCAACTGAAATAACAAATATCAAGTATTTGTAAACCATAAAGGCCTCTGTGTATGCATACACACACACACACATACACACACACACACACACATATATATATATATACATATATATTCACTTCCTTGAAATTAGATGTAGCTTATAGGTCCCAGTGTAATTCAGTTTGTTTGATATAACCCTACTATTGCTCAAATTAACCCTGTCTGTTCATGCAAAACCACCAAAGCTAGACCCAGATAGGTTCATTTAGCCATATCAGGCATTGAGATAGCTCCTGGGATTATTGGTTTCCCAGAGTAAACCACCATTCCTGACCCCTAGATATAAAAGGGCTTCAGCTCTTACAACACCCACATTGCTCTTCAGATCCAATAGAATCACATTATCTTCTTTTCCTGGATACATTTTAGAGGTCACTAGAGTGGAGGAGAGCATTTTTTAATTCTTATGCTGTATCCAAATTCAAACCCTTATTCCTTGTCTGGCTTAAATTCAGAATCCTGAAGCCCAAACTCTTGAATAGCTTTTGACACTTCTGTGCAAGTAAAATCTTTATTTTCTTTGAACTGACTCGTGTTTTAATGGTTTCATTTATCACATATATCAAACCCGAGAGACTGGTTCATTTAGAAGTAATGCTGCACATATCTAATGATTTGTACATTTGACAATCCACAAAGGTTCAGAGACAATCTGAAAAAAAAGGAAAAAAAATGTGTTTTTTAAACTATATTAGAATAATAATTTTGAAAAGAAAAAAATTTGCTTTTTAAAACTATATTAGAATAATATCTTTGAAAAGACAATAATAGTAAATGCAATCACAACCATTCAATTTGCCAGGCTTGTCTATCTATCACTAACTATGCTAGAACCCCTAATGAAGATGACCACTATCAATTATACAGAACAAAGCAAAAAGGATTTAAAGCACGTGTCACCATAGGATCTATGAATTTGAGGATGGGAAGAAGAGTTTGTAGGCTTTCACTATGATATAGTCACAGAACATTTCTACTAAAAATATTCAACGTCTCATTTTCCATCAGCAACAATATAGTAAAGGATGGGTAACTATGCAATACATCCAAAATGCTATGGAAATTCTAATGTAGACAGTCTTGTATGTTATATTATTATACCTATATTAATTGAAAGCTGAAGGAGCAATCTATTCTAAAGAAGCTGAGATGTAGCTATAAGAAATGAGAGTTTGCAGAGGTAAAAATTGGTAGTCTGAGAAATCAGTAAGCCCTGAATCACTCCAAATTATGTGTCTTGATAAATAGTTTGTATACAACTTACTGATATTTAAAGGGTACCACATGTCATTGGATGATTAATTGAAAAAATGGATTTGGTATTTTGTTATTGGGAGGAGACTGTCTGTGAATATGCTTTATCCTGTTGTTATTAAGGCAGCTAGATAAACATTCTTTAAAATCATGTTTTGTATAGAGTTTTAAAAATATTACCTCATTTGATCTTCATGGAAGAATCCTTGGAAGATAGGTGCTAATGTTATCCTTATTTTACAGGTGATGAAACAGAGGCAAACAAAATCTAAATAACTTGTCTAAGATAACAAACATGGTTCTTAAGTGTCTGAGACTGGATTTGAAGTCAGCTTTTCCTGACTCAAAAGACAGTATTTTATCAATTTCTTTGTGCAAAAATGTTTCATTTTCACATAATCAAAATTATCTCTTTTATCTTTAATAATTGTTTCTATCCCTTATTTGGTTAAGAATTCATTCCATACTCATGTTCTGAAAGATGTCTATAATCTATCCTGTTCTAATTTTAATGGCAATATCTATACTATTTAGATCACATTCATTTTGAATTTACTGTGGAGCACAAAATGTTAGTCTAAACCCAGTTTCTATGTGACTGCTATTTTTCCAATCAGTTCCTTATCACACAATTACTTGTTACCTAAGTAATTGATGTTCTTTGGTTTATTGAACATTGGATTATTGAGTTCCAATTATTTCTGGTTCTTCCTTTCTAATATGTTTTATGGTTTGATAATTGCTGCTTCATAATATATTTTGAGGTCTAGAAATGCTTTTCCCTTCATTTTTTCCTTCCTCCTTCTCTTTATTCCATTATTCGTTTTTAATTCATTTGTTGGTCCAAATGAATTTTGCTATTCTTCTATTATGCTTATTAAATATTTCTTAAATCTTTAAATTAGCTTTGGTTATTCTATCACTTTCACTTATTGGCATAGACTAGCCATGACTGCTGAATATTCCTCCAGACATTTTCCTTTCCTTATTTCTTAAAGGAACATTTTGTAACTGAATCTATATATGTATTGGGTTTGGTTTGGTAGTTTGACTCAAATATTTATTTTTTTTATGTTTCATGGTTATTTTGAGTGAGACTTCCCTTTCTGCCTTTTATTCAAAATTTTTAATATAGGTTTTATTGCTACATTTTTATTTTATATAACAGTTATTTAGCCCTCCAACTTCCAGGTGAATATCCCCATACAACAGCAAGATAATGAGATAAAAATATCTGACAAGATGATTGGCGATGCATACAATATTTTTTTTTATCTCAGTTTAATGTATCTCCAATACTTTGGCATTAGGAAAGATGTATTTCTTTTTGTTTTTCACAATCTTCTTTAATTTTTCAACACAAAGATAAAATTCATTTAGCAATATTTTCCATTTATATTGTTTTATCATGTATATTGTTCTGTTAATTCATTTAACCATTAATTGGCAAATTTCCCTATTTATCTGAATTTCTAATATTTGTTATTTCTTTCAGCTCTATAATTTTTACTATATTGATAAACTATATTTTCCCATCATTTCTCAATTGATGTGTACCCACTTTGTTTCTAATTCATAAATAATTGCGCTATAAATATGTTAGCATTTTAAGGAACCTTTATTTCTGTCATTCACTTCTTTGGGGAGTATGTTATAAGAAATTTCATTGATATAACAATAAATATAGTTATTAATTTCTGGCCATTCAAACAGAGACACTCACTATATTACACCTGTTAGTCACAAAAGTAGGTAATATTTTTATTTTTTGGTAGTGAGAGTCAACCATTATCTATGACTATGCTTTCAATTATTTATCTCCCTTTATTATAATGTCTTTTAAAAACTGGATCTAACTCTCCTAGACTAGAAATATTTCATTCTAAATTCTATGGGAGTGGTGAGCTGTTCTATTTCTAATTTGACCTGATTCATCTCTCCTTAGATGACCTGGTAGTTCTCTATTCCCTGGTGTTTACCATAGTGGTGTCACATTTACTATAGACACCTATAGGTAGCTTATTCCATTACTCAGAACTTCTCCTATGTATGTGCATGTATATATTATATATGGTATGTGTGCATATGTTTTCTGGTAAATTAACTAATCATATGTTCTACATGTCATACTCATTTTGAAAGGAAATTCCTGTTGTGTTGTTTCTTCCTGGCTTTCAATAATATAGAATGCTGTAGATTTTGTGGACTTATTTCAAATACTGCTACCTTGATGAAGCCTGTAATTATCTCAATTAGTTTCTGCATTGATTCTTTGAGTTTGGATAAGTACATCTTTATGTCATCTAGAAGTAGTTTTAATTTTGCCTTTTCTTTGCTGATACAAACTGACTTTTCATATTTTTGTATTATTGACATAGATAGCATTTCAAAAACTATGGCAAATAATGGTAGGATGAGATGCTGTGATGTGTATCCCCTTTTTTACCCTTGTTTATAATGAGAAAGTTTCTAGCATTTTCCCATTCTCCACTGTAAACAATTCTAGATATTGATTTTAAATGTACATTTTTTCATATTAATCCTCATTCCTATCATAACAATACTAGTGGTGGTGTGGTATTAAGTGCTATACTTAGATCTATTATAATAATCATGAGATTATTTTTGTTTTCCATTACATAATACTGTAATAATTATTTTCCCAAATCTCCTTGCTAGGATTTAAAAAAAATTGGAACCCCAATCATATGTAAGATTGGCTCATTGGGAAATCTTTGCCTTTTTTGCTTCTTCTTGGTTTGAATATTTCAACAATTATTTCATGCAATGATTTCACCAGATGGCTTTATCCCTATCTCTCTTTGGAGAACTTTTGTAGTATAGTAATTTATTGCTTTTTTAAAGCACTGGTAGAAATCACTTATAAGTCTATCTGGTCTGGTGTTGTGTGTTTGTGTTTGTGTGTGTGTGTGTGTGTGTGTGTGTGTGTGTGTGTGTGTGTGCGCGTGCGCGTGTGTAGGCAATTCATGTACATTTAGTCCAATTTCTTTTCTTCAAAGATGGGATTAAGAGCTCTTATTGTTTTCTTAGATTAAGCATTTTTCTTATTTTGAAATATTCATCAATTTCCTTTCAGCTCTCAGTTTTGGAAGGGATTTTTATTTATTTATTTATTAGCTTCTGATAATTCTTTTTTTTATTAATTCTTTTTCTCAAATTATGATATTTTTATTTTAGTAATTTGATTTTCCTCATTTTTGTTCTATACCAGGCTAAGTAATAGGTTTATTGATTTTGTTCAATATTTAAAAGTAAAAATAAAATGTAGAATTTAGTTATATCAATTCTATAATCTAATACTAAGGGCCTCTTTCTCCTCTAAATTTCAAGATTTTTTTTCTTCTGTACTTCATTGTTATTTGCTTCTTAAATGTATGCTTAATTCATCAATCTTTAATTTTCAGTTTGCTTCATAAAAGTTTTCACAGATACATATTTTCATTAAAGACTATTATATTTGAATCCCAAAAGAATGGGTAGTCATTTGTTGTCATTATTCCCAATATCACTATTTATTATTTCTATTATCCTTTCATTATTCAGGATACAATTGCCTAGTGTCCATTTATGATGACTATCCTCTATTTCTTACAAATTTTTGTGATGGTTAATAAAATATGCATTTATTATATTTTCATTTTTAAAACATTCATTATGATTCCTATAGCCTCTTGAATAGTCACAAACCCTCCACAGAGATTCTGAGAGATGTTGAGAATATGCACATTCTTTAATATTCCTATTCAAAGGTCACCAGAAAGTAGTCAAATCTAGTTTATGTATGTTAAATTCTATATTTTCCCTTTTTGTGGAGGAGGAATTATTTAAATATAATAGTTGAATATTAAATTTTACTTTTATCATTAATATCTTTCTGAAATTCTGTTACCTTTTTAGAATGTAGCCACAATGAAAGTGTATAATTCATTCAATACTGTTTATTTTCCATTTACTATTGTACTTTAACTATCAAATATGGTTTATCTTGGTTTCTTTGACTTCATTTTTGTTGTGTTCTATCTTAGGTTATCATTACCACTTTTACTATTTTCAAGTCAACTGAATCAAAATATTTTCTTTTATTTCTTTGTTTTCACAGTTTATATGTTTTAGGTATTCTTCCTATATATAGCTTTTAGAATTTATTTTCCTATCCATGCTTCTATTTTTTCTTCCTCTTGAGGACTATAACATCCAAAAAAGTTTTACAAGAAAACAATTATATTGTTTAGTTTATAGCTTTTATATTTAATTATACTAATTTGGAACTAGTCTCCACTATCCAACCCCTGCTGCCTATTAGCCTGCCAATTCTTTAACCTTTGCAATTATTTTTATAGTTATTTTCTCTGTTTTGTTGTCTGTTTACCCTTCCTTTTTTCCAATTCAGATAAAAATTCTCCCTTCCAACCTTACCCATTTTGTCTTTACTTCTATGTTTGTGTCATTATTTGTGATGCCCCTTCCCAAAGAATCATTTTTTATTACTTTTCTTTTTTCCTTATCCATAGGATTTTCTAGAATCTATTTCCAATAAAGTGAATTCTTGATAGAGGCAATGGAATGCAGTGGGAAGTATTTGTGTAATCCTTGTCTGGAAGGCTAATTCTGTTCTTATTCTTTTCCCTCATTGCTTGTTTCTCGTGACATCATTAGATACTCCATTTCAATCAATAGTTGCTTATTTAAATCTCTCTGAATTGTGAACTCAGCTACTTCCTCCCTCTTAGTGACAGACACCAAATCTTGTTTCATAGAAGCATATTTCCTTTGAATGTGGAAGTGTCCAATCCAACACATTCAGATCCTTGTCTTTTTGCTCTCTTTGTCCAACTTTTCTTCCTTCTGTGATTAGCTCCTCCACCCTGCCCCTCCTACAATGCTTTATCCTTACTCTCTCCCTATACCACAAATTCAAAAGAGACTGATTCTATTTGCTTTTCCTTTCCAGTTCTGACCATTATCTGAGCAACTGTTCAACTCTTTCTTTCCTCTTCAAATCTTTTTCATTTATACTCTATCTTTTCTTTAAGAGATATATTTCTGTATTATTCTACTTCCCATAATATCTATTGTTAAAGTATTTTTACTTAATTATTTGATTGTTCTTCTGAACCATTTTAGAATTTTTGGGAGTTGCTTGTTGTTTCAAGGGATCCTGTTGAACATGTTGTGATCTCTTCATCTTCCTTATGGGGTTTTGATTCAGTTTCCTTTTTTGTGAAGTTCTTATCCATTGAGATGGCTCCTTTTTTGAATGATTGTTCATTTCTTTACAATCAGTTAGATTGTTTTAATTAGTCCTTCTCCTGAGTTTTCTATGATATTCTTTCTGAAAATCTCTTCCCTTTTGAAGGCCTAGAATAGTGTTGCTCTTTCCCAGTGTTTGCTGCCTACTCACTTTTCTTTCAGGCCATTGGTTGAAAGAGGTCATATTTCTTTGGAGAATGGTTGTGTCCAGTTGGGAAACTGTTTTAAGAAAATGGTGAATGGGATTTTGTAGGTCTATTCTAGATCTTTATCAGTTTCATTTTTCTGAGTTCCTTCTCTCTGCAACTGACTTCCTACAGGTTCTAGATGGACCTCCTTTCTCTAGTCTCCCACCTCCATGTGTGGCTATGAAGGGGTTCAGGGATTCTCTAGAACAATATTGGTGCCATTTGTTTCTCAGATCAACCCTTCTTCCTGCTGACTGCATCTTTCTTTAAGAGCTATATTAAATAGTTATAATGAACACTGCAATTCTGGTCCCTTCCTAATTTTACATTGTTGTGCTCAATTTTTCACACTCTTCCACAGCAAGCTTCTTTTGTTCTTATTGAGCCTTGAAAGTGGCATGATTCATGATACTAAATTTGACCTGGTTCCATAGACAGGAGGTCCTGGGTTCAAATCTGACCTCAGACACTTCCTAGCTGTGACCCTGGCCAAGTCATTTAAAATTCATTGCCTACCCCTTACCTCTATTGCCTTGGAATCAATAACGAGTATTGATTCTAAGATGGAAGGTAAGGGTTTATAAAAAAATTTTTTTTGATCTGGTAGTAGAGTTCAGCTTGGGACCCTTCCAAAAAGTTAATTCCAAAAGGTGAGTGTATATCTCTAAAGATCTACAGTCATAGAGTCATAACATCTTCTCCTCCTCTATCTGTCCCCCCTACCCCATCCCTCATCTTAGCATAAAGACTTTAGGAAAAGAAGTGTAGCAGGATCATTATCTTCCCAGTATACTGCCAGAGGATAAACTCTAAAAATTGCCACAGCCACACAGCTCAGAAAGCAATGAAAAGTCTTTCCCAATCCCCTCAATGCTGGTACCATATCTCCTTTCATTATCTCTAATTTATCCTCTCCATGTTTTGTTTTCACGTAATTATTTGTATATTGTAAGACTGTGAAATCTTGAAAGCAAGGGCTGGTTTTTTTGCCTCTTTTTGTATCATCTGCCACACAGTAGGCCATTAATAAATGCTCATTGCCTGACTGAACCATTTCTGCCAGTAGCCACTAAAAACAAAGCCTGACTGTTTTCACATTGTCAAATTCATAACATGGAATGTTAAAATCGGAAGAAAAATAGCATTTAGACCAATTCCCTTATAGTACACAAAGTGAATCCCACAGTGGTTGAGTGACAGACAGAGTGATCCTGTACATCAATGATATAGCCAGGATGAGAATACAGGTTCCTTGCTTCCCAGCCTCATGGTATACTTTTTATATTGTACCACGCTGCTTGTACTTCATATATACCTGCCAATTTTTTCCCACTTGTCCAGTTGAATTAAACTAGATCAACCTATTTACAGCCAAGGCAACATATTTATCTCTGGGATTTCATTTATTTTCAAAAGACAGAGAAAAGGCAGCCAAGATTATCTTTTAAAAATTAAGGAAAGGGATATGTATTCTGTGATCTACTTTTGAGAAGACAGAACAAACTTTTATGACATTTAGAATAATGGTTTTGCATTTCCTCTGAAAATACAAACCACACGTCCAGCCAATGTGAATATAGCAAAGCTCTAAATGAGCAGCCTCCTACTATATGCTTCCAAGTTCGATACTAGGCAGGCTAACTGAAACCTTCCCCACATACATCTGGACATGGTCAGGACTTGTCATATTGGGATTACAGAACTCATGATGGCATAAGCCCTGCTGTCATTGATTTTTGACATCATTTCAATGTTCCACTTTTAACATGGGGCCATTTGGACAGCTCTTGGAGGGATCATCAAGATCTAAAAAGCCTTGACGTCGCTCAACATACATGAAAAGGAAATGTTTCATTGTTTGGTGGTGGTTCTCCTTGCCAAACTTTCCAGATTCTTAAAGACACTGACTATCAAGACAGCATGAAGAGTACAGCATTGCGTGTGTACTGGGCAAGGATTTCTTGATGTTGGATTCTTAATATGATACAGAATGAGAACTTGAAGCTTCAACTTATCTCTAAAAATCATTTAAAAGTAACATCTTCTCTCGTTGATGTCCTAGTTATGGGGACCTAAGAGATATTCCCCCCCCAAAGAAACATAAGGAGAAATTTATTATTATTTTCATAATAATACTTCCACAGTTAACTAGTTCAGTGGATCGAGTTCTTGGTCTGAAGTCAGGAAGACCTGATTTCAAATAAGTACTCAGTGATTTATTAGCTAGATGACACTAAGCAAGTCACTTAACCTGTTTACCTCAGTTTTCTCATTTGTACAAGGGAGATAACAATACCTCCTAGGATTGTTGTGAGGATTAAATGAAATAACAAATTGTAAAGCATTCAGCACAGTGCCTGGCACGTAATAAATAATAAATAAGTGTTAGTCTTTGTTGTTTCACCAGGATGCCAGTAGTAGCAGTCTCTGGGAAATTGATAAAATTCCAGTCTGGAGGGAATTATACATGAAACTTCTCCTAAAAGGATGGAATGAAATAACAAATATTATTTTATATAATTTTTTCAGTGGAAAAAAAAAGATTCTTCACTGTTCTTATCTCTAAGAATGAAATCTAGCACCATCTGCTCCCCAAACCACTTATTTTCCTTCTCCAACTCTGGACATATCCTCCATCTCCTCCCTATATTTCTCTGTGTTTTCAGATTGGCAGTCTTCCTGTGAGTCACATCCTTCCTTTAAATGTTTCCATATTTTTCCCCTGTTCCCTTCAGCTTATGTGTGACTCTTTGTTAGGCATTTCAAAATACTACATATTGCTATAGAGTAATACTTCACTTGTATCTAACTTCTCTTATTCACAAAACTGAGAGTGCTCAAACTAGGACATCATCGAGAGAAGAAGATGTTACTTTTAAATGATTTTTAGAGATAAGTTGAAGCTTCAAGTTCTCATTCTGTATCATATTAAGAATCCAACATCAAGAAATCCTTGCCCAGTACACACGCAATGCTGTACTCTTCATGCTGTCTTGATAGTCAGTGTCTTTAAGAATCTGGAAAGTTTGGCAAGGAGAACCACCACCAAACAACGAAACATTTCCTTTTCATGTATGTTGAGCGACGTCAAGGCTTTTTAGATCTTGATGATCCCTCCAAGAGCTGTCCAAATGGCCCCATGTTAAAAGTGTGAATGGATGTATTAAGAAATATTTAGTTTTTATAGGTGTAGGTTTGAGTAACGGGACATTAGATATTTGTGATTTCTCTTTTCTATCCTAGCAACTATTAATTTCTTTTTGTAAATCATTTTTATTCAGATTGTTATTTGAAGGAGGCTTCCCTTTAAACTCTGGCCAAAGACCTTTCAGTCACTGGGTAAATAAATAATGTTCTCAAAGGGTGTGAATTGCACTATCTTCAAGAGTAATTCAAGTGTTATTGCCTGGTTCCTTGATGTTGTAAGCAAGAACAATCTTGAAATAACACATAAAATGTGACTATATCTTTAATAGACTGGATATGTTGTGAGGAAGTTACTCAAATCCAGAAAGAAGCTTAAAGTTAAGGACCAAAATCAGTGATGCAGCTGAGTCATGAAAGAAATGGCTATATACAATATGGCTAAAAAAAAAGAACTTGGGTTTCGTACTGGTCCAAAGATGATTCCAAAGGAGTAGTGGAATGGTATGACTTAAGTACAGCATTTCATTGAGTCACAGGTTTATCCGCCTATTTGATATTGATCAGTACCTTATCACATGAACATATCATCCTGTTCATATTTCTAATTCTTCAAAGTTCCAAGAATTCATTGAAATGGATATAGCCTCTGATACAAGTTACAACCCTTCTGTGCCTTAGACAATGGTCTCCAACTTCACCTTTGTGAAGATGGGATTAATCCTACCCTGCCTATTTTTAGATTAAATCACCAAAAGTGTAAACACTCTCACTTATATTTGAGTGGGGGAAGTCTGTAACAACCCAAGTGTGTGAAAGTGGGTGACAAATCAGAATCAACTGACTGCCTCCTTGGCAGTCCTAAGCAAAGCCTTTGTTGTAATTGGTACATGTAAAGTAGAGGAAGGCACAGGAGGTGACTCAAAAGAAGTGCCTTTAAAAAGAAGTTACAACTTCCTGTGAGTCAATTCGGCTTTGTTCTTTGTAGTTCAAGTTTGAGTTGGAGATTCTGCTTGCTGGACCTGAGACCAAGTGGCGAGTGAAAAAAAGACTATTTTCCTGTATTGTTTTGAAGGGACTCTCCTCTTAAGAAAGGCTTCATGACTGAGGCTTTGCTTTATTCATCCTTGGGCCCTCAGCCCTCAGCCCTCAGCTCAAAGCTGAAGCCCTTCCAGCTAAGGACTAATTAGCCCTGCCTGGGTTGAGCCAGGGGCCAGAGCAAACTACTTAGTGTGTTAAATTAAATATCTTACCTTATCCTCTCTCTGATTTTCTCTACTTTCACTCTCTCCTGTATTTTATAAATAAATTGCTAAAAAATCATTTGGAATTGATATTTATTCAATTCCTGGTGACCCTTTCTTGAATATTCAGCCCAAGCATAATTTTTCCCCTTAACACCTTTATATGCAGAGTTCTATACACTTCCTTCAACTAGATAAAGATCAGGGGAAACTGAGTCAAAGGATAGTCACATAATTCCAATTGCTTAGTTTCTTTTCTCTTTTACAAGTATTTTTTGTTATGAGCAATGGTTTTCTGAGGTCTGAGGTTGGGGTGGGATATATTGAGTAATGCAGGCGATGTTAAAAAAAAAAAAAAAGAAAAGGGCAGCTGGGTAGCTCAGTGGATTGAGAGCCAGGCCTAGAGACAGGAGGTCCTAGGTTCAAATCCGGCCTCAGACACTTCCCAGCTGTGTGACCCTGGGCAAGTCACTTGACCCCCATTGCTTACCCTTACCAATCTTCCACCTATAAGTCAATAGACAGAAGTTAAGGGTTTAAAATTAAAAAAAAAAAAGCATCAATATATTTTTCTAGAAAAATATAGAACCATAGTTGTCCTGAGTTACTACATGTTGTGCATTTATAGATTTATATACATATAAATGTTTATGTATGCATATATATAACATATACACACATGGTGGTACAGAGTGTATTGGTTTGATTTGACTGATATATATGTATATCTATAATATATATATATATTCATAGATATTTCTATCTGTCACTCAGCTAAGTGAGTATATCTAGCTTCTTGTTCCCTTTTTCCCCCTTTCCTAAAAGCCAACCCTCTATTAATGAATAGGTCTTAACCTGGCTAGGCTATTTTGTCATTGGGGAAATGTGCTGATTCTTTGCAACTTGGTATTGTTCTTCTAGAGCTTTTCTCTGCTTGGAAAAGCCTCTGAAAACTCAGGGTGACCTCCATGTGGCAATGAAGTAGAAGACTTCAGGGAAATATCATGTTCTTAGAGTACTCACTAGTAATTCATTACTAGTAATGAAAATTGTAAAAGGAACTGAAAAGGTCCAGAAAATACAAACAGCAATGAATGAATGAAGTATTTTTGTTGTTGTTGGGGTTTTTGTGTTTTATTTTATTTTTATTTTTTATTTATAGGATGTAACACCCTGGGTGAGCACAGAAGGAACTTGGTGAATCTGGAAAAGGTCATTTGCATAGTACTAGGAAGATATCATGGGGCTGGCCCCTCTTACTATCAATATGTCCTATGTCTTTAGTAGTTTACTCAAAAGGGAGTCGTGGCTTTTTTTTTTATTGCTCTATATTCCCCTGTCTATTATACCAATGATTTACATTTATAAGACATTTCGTTAGGATTCCCAATGAAGTCTAGGGCAATTAAAAAGAAGTAAGGATGAGCGGTTTATTCAGTTAAGAGTAATCTTTGCTTCATTAATATCTTATCCAGAGCATTATGAAAGAAGACAGCACTGGCTACAGGATAAATATAGGAGGTAAAGAAAAGATCATAAAAAGGTATTTAGCTAGTTTCCTCTGGCACAGTATCACCATTATCATCATTGTCATCATTATCATCATAAGTGAAATGTATATAATGTTTTAAATTTGGAAAAGTGCTTTATGCATCTCATATTTAATCTTCATAACAGCCTCATGAGGTTATAATTTTACAGATTAGAAAACTGAGACTCAAAAGGATTTGATACTTATCTATTCTTACATAGTACTGAGGAAGAGAAGTTTTGAATCCAAGTCTACCTGACTACACATCTAGTACTCTATCTACTCTATAACTTACAAATAAAATCTGCAAGCAGAAGTTCGTATCATCTCCTGCTACTAATTAAATCTATGGACATTTTTAGAATTTAAAACTGTTTCCTTCCCTTGAACATGAAATACAAGTTGAAAATATACTATTATAATTAAAAGGAATTTCAAAGCATCATCCAGGAATCCATTCCCCTCTCCTGCCTCCTATGAATGAGTTCAGGCCAATAATATTTTTTTAGAAGAAACAAAGCAAAAACTTTTGAAGAGCTGAAACAATATTAGTAATGTACAGAGATTAATAATATAGAAACTAAAACTATTTTATTTAGCCCCTCAAAAAGCAGGCCATGCTTTACTAGGTCAAAAATAAATTTCAAATATTTTTAATCCTTTCTAAACTATCATTTAGAAATCATCTAGGAACACCCCATTTGTGAATATGACAAAAAAATCACCACTGAGCTTTTCTTCAGGGAGCATGATAGTATCCTTCTAACCTGATAACTTTGACTTTGTAGCATTATTTCGCCTGGGGAAGAGAGAGAGAGAGAGAGAGAGAGAGAGAGAGAGAGAGAGAGAGAGAGAGAGAGAGAAATGGGGCAAGAAGATTCTACTTTCCACAACCTTACATTCTAATGGAAAAGACAACACATAAAGGAGAGTTGGAAATTGAAGGTGATAGAGTATAACTATATTGGATTGGGGTGCTTATTACTGGTAAGGACATAATCAAGACAAGAGAGTAAGGAGACTAAGCCAGGAGTGAAGGGAAATGAAAGGCAAGGTAAAGACAGCCACAACAACAAACATTTAGTAAGTGTTTATAATATATGGGGTGCTTAGGAAAGGCTAATATTTCTGGTGTGAGGGCTTGTTGAGCTCATCCATTTTGGGTGTTAACCTGCTACCCAGCTTTCACTTATGGCTCCGAGAAGCTGTAGCATATTCAGCAGACACATCCTAATCAACTGGTTAAACCAGGTTGAGGGTAACCAATAGGCCTCAAACCCCTTGGCAATGTAGGGTAGCATTCACCCCAGACATGTGGGCAGAGGGGGTAGATGAAAACAATTTGCTCCAATGGCCATGAAGGTAGCTGTAGCAGGCACTGTGAAGCACTTAGAGTTTGGTTAGCCATCTACTATGTCCCAAACCATCACCAGTCATCCTAACTTTTGTCTTGCCATTGGACTTTGAAGATTATAGAATGAAACTCGGATGAATCATGACTCTAGAGAGTGATGCTGACCACTTTGAACAATTCTGACTCACTTAAATCCAATTTATTCATTTTTCAAAAGACATCACTGGAGATATCATTTTGGTCCTATTGTTGTGCAAAGAGCAACAACCAACTAACTAAACAATGTTCTAGACATTGCATTAATCTCTGAGGAAAAAAAATAAGAGGGCTTCAAAGTGGAGGAATCTTTTGGGAAAAAAAGGCTGCTGGTGATGAGATGATAAAATCTAGAAAGAATGGATTGAAGATGGGAATAAAATATATTCATTACTCATTCCAGTGAGATTTACATGACTTTCTGGGCAGCATCCATTAAAGACTAAAATGAAATTTAGTTAAGGAATTCTCAAGGGCATCAAGAAATTCCGTTAGAAAGAGTCATCTAAAAGAAGGTTTATATTCAATGAGTTGTCAATGTTTATCATGACTATGAAATAGTAGAATATACACGCATAATGCCATCTTTAAGCTACCAAGTGGCTGGGATTTTGAGTTGTTAGATTTAATCACGAAAACTAACTACTTGCTCTTGTATGGCTGCAACTTTCTGGTAGATAGAATTATTTCCAGAACCTCCCTTCAGATATCCTCTTGGTGGTGTCACTTTTAGTCAAGTCCCTAATTGCCCCTCATGGTAGGTGAATAAATGTTTTTTAACTTCCCAGGAGTTAACAATAAAGGAGTTGCTTAAGGTTAACTCTCCCAGGGGAGCTTAGAGAGAAAAAAAATCAATAATTTTTCCCCCTAATGCCAATGTTGAGCTCCATTTTTATTGAGGACATTCAATTATAATCCAGATTCACTGCATCTCTGTTTTAGGGGAATCTAATAGTATGCTTTTCATAAAACAAACAAACAAACAAAAGCATTTCTGGCTCTCTAAGTATCCAACTCATACCCCTCTATTTATGAAGAGGTTTTCCTTCTGTCTCTGCCTCTGTCTCTTACTGTCTCCAGAGCAACTATAACCTCCCACTTTGCTGCTTCAAGGACCCACCCACACACCCTCAATGATATCTTAGAGAAACTAGTTCAATTTTAAGACCATGTGGCCAACATAGAAAAGGAAGAGAATTTCTAGAAAGAATAAGCAGCAGATAATTAACACCAAAATGGATGAGCTCAACAAGCCCTCACACCAGAAGTATTAGCCTTTCCTAAACACCCCATATATTGTAAACACTTATTAAGAGGGCAAAGTATAGCTAAGGAGGACTTCTCTTCCTCGTAATTGGAAGGGGAGAGGCTGATTCTTTTTAAATAGGGGTATGTTTGACATTTGCTCAAAATGGTTTAATTGTCAATTGTTAAATTTTTCAGTATAAGCATTTATACTTTGGGAATTGGCAAACTCTAAGCATTGGGGCTGGATATATTGTTTTGTTAATTATCTAGACTTAAGAAAATGATAGAGAAACATTAATAATACAGATTAAACTTTAAAATACTGTCTTGTATATACCTTTAGTTTTCTGGAGAGCAGGTTGTTAAATATATACAAGCACACCCCTATTCCAAAACCACACATATCTTCTTGCCTGACTTTGAGAGTGACCTACTTTCTCCTTTCTCTTCTATCTACAGGTCAAAGGAAATTTCTTGGTGCTCCTACATAAGAATGGCCTGATTCTGGCTAGGAATAATGACATTTAACCTAGGACAAAAAGAAACCATTTGCATCCAGTTTAAATTCAAGTTTTCACAAAGTTTTTTAAATTATGCATTATTAATTTTAAAAATTACATAGAGTTCTTTAAGGCCCCAGGCAAGAAGATTCCTAACTTTTTGTCAGAGATTTAAATTTCTAACCTGCTGAATTTTCACATACTCATCATAGCCACTGTTTACATAATCACTCCATCACTCTTTCCTTAACCCAAGACAACCAATATACATTCAACACAATTTGCCACATTCTCAGTTTAAAGGGATGGCAAGAAATCATATGATAACATCTATAGGGAGAGAGAGAGAGAGAGAGAGAGAGAGAGAGAGAGAGAGAGAGAGAGTTGAAAGATTTAAAATCATTCACTCTGTTTTCACATTTCTTAGGAGATACCTCTCAGATGAATTCTTTTAATAAGCAGAACCACAAGAAAAAGCTCCAGCCTCTCAACACCTATTATCAGTCCCCATATAAAGCACTGACCTTCATCGCTGTTGCCATTTCTGTGGCAGACTCACCATCTGTCCTCAGTATCTGCTTAGCCATGTGTCTCTGTGTCTTTCGAGGATAAGCCCAAACTGTTCCATCAGAAAACTCTATGCTCTAGCCCAGAGTTTGTAAGAAATCAGTTTTCTTAAAGGGTAGAAGATTACAGACTCCAGTATCTGTAGTCTAAAACCAGTCTTAATAGATCGTTAAAAAAGAAATAAGCAATGAGAAATCGGCTCAGTGAAAGAACCAGAGAAAAGTAGAAGCTGTTTTAACATTGTTACACTCAGCAAATGAGAAGGTGCTGCAATCTCTTATCTTTTCATCTCAGCTTTCTCTTTCCTACAAGTTCAGTGCCACACAGGGAGTTAACCACTCTCCCAACTTCTCCATCTCCTGCTTGCACCAGGTCAGGAAGTCTTCACAGCCTACACCCAAGTACATTGCTCACCGCTTGCCCCCCACAAAATTTCAGATCTCTACTTCCTTGCAGATAAGAAGAGAAAGAAACTATTTTCATTTTGCAAATAGATTCCGTGGCCTCTTGGTTCATATATATGTAGGCACTGAGAACTTTAATCTACTAATAGACACTGCTCTCTAAGGTTTTACTACCTAGAATTTGGTATTCCTCAAATATGTCAAGTCAAGCTAATTCAATAAGAATTCACTAAGCACCATTGTCTTGGGCATTGGGGACACAAAAACTAAAAATGAAAACCTAACCTCAAGAATTTTACTTTTTCTTTTAGGATAAACAGCATATGCTGTATATATACATATATATACATATATATCGTTAATGGGAGAAGGGAGCCCTGCATTCACAGCCTTTAGCGTTCAGTAACATATTGATCCCTGAGATAAATTTCCAGGTTCTACAAATAAGGGATCAACTATCTATTGATCAAGTCCATATATGCAAAGGAACTTTATAAGTCAAATATTTTGTACTAACTATTTTAAGTTTAAGCCCATTTCCCCCAAACTGAGTGGTATAAAGGAGAATATACCCCTAAGTGGGAGGCAGGTATGTTTTGTACTTTTATTTCTTGCTATATCTTTTCAGTAAATATTTCTTAGTAAAAGTTAACTGATAGATTAATTGATTTAGTGATACTGGGGTTTAAATCACAGGTAAATTATATTGGGGATAGCATAGTAGAATGGAGATTTGATCTGATGGAATTAGAAAGACACCTCAACTCCGGAAGGGTATCCTTAGACTCTTGTTGAAGATATGTAGCCTTCTTCAAGGACCTGACGAGTCCTAGGAACATGGGCTCAAAGTTAAAGAGGTCACTATACAGTATTTATCCCACAAAGGTCACTTCCATCCTTTTGTGTGAATTGAATATCAGGGGGACCTCTGGCCCAGTCCAATTCTGGAAGACAAACTATAGTGAGTGAGTGACCATGGGAGTCCCAGAATCACATGTCTGGGTCTTCCAGCATGAAGGGCCAAGTTCCTGACCTGCAGAGGTCAGAGAGGCTGAGATGTGATGAATGGAGACCTTTGGCCAATTGAAGGATCTTGAGGAGGGGCTTGGAGGGAGTCTTGAAAATCCAGCTCCTGAAGCTCATGGGCCTCCTGCCGTTTGTCTCTCTTTCTTTCCACCATTCTCTGAGCTGTCCTGACTGGTGCTAGCTTATCCATTTAGCCATCTCTGGGCTAAATATGGCCAGAATCCAGCAGCAGATCTTATCTTAAGATAAAAAGGCTGGGATTCTTATTTCTCTCTTTCTTTATGTTTAAATATTTATAAATTTAGGATAAAGTCTCCAGGATTAATTTTTATTCATAACACTTTACTTGATGGGACTTAGCATCTTAACTACAGTTAATCCCCTGTGGGACTGGGTCCTGGTCTCTCCTTGCATCTCTGCTAGAAGATTAGTCTTGGCTTAACTAGTGGACCATAAACTTTAGCAGAGACTCCAGTTTCTAGACCTGTGGTGGCCCTCTTGATCTTTCAAAGCTCACAAGAGCACAACTCAGTCCATTCATTCCTTTTATAATGCTTCACCTAAGACAAGAAAGAAGAGATGGAATAGGCAGAAATAGGAAGAGAGAAACAGCAGGGCCACATGTTGATGATTCCATGTTGACCTGGGCTGGAAAAGGATGCTTCTGGTAGTAGTTCTCTCTCCCCATCTGAAGGCTTACAGCAATTCTTGCCTCCTCACTCAAAAGCAATCATGCAGGAAAGAGGAAAGGCTAGTTTGGGTTAACTGGTGCTTTTTAGATGCTTGTCCAATTCTGGTTCAGTAACCTATCACAAGTTGTTTTCTTCATATATGGCAAGCCAACAGGAAATAACTATAGAATAATTGCAATAGAACATGCTCTGAAGTGGAGATCAGGGCCCTCAATACAGTGGCCATGCACTTCCAGAAAAAGGTGCTCCAAGCCTCATCATTTGGCTTGGCAGCAGACAGAGCACATATGGCATGCTCTGATGATGGGACTTCCACTCACTAGATCTACATTAAACATACTACTAACAACATATATACCAAGTAATTGGGGGTAGGATGTAGGAACAAACAACTTAGACCACACTAAGAAATATCATCTCTTTATTCTCTTTTAAATGAAAGAATATAAATGAGAAAATGGTCTTTTCCTAAAGATTCCTTTTTTTTTTTTCCAAAAAAGGGACAAAAGTATTGGGTTTAGAGTCAGAGGACCCAAATTTGATTCACAATTCTGCAGATTGCCAGCTGTGGATACTTTAGACAAGTCCATTTCCCTCTTTGGCCTCAGCTTCTACTTCTGCAAAATAGCCTCTGATTTTATTATTTCTTTGCAACTTTAAGTCTTACTAAAATAAAGAGGCTGCCAAAGGTTCCTAGGAGGCATAATAGAGAGCTGATCACTTACTAGCTGTGTGACTCTGGGTAAATCACTTAACCCTGTTTGTCTCAGTTTCCTCATCTGTAAAATGACCTGGAGAAAGAAATGTCAAAAAAACTCCAGTAACTCTCCAAGGATTACTCCAAATAGGGTCACACAGAGTTGGACATGACTAAAAAACTACTGAACAAAATAAGGAGAAAAAGATGTAAAGTTTTCATGGGTCAATATAGCATAATATAACAGTAACTGTATAATTGTATAATACTTTCTAATTTTTCATATGGGTTGATATTTCTCATTACATTTGATTCTCATAAAATAAATCCCATGACATGTCAGGAAAGGAAGAGAAACCTCAACTTAACAGTTAAGGAAATTGTGAATCAAAAAAGATTGACAAGATTAAGATCACAAGGTTAATAAATTGTAAAGCTCCATTGGAATCCAGTGCTGCTTACTCTCAAACTATGTATACTCTTCCCACTACTCTGCTTTGCTTTTAATTAAACTGTGGGGCTTCCTATATCATAAAAGAGGTGGTGGAGCATGTTGGAAAACAGACAACCTGAAGGCAATAGGTTTAGGTTGATTCAAGCTCTAGTTTAGCTACTTAATAGTTTTGTAAATGTGGAAAATCGCCTAATTTCTCAGACTATTTACTCTTCTTCATACATGAAAATATGGGAAATCTCCCACCTCCATGCTTTTACATGGCTGAAATGCTCATCTCTATCTGTCTGTCTGTCTATCTATTGCTCTCTCTTCTTTCATCCAATCCTCCTCATGGAATCAGCTCAAGTGCTTGCATGAAGCTTTTTCTGGTCCTTTTTTTGTTCCCATGCCCTAAATCAGTGATGACAGACCTATGACATGTGTGTCACCACTGACACGTGTTACCATTTTCGATGACATGTGGCCACATGTGGCCACATACAAAGAAGTATAGGGCCGAATGCTGAGGATGAAACATTTGCTGTAGTGTAGTGTAGACACTGCTCTATAGATGACAATTCTACCTATATTAATTTACCTATTTTGGTTTATTAAATACAGTTATATATTATAATTATATATTTTTGTTATTTAAACTATAAATGTTGTGAAATTATGGGTTTTTTTTCTCAAAATGACACACCACCCAGGTTATGCTTGGGTTTTTGGCAAATTTTGACACACCAAGCTCAAAAGGTTGCCTATCACTGCCCTAAATTATTTTGCCCAAATTTAGTTGTATAAATGCCACATTTATTATTTGTGCATATTTATCCCACATACTCACTCTAGAAAAATGTAACCACCTTGAGGGCAGTAATTATTTTCATTTTTTTTTTTATTCCCAGAGTCTAGCAGTGACTGATTCTTTAATTGGATTGAATGGGGGCATATAAGAGTTATCATACTTATTATTATTATTAATATTATTGAATTTTGATGAAAAAATCATCACCATGAGTGCCCTTTATTACTGCTATTAATGATAATGATAATAATAATAATTCATATTGCTTTAAATCAGGGATGCCTAAACTGAATTGTTAAGAGAGATTTCAGAGTGAGTTTGAGAATTTGGGTGGAAAAATTACATTTTTATTTTTATTAATGTCTAACTGAAAATAGCATTTTATCAATTACGAATATTAAAAAATACACATACCACAAAGTTCTGAAAAGGGGGATACATAGACTTTTCCAGATTGCCAAAGGAGCCATGACACATGCAAAAAAAAAAGATGAAGAACTTTTGCTTAATGACTGACAAAGAATTTTAATCCTAAAACGTTAGAACGAAATTATGAAAAAAAAAATTCATCTCCATGACAAAATGTGTTTCATAATGTCAACACAAAAATTTATTTCGAACCTTTTTGGTAGTGCATTTTTCCTTCTATTCATGTCTCAGAGCTCATTAAACTAGCTCCTCTCTATCTCTCTTCCATTCAGGAATATTCTCATGCCTGGGTGATGAATGGCTCATTGGTTCAGTAGATCTAGTCAGGGTACTAACCTTGTTCCTTCTTTCAACAGTTCCCCAAAGTCTAAAAAACAAAATCTTCTTGACTATAAAGGAAACCATTAGAGTAGCATAAATTCTCTTTTACCAGATCTTGTGTGCAAACTTATGTCTAAGAGAAATGAAGCCAGCTTGTCGACCAGAGCCCAATTTAAATTGCCAGCAAATGCATTGACTGTTTTGAGGCTTCTCCATTCACTGTCCACAGCTTTTGCAATGTATGTTCCTTCTATTATTAAAGATGTAAACTGTTTCCATTGCACATTTCCATTACTTCTAGGACATGAAAATGTAATGGTAACTTATCATAATGCAAAATAGCTACCATATGCTTAGTTGGACTACCTTCATTTTATTTTATTTTTTAATTTTAGAGCACCCACTACTAAAGTGACATATTTATCAGTCCCAGAGTAATAGGTTCTGTAGTTAGCAGCTTCTTGGGAGACATCACTAGTGATTTTTTCTTATTTATCTTCTAGCTGTACTCACAGCCAGTGCTTTCATCATTTGAGTGGGGGGGGGGGGAATAAAACCTCTTGAACTAAACACTTTAATGGACAAGATGTTGTCTTTCTGTCTTTCTCCTTTGGCAATTGATACTGTGTCTGATTTGTTTCTTAAATCATCAGTCTTTCACTTATTTGATTTACAAAAGGCCGGGGGGCTCTCAGGGATGAATGGGCAGAAAATCTGAACCTTGATGATTTACAAAATAATATTTTTATTATTAAAACTGGTCCAGCACCCAAAGAAGGCCACAGTTACTTTCAGTGTGCACGTTTTAAATGACACAACAAAACCAACATGGCAGAACTATATCAGAAGTAATGGACTTTTTGTAAAACATGTATTCCTCATATGTAGTAAGGATAAGGTATTTAATATAGCTTTGGTGAGGTAGTACCTAGCAGAGAGAACGAAGTACTAATGTTTCCTTCTAATGTTCATCTGTGGCCTTTGGCCATACTTCAGTTGGCTATGAGATTTAAGGTCTTTTGTTCATGAAAATATTTTCAGAGAGTGAATTGTCAACATATTTTTCCTTTCAGTTAGTGGAGGAAAACAAGATTATTCCTGGATTTGTATGACTATCTTGGGGGGAGGGGAAGAAGTTGTATTATTTGGGCCAAGTGAGTAGAACTAAACAGGCTATTTTGAATCAGTAAAGATTGGGAAGAAAGACTTGTTACAAGTGCTGAGGCTTCACTTTTACTATTCTCCCTGACTTTTTTCAGGATTCATATCCTCTTAAAAAAAAAAAGTTAAAACCCTATTGATAGTGGTAGGAGATGTAACTAAACCATTTTTACCATATTAAAATATTCATAGACATTAAAACATCTTCTCCTTAGAGCTATTAAGGCTTATTTCAGTAATACCTAAAGCAATCTAAGTAGGGCAGAGGTAGGAGAATGTAAGGTCATTAAATGAATATGCTTTTTAATTTACAGAAATATGGAAAAGTTTCACCTTGATCTCCTTTATGAACAAGGATAAATAGCCTTAGCAACTGGTAATAGAGAGAGTCCGTGGACAATTTTGACATGGTACAGTGGATTTTGGAGTCTGCGATCCTGAGTTCAAATTCTACCTCCCCTATGGACAATCTGAGTGACCTTGGACAAGTCATTAAAACTTTATGGACTTCAGGTTTCTCATTTACAAGTGAGTGGGGTTTCTAAGATCCCTTTTAGCTCTGATTCTATAATACTTTGATCAAGGTTCAAGGTCCAAATCTTGAGTGAGTTACTTTACCTCGATTTGCTTCTCAGTAAAATGAGGATGATATCTGTTCTACCTATTTCATAGATTTATCATGAGGCTCTAATAAGGCAATAGATTTTAAATCACTCATAAAAGATGAAGATCTATAAAAACACAAGATAGTATGGATTGGTCTGACTGATTAGTTGCTTTCTAATCCTGTTACTTCTTTTTGAGCCTTAAGTCAAAGGGGATTTCAGATCTGCTACAATATTTTTTTTAAAAGTCCATCTCTTGAACCATTCAGGGAGAAGGGACCACTGGCAGGTTACTTTGAAAACACAAACATTAAAAGCCTGTTCCTTTCCTATTAGCGGGAAAATGACCCACACATTAGAGGTAATAGACTGAACATCTACAAAGCTCATAATTTTCTTTCCATAATTTAAAGTGCATGAATTCTGATACCAAGGCACTGTGTTTTGTGAATAATTAAAGATTTCTTCATAAAGCCAGGGGAAATAGGAGGGGCTTTCAAAGCCAAGCTCTGCTTAATTACAGTGTCTGACTTCTTAGAGAAAGGAGCCTCTAGGCTTTTGTTAGGAACCTGTCTCAGCAAAGGCTTTCACATCAGAGTGACAGGCCACATCATTCTTTCACTTCCTAGGAAGGGGAGTTTAATCCCACCTACTTCACTCCTGATAATGTATTTCTAACACTAGGAGAACAACCTTTCCTCTTGGTTAATACCTCTCATTCCTTCTCAAAAAACGTTTCAAACCTGATGAAATATTCATTAAAAAGTAAATTCTATTGGGGGTGGGGTACAGGAATTGTTAACAACTTAAAGAGTGCATAATCAAATTTCCTTTTAAAATCTTTGTAACAATTCACTGTAGGAAATAAAGGGAATGAGTAGAATTTTTCTAGTTGGACAAAGTGGTGAATCTGATAAGAATTTAAACACATACACGCCATTACTTCTACCACCACCACCATACTAACAAAAAGAAAAAAAAAAACTAACTCTGAGAAGAGAAATAAGTCCATAAGAACATCACAGAATTTCCTGGCTACTCCTGTCATCTGGAAAGAGGAAATGAGCAAGGAAAATGGATGACAGAAATCCAGATATAATTTATGATCTAGTAGAATGGGAAAACACAAAAATCCCCTTGGGCTAGTAAGCTGGGATTCTGTTAGGTCAATGCTTTGTAGGATGGGGTTGTACCTAAAGATAATCGATCTTTGTGATATATAAACAGTTCTGTGCCATCAAAACTCAGAATGTTTCTTGTGGGTTTAGGATAATGGATAGATAGAAATCCAAATATTGCCAACTCCCCATCACAGCATTCCTCGTTACTTCAAGAATTCAGCTGTGTTTTATATGAAGCTGTCATGAAAAACATGCACAAATGTGTTACCATAACAACTACATGTACTTTTTTTTAAAAGGCTAATAGAATACTTAACCTTTAACGAAGGTGTTCCTCTTTTTGCTAGACACCAGTCTAATAAGGTTTGTACACAGGCGTCTGTCTAGGCAGCGAGGTGGCACAGTAGATAGAATGTTGGGTTTAGAGGCAGGGAGATACAATTTCAAATCCAGCCTTCAACACTAGCTATGTGACTCTGGACAAGTCACTTAACTGCTGACTGCCTCAGTTTCCTCAACTGTAAATTGAGGAAAATAATAGCATGTACTTCACAGGGTTATTGTGAGATCCAAAGAGATAATATTTGTAAAGCATTTAGCATAGTATACGATCCATAATATAAATGCTAGCTATTATTATCTATGACTAAGATCCTTAGACATTAGTCCTGGGAACTGAGGGGTTTAGATGACTTGCTTAAAGTCACACAATGGTTATGTGTCAGATATGGGACTTGAAGAAGGTTGTCCTGATTCAAGTTCTGCTCTCTATGCTCTCTCTACCCCATACTGCCACAAAGGAAACACCACAATAACTATTTAAAAATATTTGAAACACTGTCAAGTAGAAGAAGATTTGAGCTGACAAACTATTAAATTTTGAAAGTCTTAAGACACACACACATATATGTGTGTTATATATATATATGTATATATATATATATAAAGAGAGAGAATATCTGACACAAAAACAAATGTGTGTATTTATGTATATATTTAATTATCCATAAACATGTTTATATATGTAAATGCATGTATGTGTATATATACATAAATGTGTTTTCTCTTACCTAATCTATTATTAAATTAGGGTAGGGAGTTTCTAGTAAGGTACTTCCTTTACTGCTACATACTTTGGCACCTTCTCCACAACTTACAGTCTTAGAGTTTCCTTGGAGTACTGAGAGAAGTGAATTGTCTAAGGTCACACAGACAGAATATGGCAAATTCAAGGCTTCGACTCAGCTAGGTCTTTCAGACTCTGTGGTCAGCTCTCTTTCCACTACAGACTACAACACATGCCATACATCTGTATGTAAAGATAAGTTATCTCACAAGTGTCTGTGGAGACACAAAAGAGTATGTGAAAATGCCTTAATTCTGATTTAGAATCTCATATATTAAGTAATTTAAATGTGTTACCTGAGTAAGGTAGGGGGGAATAAAAGGGGGGAAAAAAACCTTCCTTATTTTCAATTATTCTTCAAACTGAATGACAATCAGTTGGATGTTGTAGGGTTAGTACCAGTGTCTAGATTGGTAACTTCCAGAGCTGGATAAATGTTTGAATGAATCTCTCATCCCTTTCTAATGAGGCTTCTCTGTCTCCCCCGCCCCCTTTGTCCTCCCTTTATCCCAAAGCTCCTTCAAAAGAAGGGAGTTCCCCTCACTTATTCCTTTAGAACTCAATTGGAAAAAGGTTGCCTTTAGTTCCTGCCAGCTTCCCTTCGGAATAGAGAAAGTGGCTGCTTAACAAATGGCAGGTTTATGTAGAGGAAATCTCCATGGTTTAAAGTGCTTTTGTTTCCTGTCAATATGTACCTTTCTTTTTGTTCATTCATAATCATCATGTAACCTTCATTGAAAGGTGAAGAAACCAAGGATTTGGGGGATGGATAATCAAGCAGTCACTTCCACAGAAATCTTTCAGTTCTCAGAAGGAGGGCTTGAGATATGGGAGATTACAGAAGCAAATTCTAGAATGGGAATGTGAAATCATAGCCCTTCAATATATCCCACCACTCTCACTTGCTGTTCAGCCTTTTTAGTTGTATCCGACTCTTTATGACCCCATTTCGATTTTTTTTTGCAAAGATATTGAAGTAGTTTGTCATTTCTTCATCCAGCTCATTTTACAGATGAGAAAATGAAACAAACAGGGTTAAGTGAGCTGCCCAGGGTCACAGAGTTAGTAAGTATCTAAGGACAGATGTGAAATCAGAAAGATGAGTTTTCCTCACTCCAGGCCTGATGTTCTATCCACTGTGCCACCTAGCTGTCCTCCTCTTGTTTTAAGGTTGAGGAATAGGAGGCCAACAGAGGTTATATGACTTGCCCAATGTCATACAGGTAGTAAATGGCAAAAGATTGATTTGATCAGGTCTTTTGACACCAAATCCAGCATTCTTTACTTTCACTTATCCTGAAGGGGAAAATGAAAATGGATTCAGCAAGAAAGAATTCTAAATTATGATGTGGGGGCCCATTGTCAGCAAAATCTGATTTTCCCCTCAACTAGTGAGATTAGATTTGTACAGATTTAACTAGTCTTTATTAGTTAGTGCACCTCTTAGCGAAAGACATGGCTAGTCAAAGATAGCTAAATAGTTTAGGATGTGTCCTCTGAGGAAAGACTGCATGTAATTGGGCTCTAATATCAGGAAGTTTCATCTACATATGATACTGTTGAGGCTGACCTAAAATTTTTAAAGCCAAACCCAATGTGTCATCTAGTACAACTCAAATCCCTGTGTAAGAGTCCGATTCCCTCTCTACTACCCTTAATAAGTGACCATTCAGCTTCCAGTTAAACATTTTTCAGTGACAGAGAGTTCATCACTTCAAAAGGCAAGCCATTCATTCCATTTTGGGGTAACTCAAAACTCTTTATATTGAGGAAAGTTATTTATATTGTGCTGAAATCTTCCACCTTGTAACTTCATACCGTTGGTGCCATCTCTAACCTTTGGCGTCAAGTAGATTAAAAACTAAACAAAACAAAACTAAATCCTCTTTTTTCTACATGACAGCTTTTCAAATATTTAATGATAGCTATCCTATTCTTGAGAGGCAGCATAGGAAAGTAGATAGACCTGACCTGTGACTATTGGCAAGTCAAGTCACTTAACCATTTCCAGACAACTCAAGATTTTAAGTTGCAGACCCTGGCCCTTCACAATCAGTGGAAAAGGTTTTCATTCCGGGAATTCTCTAGAATGATGAAGTCAGAGGTTTGGACTGAACCAAATCAAGCCAAATAGGTCCCTAAAATTAAGAATGCTTGTCGCAGCAGCAGAAGGAATTGTTCTCTCTGAGAATAATATTAAAGTGGCTTGGTACATGGAAAGACCAGATATCAGGAGGTGGTTGGTGTTTTACCGCATCACTACAAGGCATTAACATTTCTGTGCTTCAGTTTTCTAGTCTCTAAAATGGGGATAGAGCTATTTCCACTAACTACATGACAGGGTTGACATAAAAGAAAGTGCTTTGTAAATCTAAGAGTACACTATGAGTGTGAGCTACTGTAGGGTTCAATTACTTACTTATAATGTAAGATCAATGGAGACCCAAATTTGGGGCTCCAATGTGTCAGTTTTGTTTCTTGTATTTTATAGGTTAGGTCATTAGGACATAATGATATAGTGCTGGTGGTTGTCAAAAGTATTTTCTAATGTAGATATGAAATAGTCTCAGTGTAGATTGAGGAAGGAATCTTGAGTGTGAAGAAAGGCAGGGGTATGGGGAATTAAAGAGCTTAAGGTTGTAATAAAATTTTACCTTAAATCAAACTGAAAACACTTTTATTGCTGTTTTGAGAATTCTAATCCTTTCTGAAAGCAGTTTCTGAAAATCTGAGGATAACTTTAAATGTGCTGATTTTTTGGTTATGATCAGAATTTACCAATTGAATATCCAAGTATACTTTAAAATAAACATTGGCAGCTCACCCATTTGCTTTTTTCCTAGTCTCTCTTGTGTTTATTTTTTTTCTTTCTGAATAGAGAGCTGTTTGTTACAATTTTGTTAATACTTCATTGCTACATCAAATTTTATTTAAACCTAATTTGTGATTATTTCTTTGAAATCTCCAAATGATATCCACTGTTTCTCAGTATCCTTCCATAATTACATGTGTAGACTCATAGAATTCAGGGCTATTAGGTTATCCAGTTTAACTCCTCATTTTATATGTGAATAAACTAAGTACTGAGTAAATTAAGGCACAGAGAGGTTTAGTAGTTTTCTTGAGATCACAAGCATTGGTATATCTGTGTTAGAATTTAAACTCCAAGTCCAGCACAATAACTGAATCGCTGGCCCACTCACAATAGTGTCTGTGCTTGAGAGATTTTGCTAGAATACACACACACACACACACACATATATATATATGTATGTAAAATTTTTGAATGAGTGTGTATATGTGTGTGTGTGTGTATCTTCCTAATGTACCTGCTTCCTTATTTCATTTTCCTGTTCTTGCTGTGACAAATAATTGGATTAATGGCCTCTAATAGAGATCAGGGACTCATAACATGTTGCTTTTACCACTTAGGGGCATAGATAATCTAAAACATAAATATCATGCATCTGTGTCCCCCTTTCAGTCTGATTTCTTTTATAGCAGTTTAAAGCAGCAAAGCAAATCCAAGGACTCTAGGCATTTACATTCCCTCCCCAAATGTAGTTAACAGCGAAAGAGAATCAGTGAATCATTGATTAAAAATTCAAACATCTATATGATACAGACACATTCGTGCACACATGCATGCATACATATATACATACATACATTGTCCAAAAGAAAAGATATTTAAACGCCAGTAGATGATTTCTCCGATGTTTTAAAATGTGGTCTCCAGAGTTCATTCTGCTTCTCCTCCTCCATGAAGCCTAAACCTGTGTTTTGCTGCCACCTTGGCAAACTAAATGGATTTGCAACGGAATTCTGCAGCCAGTAGGCTCGGAGCTCTGAATGCTCCAGTGGGCACTGCTTGGCGATTTGCAGATTTATAAAGCTTTCTCTTGGCATGGGTCTCTGGGAGAGAATTTAGGATAATATATGAGTGAGCTCCGGGGAAATCACCGGATCTCTTCCTTTGTCGCCCAGTTTCCGCAAGATCTGCTGAGTTCAAGCTTCCGACTCCTTTGCAAAGGTTCCTTTGAAAAAAGCTTTTCTCTATTTTAGTTGTGGGCTTGAAAAACCCGTTTGATATGCTTGTGTTTTGACCAGAGCAAGTGTTAAAGGTAATCTTCTCGTGTGTACTTAGGTGTGACGGTGTAATTAGTGGGGCATTAGGGGGCACTTCTTTTCCTTAAGCTTTCCTATTTTCCCTCCCCCTTCTAAGCCATAAAATAACGCTAACTTCTCTGGAGTCAAGAGACTACTTAGTGTACAGTTGTTTTCAAAATGCAAAACGCGTAGGATGCAGAGGCAAGAATCTCTTTGTGCTCGGTTTTAAAACTGTTTCAGAAGGCGTTGGGGGGCGGGGGGGAGAAATGTCAGGGATCTAAACCCCAAAGCGGAGCTGACCAGTTCCTTTCGGTTCTGTGACTCGCTAATTTTTGCGGTCATTCCTGTTTGTGCTTCCACTTTTGTTTAGTTCATATTAGCAATCCCTCCTCCTCAGTCCTGTACAATCCGTCCCTCACTCCAGCTCCCAATCCCCCCCCCCACCTCTCTCCTTTTAAAAAAAAATTATATATATATATACATATATATATATATATATTTCTCATCAGATTACTTATTTTTTAAGAAAAGTTGGCACAGAGTCAGGGAGAGCTGTTTGTATCCACATAAACTTTTGTGTGAGCGATTCAAATAGCGAGTGGGGACACACAAAAACACAGCTAAAGAAGTTGCAGAGGACTTTTGGTCGGGATGAGCTTTGGGGGACTATTCTGCTAATTACACGCGGTACACTTACAAAAATGGGACGAAAGACCCTCGGGAAGATACTGAAGATAGGGAAAAGGGAATGTGAAGGCTTCCCTGGCAACTTTTGATAAATCCAAAACACAGAAGGTTTAAAGGATCCGGAAGGCTGCTTTTTGTTTAGATGATAAAGCCTACAACTGAAACTAACTTCTGAAGTTATGCTGCCGAGGGTATGCTTTTAAGGCCTTAAGTATCAAGGCAAACATTGCAAAATGCACGTGGGCAAAGCATACTTCCACGCCAGCCACCCGGTGTGGTTTCCTTATGTGTTCATGCTTCCCGCTCCATTTCCCTCCCCCGGAGCACAAAGAGTTAAACTAGTTCCCTCCCTAGTTGGAGGGAAGGCCAGGGGGGCGGGAGGAGAAGCAAACTGTCTTAGGCTAGGTACCTTGTAGCTGCAAGTTCGAAATCTGTCATCCTCGCTTTAGAGTTTGGCATCTCCCATTGTCACCAGTGAGTAATGATCATAGAGAGATAAGATCGCTCAGCCGGGTTGGGCGGAATGTCTGAGAAGAGTCGTTTAACCACTTCAATCGTTCGCTTGCGGGAGCACTCACTCCTGTGTCGGGGTTAAAGAAAGGACCCACTACACCGCCGCGGCTCGTTCCCTTCCGAGCCTCGGAGCCTGATAAGACATCTGGGACGAAGGTGGCAATTGTCAACGATGGAAAAGGGAGACCTTGGTGGCGATCCTTAAAACAATACCATGCAGCAGGAGCCCAGCTACTACTGTACCAGCTTTTTCTCTTTTCACCTTCCTGACCCAGTGGGATTTGGATGAACTATAACGCGGAGATTTCACCAGCAGGTAAAAGAACTCCAGAGGCTCAGGTGAAGTTATTGAGGGTCAACCCAGCGCTTCAAAGGCACACGCTGCTGTCAGATTTGGGGGTAACTGTTTTCTGAACTGGGTGGCGAGGGAGGCAAACTGCAGTTTTTAACTTTCTGCTTGGGGAGGGAAAAGAGAAGGGTGCAAGTTTGCGTTACATTTGCAATCTTACCTACATCCAGGTGCAAGTCCGAACCGGCAAATTCACCACCTTAAAGTAGTTTAGCAACCAACATTTACCTCCTTTGCTCTATATTCTTAAATTGGGATGTCGGAGCCCTGTGGCTTGCCATAGAAACAGAACCCAGTTTCCAGTATGACTCTCTATTACCTTAACAGACATCAGTCCTTCCCCCTCTTCCCCTCTTTCCACATAAATTATTATTATTATTGCTCTTCTTGTAGGCAGGTTCTAAAACCTCCAGTTTCTCACCCACCCTCCACTCTCCAAACCCTGGCCTTTTTTTTTTTTTTTTTTTCCCCTCATGCAATCTGTTTTAGATTATTAGCCCTTTAAGAGGATCCAGCCATGCTGGTTCTTTCTACTTTGACTTTAGTGATTTCCTAAAAACCTGATGTGATTATCTGGAGAAGTACCACCTCCAACTGGCAGGCTGAACTCTCTGCTAGGAAAGGGCCTTAGTCTAGGGCCTCTGCATGGAGTGTCTCTGGGGGAGTTATTCAGAGACTTACAGAATTCATTGCAGTAGGGTTCTGGAGAAAACAAACAAACAAAAAGACAAAAACAGCGCCTGGGTCAATATGCAGAGAGAAAAAGGTGATTAGTGGAGAATGGGAGGAACTGTGAATCTGTCACTGCATGCTACTGACTTCTTTGAGTACACATCTAGAAAAACTTCCCCCAGCACCTCCTTCTTAGCTCCTGGAAGTAGGGTGGAAAAATCCCTTCGGTGATCGACGTTTGTGTGTTGTGGGGGGGATGGGAATGATAATTTTTCATTTGGAAAGAAGATCAAGGTCATGGGGTTAGGAGTTGGTAGAAAATTCCAGGGGGAAAGAGTTGGGCGGGGTGACGGGGTGATTGGCCTGGGCAGGACAGTAACTGCCCCTTGGGTGCCAAAGAAACTACACCAGGCAGGAGCGCTTTGAGCTGCCGGGTTCTCAGCAGGGTTTAGCAGCTAGGGTGGCGGCTGCTGCTGCTGCTGCTGCTGCTGCTGCTAATCAAGCTGTTAGGTTTTTCTGGTGGTGCTGCTGGAACCTCCCAGCAAGATGGCACTCTATGTCTGTCCTTCCTGGATCAGAACTTTTCCCCTTCCTTTAGTATTTCTGTACATGTATTCTCCATACAACGCTTTTATGAACCAAGTGGGATTGTGTTTCCGCCTTCCTAATCTTTCAAGAAGCGAGCTTAAAGACCCGCTGGCGTGCGCCATATACACACATGTAACCTT
The DNA here is from genome assembly GCF_016433145.1 of Gracilinanus agilis. NCBI lineage: Eukaryota > Metazoa > Chordata > Mammalia > Didelphimorphia > Didelphidae > Gracilinanus > Gracilinanus agilis. The sequence continues at coordinate 495,663,999 of NC_058131.1, forward strand.
ACGTGCATATAATTGGATTTTATTCTTGGCGTCAGATCGGACTTTTCACTAAATTGCATTAGTATGTTTTAGGCTCTCAAAAAACAGGAGTTTTGTAGAAACCATCCGAATGCAAGGGAAGGAGAAAAACTGTTGGTAAAAGATTGGCCAGTGATCAGACTTTGATCTGTGGTTGAGACAAGATAATTTCTCATCAAGGAGGTGAGAGTTAACATTCTTGACTACTCTTTCTTCCTGGAGTCTGTTCACATCTCTCCGTTTCCTTCTGAGAGTTTCCAACTCCAATGTGCCGATATCTAATGCAGACCAACCAGCGTTTGCTTCTATAGGAAGTCTGGATTGTAGAACGAGAGCGCTCTCCCTCTTCTGTTCAGAATCAGCCTGTCTCTTGACTTGTTAAAACATGACAGGAACTTACTGTAGGCAGAGAGACCTGCAATGAAACCAGAGTCGAAAAGAAAGAATATCTTTTTTTTTTCTCTTAAACCCAATATTTCTTGCTTCCCGAAGATGTCACTTTTTTTTTGGCGTATAAAACAATAAAAAAAGGGGGAGTTGGGCATATAAAACTCCTGATTTCAGCAGTTTGGTATCTGATTCTTAAAGTCCTTGTTGCCGAATCTGCTTGCCGACCATAGTCTATTAACAAATTAAGTGGTCCTTCTCCAGGAAGGGAGAATGAAGAGGAGTAGGAAGGGGTGGCTGTGTGTGTGTGTGGGGGGGGGGGGAGCAGTGGAGCTGGAAGCAGTAGGTCTTGCAAAATAATCGTAAATATTAGGTCATATTTCTGATTAGAGTGCATTTAATAAGTTGGGTAATGGGAAGATGGATAAATGACCAGTAGGGAATCGCATCAAAGTTGCTTCTATTTGAAATAACGCCATCTTTGTAGAAAGACTTGATTTTCTTTCTAATGTCACATTTTAGACATTTCCCAAGAGCTTCTAAATAGTAAATCCTTCTCATTTGGTAACATCGAAGTGTCCAGAATGGGAAAAGTGACCTTCAGAGATCTGACAGTGGTTTTTATTACTGGGGGTTGGAGGATGTGGGGAAGAGGAGAGAAAGAAAGAAAAAAATGTCAACTACTTCTTGTAGTGCTGGAGGGTTATCAGCTAGGTTAAAAAACAATCCTCCTCTTTACCTTCCTTTAGGGAAGGACTGGGTTAAAAACCTGAGTCTGACTTTGCCTCTTGGAAAGCCTTGGGTTGCAGCCCTGCCTTCCAAGCATTCTTTAAACTAGAAATGTGGGAGGGACTCCAGGAGAGAGAGGGAGAGGGATTGAGGAGGGAGAGCTAGCGAGCAAGCCAGAGGAGCGAGATGGCTATCAGCTGAATTCATTACTGTAAACATCTCCCAGGGGTGTCAGGCTTGGGGGCGGGGGGCGAGGCACGACTTACATTAGCGGGGAATAGTCAGATCTGAGGCATCGTTACTGCTAGGATCAGCCTCGCAGTCCCGGTCTGAAGAAGGCGCAAGACTTGGAGCGAGGCACACGCGCGCGTGCACACACACACATACACACACGCTCTCGCTCCTACATACGTGTGTAGGGTATCTGGAGACTTGTCCGAGTCCGGGATCTCGGTGCCTCTTCCCGTGATCCTTTCATCGCCTCTATAGGAGACCCCGGAGATAGAGCAGCATCCTGCGACTGCATTTTTCCCCCCTTTGGTTTTTTTCCAGTTTTTTCTCCCCCCCCTTTTTTTTGAGTGGGGCTAGGGGAAGGGGGCGGCATTTTTATTTGCAAAGAGCACCAGTAGGGAGCGGGGGTGCTGGGCAGAAGGAGGGGGTGGTGGTGGTGACAAGAAGGCAGGAGAGAAGAGAAAGTGGGATGCCAGAGCCCTGGGCTGCGCGTTGGAGGAGGTGGAGGAGGAAGGGGGAGGACGATGCCGCTGCTTCATAGGGGTGGAAGGCGAGAGCGAGGGGAAGGGAGCGCTCCGGTGAGCTGGCAGAGGCGAGCCGCGGGGTGCGGAGAAGCGCGCCCGTCACAGCGGCTCCGGCTCGGGCTTCAGCTCCGGAAAGCCCCGGCCCAGCCGCTGGATACCCACCCAGGACACCGGCAGGCTCCACAGCGATCCAGAGAAAGGAGCAAAAGTTTGGATCCCGGGGAGGGAGACGCGCAAAGAGGGATTATGACCAGGGCTGAAAAAGGACTGCAAGAACCTTACCAGGTAAAGTGACCCTCCCCATCCCCACCCCCACTCCTCATTCACCCTACTCTTCCTAAACCTCTTAGTCTCTTCTCCATCCCTTGCCTCAGAAGGGCATTTTCGCGGCAGCTACAGCTGCTGCTGAGAGTCAGGAGGGAGGCAAAGTTAATGATCCAAGATCTGCTCCCAGGACCAAAAGATCATTCGTCACCTTATAGGCAATGTTGGAGCTTTTCTCCATCTGCGAGAATGTGGGGAGGTGGATCCCGAGGCTAAGGGATGGAACGTTTGTCCAGCTATTGCCCTGTGCACCTATTTGACAATTTGAATGTGGATTTCGACGGCTTTACTATCTTCCAGTTGAGGCAGATGGTGTAAATGATTATAGCATCTGTGCTTTAGCAACCTTTAAAAATGACTGAACCTACCACCCTCCTCACACTCTCATTTCATTGGTACCTGGAGGGGAACATTTAAAATTACAAACCCTCTTAAGTTGAAATCGTAGGTGCCCCTCTTCATCTCTCCCCATCACCTTCAGCCCTCATAAAATAGGAACTTTGGAGTCGAGTTTCCATTGAGGGGAGAACTGGCTTGCATTAGTCATTGGTGACGCGAATTTGCGATGAAATAGAGTAGGGGGAGACTGTGCAGAGAATCAGATTGTCTCTCCATCAGTAGCTACATTCACAGGGGAAGCTGAGGGAGTCTGAGTGCTCCTGTGTGCGCTGAGTTTGGGGGCAGTGGAGAGAATGCTGTCACGTCTCTCAAATCTCTTCCTCACTTAGGGGAACTGGGGGTAAATAGCTGGTGATCCTTATAGGGGAGGAAAATGAGAAACCCTCAAAAAGATGTTTAGAGCAAGCACATTTATTACTGCTATTAATGTTATTAGTAGTTCACCTGGAAACTCAAGAAGGTGTCATCTCTTGTAAATGGAAATCAGTCACCTAGAGCCTTAATTAATTTTAGTGGAGGAAATCTGTTTTAAAGCTTGCAGTAAGCTAATAAAGTGCAAGACACAAATCCGTGTAAACGCCTTTATAGTGTGTAAGGCGCTGATTAGATGTGCTGCATTTGCCTTGCAAAAACCCCCTCTTTCAACAGCAGAGATTGCTTCCAAATCAACTGGGAGATTACTTAAATGAAATGGATTGTGCTGCAGGGGTGGGGGGCCACCCTCCTCCCCTTATGCCTCCACCCCCACACATTCAGAGGCTTATTGTTAAATTTATTACTTCTAACTTCTCTTGACAAAAAGCTAATGAAGGCTAGTTTAGATATAGAGTCTAATATTGTCTGTGGAATTAACCTAATGACCTTATTTTATTAAATCTTAAATGAAAAGAAAGGCAAACTTTGGATCCAGTAAGTGTTTTTTGAGGCAAATAAATTGAATGCTGGCATTTTCCCAGATTGACTGTCATGGTTTGGACATCAATTTTTAAGGCCATTATGGTTATAACTGGGATTTAAAAAATATTGATAAACAAAATGCACCAGATGCTCATAAAATCTCGAGGCCAACATATTGTAATAATCATATTTAGGTGATATGCATGCAAGCTAAAGTTGCTTATTTTCTTAGAATGTTTTTGCTTCTGAAAAATATTACCTCCACCCCCCCCCCTTTTTTTTTGCTTTGGTTTTGTTATAAAGCTTCCAATAGGTCCAAATTTGTAAGGATTTTCAGATAATTAAGAATGACAGTGTGGTCTTATGTTGTCAGGTTGGGAAAATTCATCTCTGTGGTTCTAGGAGTTCTGAAGATGAAATTTCAAACACCATTCTAAATCTCAGATAGCAGGAACAAGCAATTCTTAAGTAGGAGCATGCTGGTTGCTCCATAGCAGAGCACATTACATGCCTAGTGTCAATGGAATGCTAGTAAAATGTCTGTACCCTGAAACACTTGAGTAGTTTCATTACAGTTTTCAATATTTCAGGTGACGTTCCTAATATCATAAACCAGATTTCTGAATGACACCATGCTAGGCAGCCTACTACATTGAAAAGAAGTCCTGATTTTTCCTGTATACTGTATTTCAAATGATGTGAGCTTATCTGAGTTTGATTTTGACTCTCTGGATCTAATTTGAGCCCTGTTGCCTGCTACATTTATATCTGGGCCCAATGGATAGTTTGATTTAGGATTTAGACATATCTCCTAAAGCAACCTTATACCTTCCCAGTTGGAAGCTACATTACATAAGGTGGTTTCAGGGGAGCATCAAGAATATATAAGTCTGGGAGGTCTTAGAGAATAGAGATAGAAGATAATCAATGTGAAAATCTATGCAAGTTTGACTTTTTTAATCTTTTTCTTTACAAAAGAACTGCTGTGATGTGTAGAATCTGAAATTTAAACATTGCAAGTCTGTTAAACTTCTTTTGTGGTTAACTTTCAATTTAGAAAGTTGGAGAAGGCCAAACAACATAGTCTTTGTATTCAGGTGAGATTCTTTTAGGTATAATAATCTCATAGTATCTCTTCTTTAATCTCAATTCAAATTCATTTTTCTCTAGATTAGTTTTAGAACTTTGTGGCTTCCTCCACAGTGATTCAAAATCAGTCCATTAGTGACCTCTATCTGTGAGAAGTGAACAGTCATTGTTTTTTTTTTTCCCCCTCTTTTCCCAGGATTACACAGAAAGCAGACTATTCACTGCTTTCCTCTCTATACATGTTTAGATTTCCTAAACTGCAGTTTTCTAGATAGTTCAGTATGAGTAATAGTACTTAACAAGGGAATTAAAAATATTACATGATAATACAAAAAGTACTAAAGGGTTATTCCATATTGCATTCATAATGTGTTCACCATAAATAAAACATTAGTGCTCTTCAGTTCTAATAAAAGTTGCATATTGGATTATAACTGATTTTAGGCATATAATCCTGCTGAATATGTTATAATTTTATGACTCCTAAGTATTTACATAAAGACCATGCAACTTTGAAACATATTGAGAACAGATATATATATATGTATATATATATATATATATATATATACACACACACATATGTATATGTTTTTGTGTAGGTGTGCATATGTATGGATATTTGCTAACATATTTATATATTTAAGTTCTGCTTTACCCGTGTGTGAAAGAATTCAAAGAAAAAAATGGAGTTTGAGAGGGATGCCTTTATACAGAAGGATGTTTCCAGAAACTTTTAAAACATGTTTATTAATAAAATTTTGTTCTTCTAATTGTATGCAAATGAAATTTCAAGTTTAGTCCATGATTCTGAATGGAAATAGAAGGCAAAGTTTGCTTTATTTGTTAAGTAGATGGATGCTATTATCTGACATTTTCCAGATGGTTTATGATGCAGTGGTATTTGGGAATATGGAATTTTAGGAGAATTCTCTTTTCCCATGGGTAGGTTGTGTTCAGGAGAACCTTTGTAGAACAATTTAAAAAGGAAAAAGAAAATGGCCATCATTATGTCCTAGTCTCTTCTTTCACCCCTCCCAAATTACATTTGCTTTGTGAAAATATAGTTTTCTTCTAAAAAATAAATGTTAGGTTATTATTTTTAAGAGTGGCACAGATGGAACTATTAGTTTCTTTCTTCTTTCTTCAGCAATGGGTGACCTCGTCCCTCCAATTAACTGTCTTCTTTTCATGAGGAAAAAGAAAGCACCCCCAGAACCATTAGTAGACAGAGTGCCTTTTCAAGGTTTTAAATAAGGTTCATTTTTTTAAAAGCAGCTATGACACAAATATTGTAATAAAAATATCCTCTGTTAAGCTGAATACAGAGACTTACTTCAGTTGCATGAAACAGTGAGAACACTGTATTAGAAAAATAATCTTTGGTATTTTCAGTAGATGGCCAAAATATGTTAGAACCTTCATGACTCTTTTTCCTTGATGATTTTCACATCTACTGGTCTTTGGTTCTTTGATTCCTTCTGCACTGATTCTTTGAAGTGAATCAAAACCAAACAGTGGCTACTTTCTTAAGGAAATTCATCATGTTATATTCAGTATCCCAGAAAAGTTAATGATGCAGAAAAAGTCCTGTAAGACATCTTTCTAAAAGGAGCCTTTTGGTTGCAGGCCTGCCTCTGACCAGCCTTCTGCACCTTTTGCAGCGAATTGGAACCACATTATTTATTTATTTTTCAAACACTGCCTCTAGCCTAATTTGATGGTGAGGGGGGGTGGGGGATAGCATGAAGTTTATGCAGAAATATGCGGAGCCCCATGTGTCCTTTACCTCATTCAAGAAACAGTGTCATTGTTATAGAGGCAGCTTGTAGGAAGGTCAAAGAAAATGTCCTCACATGATTTGAGAAGTCGAAAGGCCACATTCATAATTTTCAAACACTGGCCAGCTATTCCACTGACATACTATGAGAGTAATTATTTTTGACAGTAATGGGTTAAAGGCCTCGGTTATTATAAAAACAAATCTAGTGATAGCCATTGGATATTCTTATGACTAGAGTTGTCCTCCACCCCCACCCCCCAACATATTGTCCTCCCTACCTCTATTTTTCCAGGTTGTTTACATGGGAAAATGTGAAATGACATGGGCAGAGTATTCCTATCCCCTCAGTTCATGGACCATTTAGTGTATTTCAGTTCTGTTTATTAGTACTTTCAAGCTATAGATAAAAGAAATTCCCATTTGAACTAGAGGGCTTTGGTTTTTAAACTCAAATAAATTTAGCAGGCCAGAAAGTAAATAGAAGCCATTAGGCCTCAGAACCCTAAAATTTTCACCTTTAGCAATCGTTAAACAAGTTAGATAGGTCCTCCTAAAAACAGCTCAGAAATATATTGTCCATTAAAGTCAACAAAGGTCACATGACTAAATGAAAAGCATTAGGACCTTCTCCCTCCTAAAATAGGTTCATTATCGAGAGTCCTTTTTGGCCCAGTTGGCTATTCATGTCACTTTATTTCACAAGTAATGTCGCAGTTTACTAGAGTAAACAGATGTTTCTTCAATCCATTTGTCTATGATTTGATCCATGCATTCATTATGTGTTTTTGATTATTAATAATAGACTCAAATGATTTAGAAGTGGAAAATCAAAATGTCCACCTCATTTTGGATAAAAGCAGGTTGAAATACTTGGAAGAATGGAGAAAATCTAATGATCCTTTGAGATTCTAGTGATCCTCTGGGAAATTTATTAATCAACTAGCACTTATTAAGTGTCTTCTATGTGCCAAGAATTGTGCTGAGCAATGGAAGATAAAGGGTTTTAAAATATAATGCCTTTCAATTAGTATTTATCAAGCAGCTACAGTGTGTAGGGAGTGAAAAGGTCTGAGAGGGTGGGTGGACAGTGTCTGGGGATGTCTGGTTGGGCAAGGAGGCGAGTTCATCTTGTATTGAGAAAGAGCAATAACAGATGGAAAGCCTTGATATTGTCTTGGCATCCAAGAAATAGGAAAACATTCAGAAGAACACATTCTTTGTGGTAGGTGGATCCCATGTAGAAGACTGAATGGAAAAGCAAAGATAAGTATGAACTCATAAACCCTGTGGCATCTTGAAACTTAGAAGACTTTCCATTTGATTTGTGTTTTACCCATTCCAAAGTGGGCTCATCTAGTGTCCTTCCAACACCAATCCTATGAATTAGGTATAAGTCAAAATTGAGACATGGGGACGGTTAAATGATGGCCTAAAACCTTGGTGCAGACAAAATAATGCAGAATCTGAGAGTCAGAAAAATTTTTAGAAGTCAGCTTGGTTTCCTGACTCCTAGTTGTGTGACTTTTCCACAATGCCATATTTCTACAGATAGAAATACAGAGAAGTAAATCTAAATGCATTTGATGTTTTACTCTCCAAGTTAAATACATATAGTATTCCATACCCACAGTCCCCCACCTCTATAAAGAACATAAAAGGAGGTGCCTTCTCCTTTGTGTGTTTTGGGATGGTAGAGGAAATATATCTTACTCATTTGAGGATCTTCCATATACACAGTGCCATATATTAGGGTTGCTTAGAAATTTGAATTGGAATGTTGTCTGAAAGCATGAGATTTTCAGAAAAGGTGATGGTATTGTAACAGATTTAATGTAAAAGTGTTATCAAATCCCTGTATCTTCCAAATTACTTTGAATAAATAGATAATACTTTAAAAATGAAGTCTAAGCAATTTTAGACATTCGAGTCATATTGGGTAATAAGGAAGGGAGCAATGTCTATAGACATTGACATATATAGCAGAATTGCAGAATGGAAAGGAACCTAGACAATCTTATTTTATAGATGAAATAATATTGGCCTAGAAAAATAAAATGACATACCAAGTAAGTAGAAGAATATGAATGTATTATTTTAAGAAGTATTCAAAAACTTAACTCTTATACTGCTAATGATTGATCTCTGTAATCTTGAGTCAAATTGAAGATTGACCTTGCCAAATCCCTAGCCCTTCCCTAAGGCTACACCCCAGAAGACTAGTCAAATATCTCAGTCTCCTTACTTTTCCTTCAATGATCAATTAGCATAGGTATCAAGCATCAGTAGATGCCTTAGGCCCTATCCACTCTGGATCCAGATCTTAGCTCTACCTATTGTTTTTGGTTTTGGCAGTTTGCATTTTATGATGATTACCTCATAATGTTAATGTATCATGCCACTAAGCTCTCTCCTTCCCCCCATACTGTTGTAACCCCAATAAAGGTGACAAGAAATGAGTTGGCAAAAAAGCTCTTAATCATCAGAGCTCCTAACCATGAAGCTCTGGACCACCAGAGCTTACTCGCTGTCTGTCTACCTTATGCCAAAACTTTCTGTGTCTGTGTCTTTATTCTCGCCTGATGTTCTCTTTCCTTTAATCCTTAACCCGTAACCCATTTTAATTCAGTCCTTGGTTCCCCTTTCTGAGTGTCCAACCCACTAGGAATCTTCCTGGAGTCGGTGGGCGGCTTCATTGAATAAAACCATGGTCTTCCAATTGTGTATGTTCATCACACACTTCTTGCCCTGCTAGTGTCTTTCTATATGATTTTCTTACCCTGGCATATTCCTCTGCCACTTGCCAGTTAATTCTGGAACTTCCATTTTGAGGAAATGCCCAGGGAAACCGTACACAATCCTTTACTTTTCTAGCTGTCTTCTCAGTCTCAAGATTTCTCCATGATGTCTCCACATGGGTACCTCTCCCCACCCTCATCCCTATCCTTGCCTATTTAGCTTTGAATGTAAGCTCTTTGAAGGCAAGGAGCTTATCTTTCTTTTGGCTTATATTTGTGTTTTCAGTGCTTAGTTCAATGCCTGGCATGTGGTAAGTACTTAAAATGCTGATTGGCTCACTTGACGACATTTAAGTAATAGAGCATATTCTTAGGATTATATCCATTTACTGTGCAATTATTGCTTCATAGAGCAGGGGATGGGGATGGTTTGCAATTAGCTTCTTTCACAGAAAGAAATTACTTTCACAGTTTGACTAAAGAAAGTTAACACTGCATTGAACAAGTGTGACTGAGGCCAGTCCAGTATTTTTAGAGAGAGAGCCTGGCACTTGTCATGTGGGAAGACAGCCCTTTTCCTTCCTGCGAGAGTTTGGACCATTTTCAGGAATTGAGACTGATTTATTGTGAGTGGATTCATAAAGCTTTGCTGCCTTCCCCGGGACCTCTTTGGATGAAATGCTGAAAATGCAGGCTGATGTTTTCTGCCTTGCTGTTAACATACTTTATCTTTCCCAGGTAACTTTGTAAAAACAGAGTATATGAGGAATCTTCCTTTTTGAAACAAGATCACTTTTCAGAGAGATTTAAAATCTTGTTGTCGACAATTTCATTTTTAGAATGAGAACCAGCCAATTTTTTTTTTTTTTTTTTTTTTTTTTTTTTTTTTTTTTTTTTTTTTACTGCTGCATCATCCAATAGTTGACTGACTTAATACTGATCAGTCACAGAGGCTCTATTTGGCACTATCATTCAGCCACTGTTGGGCATAGACACAATTCTCCACATTTTATGCACTCCTTAAAAAAAAATCACATAACCAATAGATTTGATATATTACACTCATGAACTCTTCTATAAATGTTTATAGTTTTTTCCCCTTCTTTTTAAGTAGGCATATATTTGGACCTTTGGAAAATTTTAATTCTCAGGTATTTCCAAACCTTTCATTTACCCACCATTTATTAAGAACCACTTGTACACCTTGCCTTGTGCTTAACTTCTGAGATGAAGAATACCTCTTTGGGACACCTATATTATGCAATTCATGGTGAGTGCACAAACCGCACACATTATTGCACTTATATCCAATTGATATATGTCCTTTCCACTAGCTCACACAGGTACTTGGCCATTGTATGGTATGAAATTTCGTTATCTTTTTTTTTTTTTTTTTTAAGTTGCTCTTTAGTTCGGCAGCAAATTGTAAAATGTATCTGGCCGATAGTAGTATATTTTTATGTGAGAAATTACTTTCACAGTTTGACAAAATTAATTTCAGCACCTTTTGCTGTGGCAGTGCTGTATAACACAGCAACCATTATTACGAAGGGAGGAAAGTGTCTGCTGTTATTGCTTTTAAATGGTCTGACTATAAAAGAACATGACAGGCATTTCTTTAAAAAAAAAAAAAAAGGCTTTCTTTTAAAGCCACAAACAATTGGAAATCCTACAGCTCTCCAGACTCATTGGTGGAGGAGGTTTCTGTTACAGCCAGAGGAGTTTTATGGTAGACAAGGCTTTAACCCATAATAATAAGAATTACATATTTATAGCACTGTATGATTACAAAGCAATTTACATCGCTATCTTAATTCATGGTCACAACAATCCTATAGGTAGTAAATGTAAAAATATTACTCCTATTTTATAGGTGAGAAAACTGAGGTTCAGGGAGGTCAATCAACTTGCCCAGCACACCCCATAGGGTAGTGAGGGGGCAGAACCAGAATAGCCTGGATTTAGAGATCACAGGTTTAGAGTTGCTGGAAGGAATCTTTAATGACTCTTCCAAACCTCCTCATTTCACCAATTAGGAACAGAAGCCCAGAGACAAGTTAAGACACTTGCCCAAGGTCACAAAAAAGAATCTCATGTGTCATTTTAATATGTACCAAGCCTAAATTCAGCCAATTCAAAATTCTCCATAGTCTGGTAGCTCCCTTACCACTCCAACTTTAATTCAAACCACTCTCCTTCTATGTGTAGAGCCTTGAGCCTCCTACCACAAGGTTTCAGACTTCCCGTATTATTTTCTATTCTGTTGCTTCTCACTAGCAATAAAATCTAAGTATAACATTTATATATATCTGGGATCTCTAGAAATCATATTCTAGTAGAAATCTCTGGCTGTATAGGTGAAAAAATTCAGGCTCTGAGAGATTAAGAGATTTGAAGGGCCAGGATTTGAACCCCAGCTTTTCTGATTCTGTATTTAACAATCTAGTTCCATTCAACTAGTACATATGTGTCACAGTTTTCTGTTATATTGCATTACCTCTGAAAGGTAGTTTTTGTGATTAAAATTCTAGATTGGTTTTACTGACACCAAAAGTCAACAGAAATCTAAGCTGTACCTGGAAAGGGAAAACTTGATGTGTAAATGAATTCATTCTATCATTTTCGTTTTTATCTAAAACACATGGTGGTACAAGGAAAGATATAAAGACAAGATAGGGTCCATGCCTTTTTGTAGTATATGATTAGGTAAGGGTCTTCAAAACACACACCAATAGGTAATACTCAATAAACAGTAACTATATTGCAAAATGGAGGGTAGTAAGACTGTAAGAAATTTCAAAAGGGCTATTTGAGGTTAAAAGAGGGAATAATAATTTTTGGCTGAGGGGATAAGGGAAGACTTCCTGAAAGTCATAGCATTTGATCAGGGTCTGGAAGGATTTCAAAAGGCAAAAATGGAAGAGATCAACAGATTTTCATCATAAGATGTAGTACAAGCAAAGGTATAGATATTTGTTGTTTATTTGTGTCCAACTTGTTGTGACCTCCTATGGGGTTTTCTTGGCAAAGATATTGGAGTGGTTTGTCATTTTCTTCTCCAGTTCATTTTACAGATGAGGATAGAAAGGGAATAAATGTATACAAAAGATAGCAATTTAATTTGTCAGAAGTATAGCACATATGTGAGGAGGGTGGTTTGAATTAAAGTTGGAAAGGTAAGAGAAGTCCTAGTCCTGGGACTGGAATTTGAAAGACTCAAATTTCTGAGTACAAGTATGGTCTTAGCCACTTATTAGCCATGTGACCCTGTGCAAGTCATTTTACCCTGTTTAGCTTAGTTTTCTCATGTATAAAATTATCTGGAAAAAGAAATGGTGAACTATCCCACTATCTCTCCCAAGAAAATTTCAAAAGGGGTCATGAAGAATTGGACAAAAATGACTCAACAGCAACCACAACAGAGTTTAGACTTGAATAAATAATAAGATGTTTTTGAAGGATTTAAGACAGAGAAATGACATGATCAGATGTATGTCCAAGAAAGATTACACTAATGATAGAATTAAAGATAGATCAGAGATAGGAGAGAGTAGAAAGGGGACATGCAGTCAAAATACATACTGGGAAAGTCAGGTGAGATGCTTAAAACATTAACAAATGTGTACCTGATATTTCAGTAAAATTGTGTCACTCTTAGACTATTAGAACAGGTAATATTTGAGGTATTTCCCATTTTAAAAATTCTATAAGTAACATCTCTCACTTCAAATGTTTTCACCATTTATTTATGAGTTATGATGAAGTATTTTATTCTCAGGTAGTTTAGTTAATCTTGACTCCCCCACCTTTTCTGCAGAATTGAACTTGTGAGAAGGATATGATCTTTGCTCTGGACATACTTGGCTCAGTTGGCATGGTGATACAGGAAGATATTGTTTGATCTGTTAGGGGAAAGTGTGAAAAACGAGATTCTTAAAAAAAAAATCAAGATTGTTCCACCCACAAGTCTTAAATCAGAGTTTGAAGTTAACAAGTTACTATCTACTTCCACTGAGAAAAGAGTCTTTCACCTAAGAGGATAACAGTAGAAATACAATAATAATAGTGTTTATTTACATAGCACTTTATGGATACACTTTTACCATAGTTTTGCTTGGGTATTATGAAGCAGAGTAAGGTGACACAGTGAATAAAGTGCTTTAATGAGTTCAATCCTACCTAAAGTATTTACTGGCTATGTGACCCTGGGCAAGTCACTTGATCTCTGCCCGCTTTAGTTTCCTCAATTATAAAATGAGAAAAATAATAGCGCCTACCTCTCAGAGTCATTATGAGATTAAAATGAGATATTTTTAAAGTGCTTTGCAAACCATAAAGCATTGTATAAATGGCAGTTACTACTACTTCTATTATTAATCTATTAAAGGACTATCTGCCCTTTTCCCATGAATGCTTCCTGTTACCACCATTTCTTTGTTTGGAATCTTGCGATGGATATAGTGATTTGGGGACATTTTTTTTATTAAAAGAATAGTATGGAAATATTTAGTAAGTTTGCATAATGCTTATATGATTACATAATTTCATATAATTTTGCTTATGCAATACCTATGTAATGGTAGATATAAAAACAGAAACATCTACTTGATGTGGAAACATTTTTGTTTTTGTGGTTTTATATTCCTTGATTTCCCCCATCATTTTCAAATGACCTAAACACTATAACATCTCTGAAGAAAGGACTTCCTTACTCCACCTGCATTAAAAGTTAATAGCTAATGAATTGGGATACTAGGTTTCTAACCCATGTAATAGCATTATAATAAATTTAAATATATTTAGACTCTTAGAAACTTAGGTCCAGATTTAGGAAGTACTTTTTTTTAATGAATTTTACAATTAGAGGAATAGAAAGAAATCTGGTTTTCAGATCATACTTTCACTACCTAAATAAGTCAAGAAATTCATAATCAAGAAATGAAGAGATTTATCAACTTGGAATCAAAGATCTAACAAAAGAGGTAATTGTAAACCAAATAGATTGTTGCAGTTTAATTTGTAAGCCACTCATACACATCTCAAGTAGCTTTTGAACCAACAAAATAAATAAGCCTTTAATTCAGCCTATTTCTTTATAACATTAGTCCAATATGAAATAATGCATTCCTTTAACTCTCCCTTAAAGCATAGCAGAGGCATTACAACTATTTGGAAACTCTCTTTCTAGTCCAAACTGGTAAGTGGTAGAAGTGGTAGAATTTAAATAGCAACTGTGTTCTTCTCTTGGTCACATCCCTGGAATGCAAGTCAACTTCAGTTTTGTTTGTTGTAAAATAATGATGATGCTAATAATTAGGTTCACCCACTCATCTTTTCAGAATGTTTCCCAAGCCATTTGGAATTTGCAGACTGGGTATGTTTGGAGGTAAAGAGGACTTGGGGAATGTTATCCAGTTTGATCAAATTATTGTTATGATTGAGTCTTCAGAGGTGACAGTTTTTGGATCTGTACTCCTGGCAGAGGAAAATAAGGCTCCGGGCAAAATATAGTCATTACTATCATAGATGCCTAGACTTGAGAAAACTAAGCTTCCTGCCTCCCATCTTTGTATTATTAACACAGGCCTGATTAGGATCAAGCTTTTCAAATTACCCATGAAACAATTCATTTACCACCCTGGAGGGGAAAAAAAATAGTTTATCCTCTTAGTAATGTATCTTGGCACAGAATAAAATTCGGATTTAAGTAGACTTCTGTCCCGGAATGGTTGACTTCCTAAATAGTTATATTTAACCTATGGCATGTCTTTGGATAGAGACTCAGCCCCATATATACTTTAGTAGAATTCAAAAGCCTAAAAAAATGTATAACATACTTTCTACTGTCTTTTGTCATAACTGGTAGACACTTCACACTGACATTAATAATAAAAGCTAAAAATATAATTACATTATATACATATAAACAACATATACTTTATGTGAATATATAATTTGTTACATATAATTATAACATGCCTATAATTATATTACATGCGTTAGATATTTTATATATATATATGTGTATATATATATATATACACACACACACACATATATATATATAGTATTTGGCAATGTTTAAAAACAACAGTTGCCATCTTTGTTTTCTTAACTATCCACTTTATCTTAGTCAATTATATTTTCTTATGTAGATATCTGAGAAACCCGACCCCTCCATATCACAAAAAAATTTAAGAATAGTGATAAATTACTTCTATTAAATGTTTCTTTCCTTTTACTTTTTTCTACAATTGTCATTTCAGAAATGATCAGAAGTTGTGGTGTTACTAGATTCTAATTGGTGGAAGTCCCATAACTTTATGAACATTCTTATATAAGGGAATTGAGCCAAACAAGAAAATATTTTTATTGATAAGACAAGAAAATATTTAATTGATAAGATTCAATTGACAACTTTCAAAGGGAGCTCTATGGGACTATTTACTTTTTTGGAAGTTCTGCTTATAATGTTGGGTTTCCCTCTTGATTCTCTGCCCCTCCTATGTTTATATGGTCTAGAACAGTGATGGGCAAACTTTTTAAAGAGGGGGCCAAAGGAAAGGAAATGCTCATCTGTCAGTCTTTTTCTAAGGCAACTCTTTCCAAGTTTCATTGTATTGTATCCTACTCATTGTATTCGTCAGATTAAGAATAATGTTGCGCAGCTGGATAGAACATTTCAGGGGGCCCGCATCTGGCCCACGGGCTGTAGTTTGCCCATCACTGGTCTAGAAGCATCTAGTTGTCAGAGAGACTACCTTGAAAAAAGGAATTAGGAATCCTAGTTCCTGGATAGGAACTCTGACTCTATCACTTAATTAACTGTGTGATACTAGGCAAGTCCCTTTGGCCACTTTGAGCTCTAATTTCCTAAAAATGGATATTATAATATAAATAGGAGCTCTTATTATTCCAAAATCTACTAGTATTTTTCTGTGTCCGAGGACTGCCCATTCAGAGTTGCGATAATACTGTAATTTACTGATTAGCTTCTGACACTAGCTATGTTATTTTGGCAAATCACTTGACCTCTTCCTGTCTTAGGCAATGTACTAGTGATGAATTATGTACTAAATCAGGGATAGTTACCAATATGCATCACTGGAGAGAGTATTCATATAAGGAATTCTTTACATATATATGTAATGGTTAAAAGTGGAACTAATAACAAACAGCAGTAGATTCTATTCCTGATGTCGCTTTTGGCTCATGTATGAACCTAGTTATTTTTAAGTCTTTTTTTTTCCCCTGAAAAATGGGCATTATGCACTACCATAAACCTTAGAATAGGAGACAGCCTTAGCATCTTCTCAATTCTAGTGAAAGCTTCGGGATAGGAGCTAGCATTTAGTTAGCACTTAGAGATAAAAAAAGCATGTTACAAATATTATCTCATTTTATCCTCACAACAGTGCAGGATGTAGGTGCTATTATTTTACTGAGGCAGACAGTAGTTAAATGACTTGCCTAGTAAATGTCTAAGGCTATATTTGAACTCTGTACTTCCTAACTCCAGATTCAGAGATTTGTCCACTGTGCCAGGATTCTCCCTATAGAAGACTGAAAATAGTTTTAATAGGTTTACAATTGATGTACAGTTGATTCTCTATTCCTCCCTATATAATCTCTCTAGACAACTATAGAGGAATAGCTAAAGTGATTTCAATTTTATCATTTTTCTCTGTGAACATAATAATGATCATTGTTCAAAGGTAGAGAACATCATTAATTGAACCCCTTTGTAATGGAGAATTGACTAGAGTATATAAATGACCAGAATTTTCCGGTGATAAATATGTGAATTTATCCAAAAGAGTGAGTTCTCATATGGTGAGAATTTTATCCAGACATTCAATAGAAAACATATATTCTATGTTGATGCTTCATATCTCCATGTATGAAAATTTTACTCTGACTTCATCTGATCATCTGACTTAATTTTAGATAAAATTCTGTCAATTTTCTCTCCTTGTGCCTTCTATTCATTCTTGTCTTCATGCATAAGACTTGAATTTCCAAGATGGAGGTCATTATTTGCAAAGGCTTCCAAGAAGGTAATTAAGGGTTTTTTTTTAAATTATCTGACCTGATTATCTCATTTATTTACTACTGTCTATTGCTACCTAAATTAAGCAATCTTCTTAATTGGTTCACTTCTTTCTACAATGCTTCAAAGTCCTCTGTTGTTTTCAGATTCCTGTGTTGTATATGTAAATAAGATCCATGATGAGCAGAGTTAAGGCAGTGTGTGTGTGTTCCTATTTGGGCTATATCCTATGGAAGTTCTCACAATAATATTGGTTGATGTATTTACCTTCTGCTCTGATTCAGTGACACTGTAAGTGGCTAGCATGACCCCCAAGTTTTGGCAATGTCTAAAAGTTAGGCAAATGTTATGGTGTTTCTAGCCACGTCAGTGGAAATACATTTTAAGTGAGTGGGACCAGAACATTCAGTCCATGATATTTCTCACTTATAAAAGTTTGTCATGTGAAAAAAACCTGGGAGTACCAGTTTTTATTGTATATAATGCCCTTAAAATAGCCCCAGAATAAATTAAAGTCTGCTATATCTTTGTTATGGAGATTTGGCCTCAGTAGTTGCCTTTCCTTTCCATCTTTACTACTACTACTCTGGTTCATGCTAAAGCCATAGCCTCTTAAATGGTTCTTTGATACTCTAATTCATCTTGAACTATCATCATAAAGTAGCACTTTTGTTATATTGCCCACCAGTGAAACAAAATCCATCAATGACTTCCTTTGCCTATGTAGGCAAATGACTTACATAAAAGACCAAAATCTTTAAGTTGGCATTCCTGGTCTGAATCCAACTGAATCCCAGGCTTAGGAGAATCATAGAATATGATTTCTAAAAATGTAAAATTACTTTCAACTTCCTGTCTAAACTTGAAATCTCTTCTGCAAAATCCTTGATAAGTGCTAATCAGTACTTCACCTTCAGTGATGAGGAGCTTACAGCCTTACAAAGCAGTCATTTATATTTATGGTGAGTAATAATAGAAAATGTCTTTTATCACAGTGAAACCTTCCCTTCTTGTAATGCCAGTCCTCTTCCAAATCAATTTCCCTTAAATGTTTTAAAGATGGTATCGATATCAACTACTTTATCTAAATCAGATTTGTCTTCAGTTTTTGATAAATTAACCAGGATTATGCTTACTAAGAAATTACTCTGATTCTGCATTGGCATGGATAGCCAAAGTTGTTATCAGGAATAGCTAATAAAAAACAAAACCAAACCAAACCAGAAAACCCTCCCCTTTTCCTCACATAAAGCCTGTAAAGTAGTGGATTATTAGATTTTAAGTCTGTAAGACTGGGTTTGAATTCAACCTCAGATACTTAATACATTTGCCGTTCTGGGCAACTCTCTTAGTCTCTCTGAGACCCTTAGTTTTCTCAGCTGTAAAATGAAGATAATGCCTATAATACTTACCCTGTAGTGTTTTATGAAGGATCAAATGAGATAAAGTATTTAAAACTTTAAGGCATTTTTTTACAAACCTTAAAGTGTCATATAAATATTGGTTACTAGTGTTATGTTCCTCCATAATCCTGAAAACTTCTTATTTGAAAAGGACAAATTATATCACTCCCAGAATATCATGGGTTCTTTGATTACAGTGATAAAATCTGCTTTCTTTCCAAGCCTTTAGGCACAAGCACATAGGAATAATAAGAAAGGCCATAAGGACTTGATTCAATTGAGTTGGAGACCTATCACTATCATTAAATCAGTCTCTTTCTCTCCCTCTCTCCCTCCCCTTCTTCCTTTCCTCTCCCACACTCCCTCACTCACTATCTTCCTCCTTTCCCCTTCCATTTCCTCCCTTATCTTTCCCTTTCCCCTGCTTGAGAACCTTTGATGGTTTCCTATTTCCTGCCACATAAAACCTAAACTTCTCAGCTGGGAATTTAAAGATCTAGCCAGATTTCTGTGTTTCCCATCACTATCCTCATTCCTTTTCCAATGCTCCAATAACACTGTCAAAAACGAATGATTAACTATTGGGTACCTACTATGTATCAGAATTGTATACTATGAATTGATGATAAAGAGGTAAATTAGAACAGTCTTTTCCCTCTAGAAGGTGGTAATTTATTGGGACAATATCACATACATATATATATATGTATGTATATGTATATATACATATACATACATATATATATATGTGTGTGTGTGTGTATACACACATAAAAGGATATGCAAAATGTATACAAAATAAATACAAGATAATTTCAGGGTTAGGGAGGCACAAATAGTTGTAGGACATCAAGCCTGCACCTGGACTCTGTATGTTTTGAGGGCCAGCCTAGATGCATTTGGAGGGACTCAACAAAATTGGGTAGAGTCATAGCAAGGTTAGCCAATGTGAAACAAAGTCCTGTAATAAAATGTGTAGAACATTTGTTGGGACATTTGAGGACTGAGTTCAAATCCCAACTATGGAATTTTTAGCTTCTGTGACCTTGGTCAAGTCACTTAATTATCTTTCCTGCTCTCAGATATCCTTAAATATAAAATGAGGGGATTGGATTAGATGATCTCTGGGATTACTTTCAGTCCTAGAGCTATGATTTTTTTTTTTTTTTTGGTCACAGAAACTCTTGAAGACTGTTTACTAAAGCATGGAGGGATTGGGGACTACAAACAGTGAATGGAATAGATAACATCAATCTTTTGAAGTAAGCACTTTATATTTCTCACCTGCATATGTATTCAAGTTTGCACCATTGTTGTTGTTTAATTTGATTTGATCTTTCTAACCAGATTATCTGCTTCTGGAGAGCTGGGCCTAAGTCTTATTTGTTTTTATCTCCCTTTCACTGCCTTTTCAATCCCAGACCAGCTCTCCTTCCACTACTTTGTAAAAAAAAAAAAAAAAAAAGTTAATACCACTATAATATTATTTTTATTTTAATTTTTTTTAATTCTTCAAAAAGTTTCTCACTTTATATTCATAGAATTTAGAATTAGAGGGAAACTCTAGAGGTCATCTATTCTAATTTTCTCATTTTTCAGATGGGTAAATTAAAGTCTAGAGAGTAAATAGCTTTTCTGTAGTTCCACAGCAAATTAAACAAATATAGAGGTTTCCTAGCTCTTGCTGCATTGTGCACTATCCACTATACATTACTGCTTCCTCACATTCTTTAATAATTAATTTCTTGAGAAATGTCTAGTAGGTTCATAGTCAAATATAGTCATGGTTTAATATGAGACCTTTGGATTTGTCAAGGAGGAAAAAAAAAAGAGATGACCCATAGTAGGTACTTTTATAAATTTTTGTTGATTGATTGGTGCCAAAAGGGGCCATATGGTTGTGCAGGCTACCTGCTAGGAAACTGAGTCTGTAACCTCAGTATGGGCCATCTGTTCTCAACTCTAGTTACTATTCCAGCTCCTCTTCTCTCATGTCTCTTTTTAAAAGTCAAGTACAAGGGTTCATCTCAGGTAATTAACTGGTCTATAAGTATTCAAGAATTTCACCATCAAAGTGGGATTACCTCAGTGATACCCAGGATGAGGTCATATTTCATCAAAGAGATATTGTCAGTGCCAGGGCAAGGGCCTGGCCTGGTCTCACCTTGTTAACAAGATATTATCCTCTATAAGGAATTAAACTTGTCAAGGGACTGTTTTCTTATTAAAAAGATAGAAGAGAGCTGCAGGAAGTTTTCACTGAGATTCTTCTGAATCTACTCTATATATTCACAAATACCCAGGCATAAAGATACTTCCTGAAAAATCTAACAATGAGTACAAAAGTAGGAAAGTTTATAAAACCCTAGTGAGCAGTGTAACATCGAAATGGAAGAATGTTCTCAGTGTCTGTATTTTGTGGAATTCTCCCAAATGATTTTTAAGAATTAGGATATTGTCTGGAGACAGCCTTAGGGGGAAAATTAAGAAGCCAAAAATAAATCAGATAGGTAAATGAATTAATTCTAACCATCATTGTAGAAGTGAAGACATGAGAAATATTTCTTTTGGCAGGAAGGTCCACTACTACTCTGTGTTCCCTATGGTTCTGTCCCTTATGTACAACCAAAGGTCATCCAAGTTGCCAAAAATGTTTTTCATATCATATTACCCTTCAACCCACAAAAGTACGTTCCTGGCACATTCTGTTTTCTGTGACTTGTTGAGAAGTAAGCCTTAGCTTCTATTTCATCTCAAAGCAGGCCTCAATCAGAATTGAGAATCAGTAAGGGAGAAGAGAAATTCACAATGAACAAATGTTTTCAAAAGTAAAAAAAAAATAAGACCACAGATTCAAATTTCAAATTTATTATCATTTTCATTAGGTATAAATATATACATATGTACACATATGTGTGTGTATATATATATATATATATATATAAAGATTATCATCTTGTGAAATGGTTTATGGAGTCTTGGAATCTTGGCAAAAGATATGGGGATAATCTATCTAACCTTTCTAAGTTTTCTTCCAGGTCTATCATTCTTTATTTCAAAAGCCAAACAATTAGCAAATAATAATTAACTGATTGCCTGACATATGAAAAACTTAGTGACTTGGGACACTAAATGAAGTATAACAATGTATAAAGGGTGACACCTTTTGCCAATAAGATCTGATCAATTAATGGGGTAATCAGCAGATATTTGTCAAGGCTATATAAGGCTACTTCACAGCTTCCCTCTCCAAAACTTGGCACAGAGGGGTCCTAAAGGAGTAATATTGAAGGTCCAAATGGTAGCCAGGTTTAAATAGGTTTTTAAATTTTTTAACCCATACCTTATGTCTTAGTAGCAATTCTGAGGAAGAAGAACAGCAAGAGCTAGGCAATTAAGGATAAGTGACTTGCCCAGGATTACATAGCTAGAAAATGTCTGAGACTAGATTTGAACTCAGGTCCTCTTGACCCCAGGCCTGGTACTCTAACTACATTACTACCTACCTACCCTCAGATTCATATAGTTTTAATGGAAGTTGCAATACTATTGGAAGCCTTTCAAAACATCTAGGTGATAGCTGGCAGTCTCAATCATATACATAGATCTGCATTGAATGACCAAGGGGACTGATGAGCCTTAGGACTTGTGTAAATGAAGATTTTAAGATATTATGTTTGTGTGGTATAAACTATCATAATGAGATTGTGAGGTTCTTGAAAGCAGGGACCACGTTTTAATTTGGAGTGGTCTGGTAGAAAGTGTAGTGCACTTGAAATTAGAAGACCTGATTTTGGTTAAGTGCCAACTTCTGAGCCTCATTTTTCTCCATTGTATAAATTGATGGACTTGGACAAGTTGATTCCTAAGTCCCCTTCCAATTATACATATTGTCAATTAATGATTTCATCTGTAGTTCCCGTAACATATTATATTTGGGAACATAGTACAAGGATAATCAATATTTGGAGAATTGAGTTGAATTACAGCTTGAGTGAAAAGAGTCCTAAACTAGGTTGTCAAGAAGACTGGTTTTAAGTCTTGGTGTTGCCACCAACCAGTCATGTAATTGTGATCAAGCATTTTACCCATGTGAGGTTCCTTTCCCTGTTGGAAACCGAATATGTCTTTTCCTTCATTTTTCCAAACACCTCTTCTTCCTGACATACTTGTTGTGTGATAATTTTCTTAGTTATGCCAGCTTTGGAGACTTTGAAAACATCTTTGACTCTTTGTTCTCCTTTATCCCTTTACATCCAAGAAGTTGCCATATCTTATTAATGTGAACTGAATATAGTATTATCCTTTCCTTCACCTTGTAAGGCCTTTTTTTAGACTTTCAGTATATCTTGAATAGAATGTGTTAATAAACTTGTAACTGGACTGTATATAGCTCTCTTTCCTCTACTTTAAAACCTCCTGTAGAGCAGGGGTTCTTTACCCTTTGAGGGCTTTGGACACTTTTGGCAGTTTAGTGAAACATATGTATTCAGAATAATATTTTAAATGCATAGAATAAAGACATAGGATTATAAAAGGAAATCAATTATATTGAAGAAATTGTCAAACTATATTTTAAAAATAAAGGTATTTCTATAGAGCATGGCCAGATTAATTTTTCCTAAAGCACCTTACTGATCATGTCAATCAACTACTCAAAAACAATCAAATTTATCACTGGCTCTGCCTTCTTATTGTTTATTAGATGAAACCTACGCTACTTATCCTAAAATATATCCAACATATCCTTTTAGCTCTAGCTAAAACTATTCATATATAGTTATAGAAAGTCAAACTTTGGGTGCTCCTGTTTTTCCTTCTATTTAGCATGCTCTTATTTCTCTTTTTTTCCTTTTGAAATCTTACACTCTTCTTCAATACCAAATTAAACATTCTCTCCCCTTAAAATCTTTTGTCATTCCCTAAACTGGATAGGATTCCTTTCTTCTCTGAATTTCTTTCATTCCTCTTGTGGCATTTAACATCTATATTACCTTGTAGTTATGTACATAAATGAATCATCATCCTCTATGTATTAGTTAATAATTCCCTTGAGCAGTGGTGTCAAACTTAAATAGAAACAAGGCCACTAAAATGTAAATTAAGTATCCTTGCAGACTGCATATTGACTAAGAAAACTGTATAGGGTAGCACCACCCCTGGTTTTGCTTTCTGTGGTTTCAGTTATCCATGGTCAACCTGCTGAGGAAGCACCAGTCTCTTCTACTTCATTTTTCATTGTTTTATTATATTTCTATTTTATTAAAGTTTTTCTAATTACATTTTAATCTGGTTCAGTTGACACAGGGGAATGTTGCAGAACATGTGTTTGACATCTCCACCCTTGAGGTAAAGGGTCTTTACTCATCTTTGATTTTACCATAAAACCTAGCCTAGTGTTGTGAGCATAGTAGGTCTTGACCTATATATTTATTGAACTAATTAAAATTGATGGTTAGACTGGATGATATTTAAGACTCCTCCAAACCAGATATTTTGCACATTGTATTTTTCTATGTATTTACAGTCAGTAGTCAAAAATTTATTCAGCCCTCAAGTTTATGCTATAATGCAGAAAAATGTTAGTAATTAGATATGTAGAAGAAATACTCAGCGTAAATGGAGGTTAATCCCAGAAGAGGAGGTGATGGGACTGGGAAAATCCTCTTGTACAAGGTAAAATTTGAGCAGTCTTGAAGTAAACGAATGAAACTAAGAGGGGAGATGAAGGTGCAAAACATTAGAGGACAGATTGTAGTGGGGAGAAATCTGAAACAGGGAGACTAATTAGATTATAGTCCAGGTAAGAGGTAAAAGAGCCCTTAATTTAGAGTTCCATGTTGAACGATATGCTATGTAGCTGATTGTTCCATAAATCAAAGTTATAGAAATGATGGTTCTGATCAGGAAAGGTAGAAATGTCAAGATTTGCCAATGGATTGGACACATGGATGAGTGACAGTAAGGAGTTGAGAATGATCCAGAGATGGTAAGCCTAGGTGATGAGAACTGGGTGCTGATATTCTCAGGAGATTGTGGCATCAATATCACTGTACCATATCCCAAGAAAAGGGTTTAAAAGGAAGAATTCCTGAATGTTAGATATTGATTAGACTAATATAATATCATACGTTGAGGCTACACATAGCATGCTCAGAGGGATCCCTGGTCTCAGTGGAAGGAAGGCCAGTAATTGTGGTATGATGCCAGCAGAAGTACTTCTAACATTATACACGTTTGAATGCTGAAGAGAACGTGTGCATAGAAACGTTGCATTTTATAGCAGAATTTAGAGACCTGATTGTGGAGTCTTTGAAGTAAATGGACTGCTATTCCTGACATTTTTCAGACTCCTCTAAGCTGCTGTAGCTAATGAGTCCTGTTACTCATATATCTGATGAGCCCAGGGATGTAATAAGTCTCTGAAATTTTTGCCAGCCTAACCTTCAACTCCTCATTTTCAGAAGACTGCAGGTGTAATGGTTTTTATTGATGCAGTGCTAGGCATTTGGCACTTGGGTTAAATTTTAACTGTTGGATGTTAGTGACTTAAACACTTTCATTCACAACAGGAATGCTGAACAAGGAAGAGAACACCTTCATAAGAGTTACTTCTCCACCTGTTGGCCATCGTCTCCTTTTGATTCAATCAAGGCTATGGGTAACTGAGTTAGTCAGTGATGTGAGCAGAATATGCCACTTTCCTTTACAGTATCAAGATAAATCCAAAGAATTCAGTGGATAGTGTAGTGATGATAGCCACTTTGACCAAGGAAACTGTACAAGTTTAGGATTCAGACTTGCTCTCCTACCTTCAAACATACAGCAGGGGGAAATGTTCAGATGTAATAGTATATGTACTATAGTCTGCCTCATTGGTGACTAGAGGTAAAAGCTGATTTTTCTGTTCTCAAACATAACTCATAAAACATTAAGGATATTAGTGTGAATCAATGAATATAGGGTCCAGGATTATTCAACAATTCCAGAGTGATCTACAACAATTAGCCAAATGATTTTAGAAACATCATAATTTTGATTTTATAGGAATAGAAATAAAATAGCACTTTATGGGATATAGGAATAATTGATATAGGAATAAAGACACTTGACAAGTAGAACTTACCGCTAAATTTTTAAAACTTCATCAACATTAAACCAAATCATTTCAATTCAACTTGAAATATACTTGTTTTATTCTTTCTTTGTGACAGGTTCTGTGCTAGGGACTGTAGGTATAAAGACAAAAGAGAAGAAAAAGTTCCTGCTTAAGGGGAATTGATGTTCTTTTTTAGAGCCAACAATACATACACCAAGAAGTAAATATAAAATGTTTATAATAAATAGGAAAATAATTCCTGAGGAAAGAACATTAGAAATTGGAGGGAAATATTTGGAAAGTCTACATTAGTCCAAAATAACACACTTAAGTGGAAATTTGGAGTATATCATTAAAATTCTTAGCTTATAAAATATGTGTTTTGGAAATTGCAGGGTATATAATTCATTTTACTTTTAAAGATGCATTTCTTAGTCAGTCCATCAACCAGGACTTATTGAGTGCCTTTTATATATTGATACTATGCAAGGTTGAGAGCTTGGTTCAGTCTTCAAGAATTTAAAAACCTGCCAGCTTGCAAAAAACAAAACAATACAAAATTGATACACAATTGTACAGATTTATCATTAATATTTTCCATACTTTAGTATCATGATGTGTCTAACGTCACCCAACTCTTGGTAGGCTTAAGGTATGTAATACTAGCATCATTGATGATAGGTTTCAGTTTCTCTTAATAGTCTTTCCAGCTTAGAGGAAGAGACCTACATATTTTATTTTGAATCCATCTAGTTGCTTTAATGTTTAGATTTGGTGGCTCTGTGTGACCCTGGGCAAATCTTTCCCCTCTTAATCTCTCAGTATCCTTATCTGTAAAATGGGACTAATAATAATAGCACCTACCTTTTAGGGCTGTTGTGAAGATCAAATGTGACAATCATATAAAATATTTTGTTAGCTTTAATAAAGGCATATAAATTATATTATTATTTTGCCATTACTTAGTACTAGATTGAAAATAGTAGATCAGTTGTTGTTAAAATATTCTATTTTATTTATACACAAATAGAAATGGATCTCAGTAAATAATGGCATATGTTTTTCCTTTACCTTGAAAAGATCTAATCCTGAGGAGCACTCCCCATTCCAAGCTTGTTTGTTCTATGACTGATTCATATGCAGAAATCCTTCAAGAAACTGGCATCAAGTTTATACACACAAGCACACACATATACATATCTTTTCTTGGGTATTCACAAGCTGAAGAATGCATTGATGTGGATTAAAGACCTATAATATCATCTAATGATCATTGTCTCGTGGAGATACCTCTCATTCTGATCCTGTGATTTTTATCCTTGGAAAAATTAGAAATTTTATTTTATTCCTTAGGTAAGAGCTATTTTTATTGGGAGATGGAGAGATAAAGATAGAAGCTAATTTGGTAGAGTATTATAAGGTTAGCATTCACCTTGAATACCATGGTGAAGCCAGACCCTGACTTAGGAGGCAAAATAAGTTAGATTTTCTCCAGCCTGTTCCTACAATCAGAACTGAAGAAACCAGTTCATCAAAATTCACCTAGATTTCCAGCAGGCTCCATGGGTGAACAGTAGGATTATCATCAAAGAGTCTGATTGGAGAAGATGAAAACTGGGAGAAGATAGTCTGATGCAAGTTACTTTTAACTGCTGGGCTAACATCCAGCCATCAAGTTGGAATGCTTTTCCAGAGTTCCAATGTTATATAGTGCAGTGGATAGACCAAGCAGGGTTGGAGTTATGCAGACCTGAGTTCAAATCCAGCCTCTGATGCTTACTTAGCTGTGTGATCCTGGGCAACTCACTTAACCTTGTTTGCCTCAGTTTCTCATCTATAAAATGGACTAGAGAAGAAAATGGCATACCACTCCAGAATCTTTACCAAGAAAACTCCAAATGGGGTCATGAAGAATTGGATACAACTGGACAACAGCTTCTGTAATGTAATACTGCTTCTGGAGACTAACTAGTTAATGATTGAAATGGATACCTTCATTCAAAAAATATTTTGAATCAACCTAAGTAAGGCCCTGTGTAGATTATATGGGTAACTTTTAAAATTAAATCAATTATTCTGAGGAGAGCAGTAATAATAAATAATCCCAGCTTTGATGTTTCAGAAGACATACTATATTCTGGAAACAGGGCATTGACTTCATAAACATCAATCAACATTTGGTTACCACCCCCTGACATTATAGTGTTTCTCAGAAAGTAAGTTTACAAGGTTAGTGACTATTACTATGTATCTTGGACAATCATTTTGTTAGTAGAATGATATTTTGGGCTGTTTGTATGGAAACAGAGTTAAGAGAATTTAGTATGGATGAATACTCTAGCAGTAGATTCCTTGAAAAAAAGGAATAGAACTGGAATGCAGAAATACAGAGGTAGAAGGGAAAATAATGGCATAAAGTAAAAAAAAATCAAGTTTAGAGAGGCCAATGAGAGTAGTATAAAATAAGAATATTGGACTTGAAGATAGAGAACAAAAAGTGATAATCTAAGCCAATGACGGGCAAACTACAGCCCGTGGACCAGATGTGGCCCCCTGCAATGTTCTATCTGGCATTGACACATTATTCCTAATCTGACAAATACAATGAGTAGGATACAATATAATTAAACTCGGAAAGAGTTGCCTTAGAAACAGACTGACAAATGAGAATTTTCTTTCCTTTGGCCTCCTCTTTAAAAAGTTTGCCCATCACTGATCTAAGCTATTAAAAAAAAAGAAAGAAATCCCACATATCATGCTTAAATAATCATACCAAAAAATGGCCCAGAAATAGTGGAAGAAAAAAAGTGGATATTCACACAGAATACTCTCTAGATCTCTAAGAAACTCCAAGGTTAACTTGAAAAATTACATTATCAAAGCAAAAAATATAGCCTCCTAGGAAAGGAAATAAACTCCAATTCTACCATCCAATTAAAATAGCATGAAATTTATTTGATTATGAGAGACCCAAGGAAAAATTAGAATATGATATTATGAGGAGCAAAGATGATTCATACCAAAGTAACATATCCTGTAAAACTGAGTTTTAAAAAAGGATTCAGTAAAAGAGAAGGCTTTGAATCATTCCTTTAAAATAAAACCATTGATGAGCAGGATTTTAAAAATGTAGAATGACCAAACATCAGAAAGTTAAATCTTTCCAGACAATTTTATGTGGCTAGGGCTAAACAAGAAAGTGAATGTGGGGCAAGGGAGTTATTGGCTATTTAGAAAAACCTACATAAAGTAGTTTGTACAAGGTGGGGTCTTACCAAGTCTGGAAATCTGTTGGGTGCTTCTCACAGTGTTCCTTCATATGATTTACATTATAGATCTTCAAGCCAAACCTAGCTATCTGGATGCAGTTGTTGGGGATAGCTGCATATTTTGGGCTATTCTAGAGAGCATGCTAGAGTGCTTACCTATGTAAATTTAACGCCAACAGGAAAAGGTTATATAATAGGATCACCCAGCAGACATTTTCTACAGTAATCCTCTCTACTTGCTCCTTTCTCAATTTACCATTTAGCCTAAGATTAACATTTATCATTAATCTCAAATTAGTGTTTCTTATTGAAAGGGCACAGAGTGATATTGACCTCTAAAAATGCTTCTGATGATTTCTTCTGCTATTTTGCTATTTCAAATCCCCTCCAAACTAATTCTCATAAGCCACCAGATTTAATGATTCAAATGCTGTATCAAATCACAGGTGTTTTATAGGTGCCTATATCATGTCCAGAATTATATCACCAATATTCTGAAAAGTGAGAGTACTATTAGGATACAGGTTAAGGAAAATTGTGGTTTGGGGCAGAATGTCATTGTTACACTAATGGTTCAATCACAGTGTTCCTGAGCTTTGTGAATTAGTTCATCCTGAGAAATAGAGAATTATAAAATGACCTGATATATCTGTGAGCTTTACTATGCAAATGGAGGAATGAATAAATGAATAATTTTTTTCTAAGTACTTACTCTATGTAAAGCATTGTGCTAAGCCCTAGGGATACAAATAGAATTTGCTTTCAAAGAGCTCACATTCTAGCAGAGAGAACACATATGGAAGATTTCAGCTCTAAGTCAGATGGAAAGGTTCCATGGTTCTTAGGGTACAGTTACAAAGCAGATGGTAATGCCTCTTCCTCCATGCTATTTCCACTAATAAAACTATATTGGTTTCTGATGTCGAATCATTTAACAATACCAAGGACTTTGGTGGCAAGAAGTTTCTGTGCCAATTTCATTGATTTTTTTTACCATAAAATTTTTCCCTTCTTTCATGGTTATACAGAGTAACCATGATAAAGCTCTATCATAAAGCACTTTGGCTTCTCCTTCAATAGACAGATTTAACTGTGAAAGAGCAAAGGGAACATTATTATAACATCAGTGAATTGTTTTGTGACCTTTAGGTCTGAAAGTTTAGAGATTGACTTTTCAAAGGTGTGTCAAAACTCCATCAGCTCTGCTTGATTCTGGGTAAAGGTCTGAGACTGGAGAGACTGGATTCATAATAAGTTTCCATTAGTCAAGCATGTTGGACCCATAATCTAATGAATGGAAAACCTTCCTTTTCCAAGGAAAGAATAAATATAATGGGGAACTGGATCTCACCACTTTTTTGTAGGATTGTTTTTCTTACTTCCCAGAAAATTATGTCCACCAGGAACTCATTTAAAATTTTAATTTGCTACTCAGACCACTACAGTAGGTGGCCCTCTGGCATTTTCCCTGTTCATGTTGGGTTGCTGAATTTCATCAGCATGAACCCCTTTACCAGGATCAACATGAGGTCATGAGCAATAAGCGAGACACATTTATAGGCCCAGGTGGTTCTACCTCATGCAGCAAGGTCAACTGCTTACAATTAAGACAGAGTGCAAGTATTTTCAACTTAAGTTGACTATCAGCAAGTAATGAAATGGTTTTCAGTTATAGCACAATACATGGCAGTTGCAAACAGGTTATGATATGAGGGTTTATATTTCTAGGAAACAAATTATCAAGCTACAAAACCAATAATGAATTTGGAGAACTATGGAAATTTGTTAAAGGCCTAATAAGGAAAGCAGCAAGAATGGAGAGGGCATATTACTCCAAAACATACTAGGATGCTAAACATGTTACTTTCTTCCAGTCGTGTCCCTCATGTGATTTTTGTTCCTATATGAGGTACTCAGGAATATTCACTTAAAAATTATTTTACAAAAGTATATTAGTTTCGAAGATAGAAAGAACAAAATTATAAACATTTCCCTCAACACCTCAGGGGTCATAATTTCCTTTATACTACCTGAAGAAGAGGGGGAGAGAGGGAGGATTAGGTTCGTAGCTTTATCTCAGTTATCACATAGCATTAATTCCATCAAGTTTGTGCCCAAAACTTCTCCTGGGTTGGATTCCGCTCAAGACATCACTGCTGGATTGGCTGTAGTATCTAGACCGTGTTCTTAGACTCTTGGATCCCCATGGTTTATGCTGCCTGGCTCCATCAGAAACTCAGTTTCCTCCAACTAGAATCAAAAAGAATAGCAAAAAAGGACTTGGGGAGGACAGGGAATGAGGGAGAGGTCACATGGTACATGGCCCAAGGGGAAGGAAATGATCTTCAGGGCATCCTTCACCTTATCACATGGAATGAGCAAAGGAATCCTTTACCCTCAGACACAACTGCCTCAGAAGTCAGATATATGTCTAATAAAGTACCAATGTAAAATGTGTCAAGCAAAGAAATAGCTGGACCAAAAAAGTATTAAAATTTCATGACATTGTATCAAGCTCAGTGTTTCCATATTCTCTCTCAATCCTGTTTGACAGTATCTGGAAGAGAATATGGGAACCCTGAGCTTCTGGTAGGATATTTAAAATAGCATTTGATAACAGAGAAGAGAAAAGATCATACTTTGGAAAGTATTTTGATTTTATATATCTGTGTGGTTTAAATGTATAAGGTACTACAGTTGCCAATACAGAAACAAATTATATAAGTCCCTCAAGATGATCTGTAGGAGGGAGAGGTGGCATTTTATTTTTCCAAGTGGGGAAAAAAAGTTGATTCATCTGAGTTTATAGCTATGGAGTGTCTTGAAAAGACTTTGTGTACACACAGAAACCCCTTTATAGACATACACTCAGGCTCCCCAAGATGCCTTTAATATCTTTCCCCAAGCCAGAGTGTATTCCTTCCAGTAGGAGAGTTT
Organism: Gracilinanus agilis; assembly: GCF_016433145.1. Classification (NCBI taxonomy): domain Eukaryota; kingdom Metazoa; phylum Chordata; class Mammalia; order Didelphimorphia; family Didelphidae; genus Gracilinanus; species Gracilinanus agilis. The sequence goes on from NC_058131.1 coordinate 495,695,873, forward strand.
AGGATTATAGCATCTATGAGATTAAGCATAAAATCACTGAAGTTTCTCTTCTCTGGTAGTGGAATTATGGTGCTGGTGGCAGGTGGGATAACTTCAACCGAAGTCTGATTTAGATTCAAAGTTGTTATTGTTTAGTTGTTTCATCAAGTCTGATTTTTCATGACCTCGATTTGGGGTTTTGTTGGCAAAACTACGGAAGTGGTTTGGAATTTCCTTCTCCAGTCCATTTTACAGATGAGGAGACTGAAGCAAACAGACATAGTTACTAATATTCATAACCATTGGGAAAAGTGATTTTTGATATAATCAGATATTAGAAAAATGCTTCAGTTCAGGCAAGGTATCATAAAAAATGCTCTTAGGTGGCACTAGGGAGCAGTGGGCTAGAATCAGGAAGTCAATTCAAATATTAGGTTGATATATTTGTTATATATATAAAACAATATATGTTTGATATATTGTTATATATGTAACAATATATGTTTAATATATTGTTATCATTTGATATATTTGTTATATAACTAGTTACTAGCTGTGTGACCTCAGACAACTCATTTATTACTTGCCTCAGTTTCTTCATTTCTAAAATGAGCTGGAGATGGAAATAGCAAAACATTCCAATATCTCTGTCAAGAAAACCCCAAAATGGGTCACAAAGTGTCAGACACAATGCAAATGACTGAATGAAAACATAAAATATAGACCAATATTAAGTAAAATGACAATTAACTCAAATACCTAGTTGAATAAAAAATTGACTTAAGACACCTCTTAATAATAAATCATATACTCTTACAGTTTTGCTTTGAAAGAGTGCAATAAAATATCTTCACCATTCTAAAGGCTCAAACTTTAGAACAGGGATATACTTTTAAGACAATAACGTGTTTCCATCACATAGAAGGTAAGTAATTACAGTCAGCAAAGGGTTTAAGGATAAACTCTTATACCTAATGATTTCCATTTCTATGCTAGCAGGCACTTATGGTATTGGGCGAGAGAGAAATATGCGTAAAGACAGATAAGGTACACATTGGGGAGCAGAATAAAAATAGAATATGCTTAAGAAAATGTGGTCCAGATGCTAAAATATTTGAATTCTTTAAAATATCAAATTTGTGTAGGGGAACTTTGAACTAAATTCAGAATGTAATTTAGTCATACAAAAATTATCTTGTTCCCATTCTAATTCACACCAAACCTCATTAATTTCTTTTTTTATTAAAAAAATCTTACATTTTTTCTGATGAAGTCAAAATAACTTTTTTTCAACAAAATCAGAACAAAAGTCAGGAAAAATAAAAAGAAAATCTTTCTTTCTTTTTTATCCTGTTAGCTTCTCTCCCACTTCTGGATGACCAAATTGAAAGTGGGGGAAAAGTCTCAAAATGGGCTACATTTCCAACTGTTCAGTATGATGAACTTTTATTGAGAGAGAATTCCCATTTCTTTATAAATTGATTCTAATTTTATTAGGAATTAGATAGATTTATCATATTTAAACAGATGTTTAAAAATATAAGAAAAAATAATTGTAATGATTCACTCATTCATACAATAAAAAATAGGAAAAATTACAGTAAACTTTGCTGGAATTCATTATGAGTCTTAGAAATTTTTCAACTCATTAGGAGTGAAGAACAAAAAAGATTGACTTTCTCTTGGACCCCATGTTACCAGCACTAATTTTAGGTTTTGTGGGGAGAAATTCATCTTTTGAAATAGTTAAATTGTTTTTATTGTCATTTACCCCAAATAATTTTGTCTGATTCTTTATGACCCCCTTTCAGATTTTCTTGGGGGAAAAAAAAAAAAACTATTGGAATGGTTTTGCCATTTCCTTCAGCAGCTCATTTTATGATGAGGAAACCAAGTTAAGTGACTTGCTCAGGGTCACACAGCTAGTAAGTGTCTGAGGCCAAATTGGAACTCAAGTTCTACTGACTCCAGATTTGGTACTCTACCACTATATTTTTAAATAGAATTTACTTTCTAAATTATTTTACTAGTATTTTCAACTTTCTGCTTGCTATTTCTTCCTCCTAAACTCAGTCCTTGGCAAAAAAAAAAAAAAAAAAAAAAAAAAAAAAAAAAAAAAAGATATCATACCCTACCCTATAGGGATAAGGAAGTGTCAGCACCTTAATTTGTTTCCTGGGCACTTGTTTTAACTGATTTGTGGAGTAACTTTATAGTTTAGCTTACTGCTCCTGTTTTATTTAAAGCAGTTATAACATTATGTGCCAGGGGGGAATCTTCCTGTCAATCTGAATTTTCTTTTTAATCTAACAAGCTAAGTCCTTGGATTCTAGGGATGTGTTTGCTCCCCTGAGTGAAATACTCAAATGTAAAGAGTTCTCAAGCCATTGAATTCTAGGGATATGTAACTAGCCATCCTGGAACTGGAGAGAAGAGGATAGAAAATATTATATATGTATATATAATATTTTCTATAAAAATAAAATTATATATATTATATTTTATATAAAAATAAAATTAAAATATTCAATCTTATTTTTCTTCCAAAGCCTTGTTGACATTATTTTAGGCTCTTATCATTGCAATCAGTTTTTCTGGGCCCTTTTTGGAATATGGAAACCATGAGACAGACATGGAACTTCTAAGGTTACTGTTCATTTAAACAAGAGGATGTAGATATTCATGATGGCCCCTCAGTGCCTGATAATAATGCAGCTTCCTAGGTTTTCCTTTGGTACACAGGTGCAAGCCACATAGATAAGTAGTAATGACCGAAATAGGGGAATTTCACCAAGTCTTCACACAAAGAATCTTTAATACATTACTTTACCTGAAGTTAAACTTTACTGCCCACAATGTGGCCTTAATAGTTATTGAGACTGCTTGCTTACATGGGGGCAATTCTGATGTGCTTCCTGACGAGCTTACCCAAGAAAATGTCATATCAAAAAGAGAGAGTTATAAAACAGGGTCACCCAATTGGTGTTTCTTAGAGTAATTCTGCATTTGCTCTCTTTACAAAGAGGAAAAAGGGTGAGTTTGGGTTCAACAAACAAAAGGAGAACAATTTTTGAGCATCGTGAAGTGACCTCACAGAGGCAGGAGGGTGTGAAACAAGGGTTTTGCAACAAATGTGTTGTGGGATATTGACTCAGCAGGATGTTACCTTTGACAAGGTGTCCTGCATTTCAATACTGCCTTCTTCTTTGGTCAACCCAGATCCCTGGGTTGGATCCCAGGGAAAACATGAATCATAGAACATTGAACGGGAGTGATAGATCCAAAGGAAGGGATGATATATTAAAAAGGATAGATGATGAAGAGGGATTGGGGCGGGGGAGAACAGAATTCTTCCCTTTGGACCCTGGAGTGGGATAAAAAGAACCTTTTTGGAAAGGGATGCTACAAAATAATTTTTACTAAAATAAAAGAATTGATGAAATGAGGAAGAAGGGAGGATGAGGTATACCCCAATTGTATTTGATCTAGCAAAGAGAACAAAAAATAAATAAAATAGTATAGCAACAAATACAAAATTAAAAAGATTGGAAGTAGGAAGGAATGGGAAATGTTCAGACTGTTCAAATTAGTGTAAAAAAAATTGAACTGCAGCAAATAAGCACTGACTTAAAGAAGAGATATATTTATATGTGTATCTATATATATATACATATTTATATTTCTGTGTATTAATAGTATATATTTTATAGAAGAAAACACAATATCACCAGTTAAAATCCACAGGGTATGACCAAGTTTAATTCCTCATGAAAATGAATAGAGGAAAGATAAACAAAACTAAAAATTTGCTGCATACCAGAATCACATTTAAAACATGTGGAAATATTAAAAAAATTAAGAGAATGGAACAAAACTTTTTATGCTTCAAGCAACTTTGGAAAGCAGAAATTGCCAACTTCTCAGGTTATACTATATATAATAATACACATATTATATACATAATATATAAAATAAATATTATTGAAATCAAGAATGACAAACAGGTAGATGGCATATCTAAAGGCATTATATACTTTTTATTACACTTATTGTATATATTATGCTCACATGGTGATTTGATAACAATGAATATATTTGCCACACAACTTATAGTAACTAAGTTCTTAATTAATAGAACTCACCAAGTCATTTTCATAGCAGGTTTGCTGTAAACTGTATCATACACATCTACAGAAGTCTTATGCTAAAAACAAAATTTTTTTACTCTGTATTGTGAATGATACATTTTTCCTTATTGTTGCAAAACTACTTTTTGAACATCTTCTATATCAGTTGTGCCAAGTTAAAATAGAAATGGATTTCTGCAGGTTAAATATTGATTTGAAAAACCACAAATTAGTATTGTCTATGTTATATGATATTTTCATTAATTTTGTTAAATATTTCCCAATTACATTTTAATCTAGTTTGTGCTACACCTGAGAGTTTTGTGGCCTATGGCAGGAAGTTGGCTTATTTTATCAGGAATTTACTTCTAATTTTTCTATTACCTTTTCATTAGGTATCATAATTTATCAGTAAGTATTTTTTAGGTAGATGGGTAGATAAATGAATTGAGTCAGACATCTTAAGATCAAAATGACAGTGTGAGACACAATTAACAGTACTTTTTAAAAAAGAATTTCATATAGACGCTCCTTCTGATAGCATAACAAGCCAATGAGATATCCCAATAAATGCTACCTTTAAAATAATTTTGTATATGATGGCAGTTTCCATACTTTACAGTGCATGATTTTGTGGAATTTGGCATCAAGTCAGATCTGATCAAAGGAACTTTAATTACAAAAGGTAGACAACCTCTTTAGGAAGATTTGGGGTATAAGAACAATACACTCCAGCAAAGCTATTTGTTTCAGTTTTGTGCTTCTTACATTTTATCTTTCTAATCCAGAATGTCTAATCTGAGTATATCATTTTGAAAGAGGTAAGAGGGAACCACATGATTTCCTCTTAACCTCAGAAGAAAATATAAAAGTACACTCTCATTGAGTCCTTTTTTAACTGGACCCATTTTATCTTCTTTGTAATAAAAAAAATGGTGAGCAAAATCCAAAAATCAAAAATGAGGACAAAATAATCAGAGTCATGTGAATGGGCAGCTGTTCATATATTTTAAAATAAGGAGTAGAGCAGAGGCTGATCTCCTTGGATAAATGTCAATATGCATTATTAAATGAAACAGTGGTAAAATATAGACTGTCAAAAACATTTTTCTTTCAGCGACATGGGAAGAATTGAAATGTGGTTTCAAAAGAGAAGTCTCTTTCAGTGTTTCTTCAATCATCTTCTGTTTGAAGCATTAATTATAGGGCACCCTACTATCTAATGCTTTCAGTTTAAAATCACCTCACAATAGAAAGGGGGAAGGAAGCAATTTTTCATCTGAAAAAGAGCCAAGACATCAGGGTGTTTATTCACCAGAGATTTCTTTCTCCCATACATGACTCATTATATCAACATTTTGTTTTTCATATTTTTTCAGAACACACACATTGGGCATACAGATTCTTTATAGTGATGGCTGTGATATGATTCATGATAGATCAACCATTCACCTTTTAGAAGTAACAGCCAGAAATGTAGCAGCTGATGACTCTGAGAACTAGATTAACTAATGGTTAATTTAACAACTTACATTTTTTAATAGCAGTATAGCAATAGTGAATACAGGGTTGATCATCGAGTTAGGAAAATGTGGCTTCAAGTCCTCATGGACCCATGCAGACCATTGACCATTGTTCCCACAGTGCCTCCAGGCACTTAGTGATTTGTAGCAAAGCCAGAATCTTGAGACTTAAATTGACCAATCTATCTATAGATATATACATGCATGGATGCACACACGTGTGTTTTCATATGTATAGCATGTGCAATGTACTGGTCCTGGGCAATAGGTTATATGTATAGAAAAAGACCTCCGATTCAGCTTTTGAGAGACACAGTTGATGCATTTTGTCTGCCTTGACAGCTCATACACTTTGCAAATTTTAAGGTGCTATATAAATACTAGTTACTATTCAAATAAACAGTAACAATAACAAACAATAATAATTTATTGAGGACATAAATTGTTTCAGAATTCCGAGAGGAGTAATTACCAAGTTTTATTTGATAGACAAACTCAGGGTTAGTGCAAATGGATAATGCCATCTGCTTCAGTGAATTGCATATGAGTAAATGAAGAATTAGAAAACTTTTAAGTTAATCACTAGGGGAATGACTATGGACACTGGAACTATTCTTTCATTGTGGCATATATGCAGTTTACCTGATTGTGGTCAAAAGATGATATGGTTTTGATCAGTAGGATTATTTGTAGATAAGGCCCAGCTGCTAAACCAAGAAAGGTTAGAAAATGAAAGCAGAGAGAGGTGAAAGAATTGTGTCAAAGACAGAGGTAGCCCTCTTAAAAATTACTTAATGCCAGGCAGATAGGTTGGCCGATGAGAGGCTGGTGTTGCTGATGCTACCTATTACTAAAAAGGCAAATACAAAGGAGAAATAGAAAAATAAGCTTTGCTCACTACGATTAGAGTTACTGCTAAGAAAAAGAAAAAAGCATAGAGAATATACTGTTCTATGTGATGATTTTCTGTTTGAAAAGAAGTAAGATGATTCTTCTCTACTTTGCCACCAATTGTTATTGAAAGATAGAAAAGAAAACCTACAAAGGAATAGTGTTGGAGTTTTTGCCAACTTTAGGATAAAAGTTGTTGCCTTTGTGTAAAAGAGAATAATAAATGCCAGTTAAAGAGAAGGTATCAGATATACCTGAAGTTAGTCCTGCTGGGCAGAATGAATAGTTTGGGAGTAGAAATTAAGAAAAGCTGCCCACTGGTTTGACTAGGCTGCCTGAGATGTCATGTCTAATAAGGTGTCGGTCAAGCACAGAATGGATCAGCTTACCTTAGCTGTGGAAGCACCAGCCCACAAAGTTACTCATTGGAAACCTTTGAGAGGATAGTTCCTCAGCCAGAAAGAGGCTATGATTCCAGAGTTACGAATTGTCCTGAATGCATGTTTTCTCATTAGGTGTGTTTTCACAGGACTTTAGATGTATGTCCATTCTCCCATAGACACCATGTGTACTGTCTGTGGGGGAGTCTAATGGAAGTTTATGGATAGAATGTTATATAAATATATGGGACTGGGAATGGAGGAAACTCACTTTTCAAATTTGGTATTTCTGATTTTTATTTATTATATCTTAGAATATGATAAAATATATCAATTCATGATAATAAATATAATATCTTTTACATAGCATTTTAAGGTTTGCAAAGTGCTTTACAAATATTATCTGATTTTATCCTCACAACAACCCTGGGAGCTAAATCATATCACTTTCCCCATTTTAAAAGTAAGGAAACTGAGAAGACAGGTCAAATGACTTGCCCAGGGTAACATAGACATTAAAGTCTCTCAGGAAGGATTTTAATTAAGGTCTTATTTTTAAGAATGTCCACTATTTCTCTTTAATACTTTGAATTCATGAGTGCTTTGTTCCTCTCGATGTGCTTTAACATTTTTTATCTAATTTTATTTTTATAAAATCTTCTTAATTGGGCAGGTCAAGTGGTCTTATCCTTATTTTATGATTAAAGAAATATACAAACTAATCTACTTAAGGTCACCTAGCTAGTCAGTTTAAGAGATTGAAGTCTCAAGGTCTTTTGGCTTTAAACCCAAGGCTCTCTATTAGATATGAGATGTACCCTAGAGATAGGAAAAATTGCTCACTAGGCTTAGCTAGAATAACGGAATACTCCTCCAAAGGGAATATGGAATTATCCTTCTCATCAGTCTTTCTCAGAGCCCCAAAGGTCTTTTAAGAAGGTTCGGTTTGCCAAGAAAATTTCATTTTTCCTAGTTTCAGCCACTGGATGCCAAAGCACCAATTCATTGCCTGAAATTAGGAAACATATGGGTGAAAAAATGCCTCAATCCATCAGAATTAAAAGTAAAAGAGCATAAGGAAGAATGACTGTAGGTGAAAGCAATCTTCATGGATAGTTTTCAAGCTATGTAATGAATTACTTGTAACATCCACAAATCAATTTTGATTATGAAAATTGAGAGGTGCCATGTGTGATTGCTATTAGCCTGCTTGCTCAGGGACTGTGTAATTCTTTTGGGAAAATAAAAATAAGTGTTTTAATCTCTGTTCTTTTCTGCAATTAGAATTTTGTGACTAGGAAAAATGGAGAATACCAATTACTCTGTTACTTTAATTACTCTCCTAATTATAACAATAACCATGTCACATTGAACATAATTCCCCAAACAGAAAAAAAAAGCAGCCTCTACATTGCACCAATACTTGATCATTTTTACCTTATTAACAGTTCTCTGTCAAAACTTAGAACTTTTTATTTTTTTCTTTCAGGGAATAGTTTTCTTTTTCTGTGATGGCATAGCTGGGGTCCCACTTTGTGTGACTTGTGAATCTGCTTAATGGTCACATGTCTTTGAATTCACTGCATATTTCCATTGGATTGGAACCAGTGACAATATTTTATGCAATTATAATTTCAAATACTGTAAATTCAAAAATATGTAGCCATTGCAACAGATTCATCATTTGTACTAATTGGGACCTGGTTGTAATGCCTGTGGTGTTGCACATGTTTTCTGTCTCCCCAAAATTTTAAAACTGTTTTGGGAAACCTGCAAAATTTCTGTAGCTGCTGAAGAAGAAGTATATAATTCTCTCTGGATGTTGAATGGTAATGGGGGTAATACATGTACCCAGAGAAAGGAGAATGCAGCCTGGAGTAAGAAGCTAGCTATTTATCAAGGTATCTTACAATCTCAGTTTATGTTGTTGTAAAATGTTAGTGTGAATGTTCCATAGGATTATATCTGCTGGAAATTTGTCACGGGTTGTCAGCGTCCTAGAAGAAATAAGGATATAAGCTCCGTGTTTTATTCCAGTCAACTTAATTTTCACAATTTCTTTGCTCTCATTTCCAAAGAGACTGACTACCAGGGACACTTTCTTAATGGTGCCATCTGTTAGATTATGAATTGTATGGAATGAGCACTGAAAATATACTAAGATTGTTGCGATACTGTGGCAGGTAGACAGACAAGGCAACCTGATACATTGCTTCTGCCTCCATGAAAATACTATTTCCATTATTATAGCAAATGAAATCCTTGACAGCCAATAAAGTTCCAGAATGGCTGCCTTGGTATACAATGCTACAATAAGAATAAAATAAAATAGCAGCATACCAGAAGCCATTTGAGTTAGTCTGGTATATTATACTTCTTTTAAAAGGAACCTTAATACAGCCTTGCATATAATTTTCCAAATTCATTAGACTTGTAAGCATCACCAGCCTTTGGCAGAATTCTAAGTAGGTGAAGCTTGGCATTTGTGGTCCAAGTCAGATAGCTCTAGACTTTTTTTCTTTCTTCATGACATCTCTGGGTCCTACTTTCTATCCATTCCTCCCAGAAACCCAGTAGCTTCCTCTTTTGACCCTGTACAAGACTTTTTAAAGCACTTCTAGATATTAGGAAAATATCTGAAATATGTATATGTCGAAGTATAAAGGATAGCTTTACCTATACTAGTGAAATGTTCATTTTTAAGAAGTTTCAAAGAAATGGTCTTATATTGGAATTTCAGACATAGATTGGGAAGCTGGAACATAATTTGAGCAATTTAATCCAAACCTCCTGAATTCACCAGAATGACTGATTTACAGTCAGCTATCTACTTAACATATAAGTAAGATCACCTTTATGTGCAGAAATTCAGTGAGGTCCATCTAACATTGACTAAAAGACCATGTTTTTCCCACCAAACACATCTCATAAAAATCAAAGAATGTTGAGTTACTGTTGTCCCAAGGATTACTTTTAGGAGAGACCTATTTTCTTTTTGGCTCTGACTACTGAGCTACAATTTTTTTTCTTATGAATGTTTTATTGGTTAGGATAGTTCTAATGGAAGCACATGATTTCCCCTGTCTCTGAGATACTTATAAGGTAATAGTGGGTCCATAATAGGAAAGAATGCTATCATACAATTGCATCACTGTTTCTGAAATGAAGTGTATTGATATTTGAACATTATAAACAACAGGGAAAATAATTGCTCAGAATGGCCCAAAGCATGTAATCCAATAGAATCCAGAAAAGGGAATTTTAGCCTAAGGGGGAAAATCAATTACATTGTAATAGGATCTCCCAAGAAGAGACATAGCCGAATGGGTCATGGGAATTGAGAACTATTGAGCAGCAGAGTGGTATAAAGGCACATTTTGTATGAAAGAATCTATGCCTATCTTTCTAAATGAGATTTCAGCTATATAATGTCAACATTATAAAGAATATTGAATAACTCCATCAGGAAATAAAGAATTTTTTTTTCTCTTTATGTATGAAAACATGCAGCCATTTGTAAACATCTAGATAAATGAATGATACCTGGGAGGCCTTGGACAATTCATTTTTCCTTTTCTGGAAGTCAGTGTAAAATGAAGATATTTTACTAAATGAACCTTAAATTTCATTCCTTCTTGATCTAAGTTCTATGTGCTATTTTTTCATTATCTTTCCCAATTATCAGTAATTGTTTTCTACAATTATATAAGGGAGTAGTGACCAGAGAAGGGGATTTTTGTTTAGGGAATCAAAGAAGTAACAAGTAGAGCCATAGGACAGTCTCTAATCATGCCTTTTTCAATCAGCAATGAGAGAATCGATTTGAATCTTGTTTCCCTTGTAAGAGATGGAAAGGGTGCATTGGATAGAGGAGGGTGGCAGAGAAGGAGGAGGGGGTGAAACATTGTTGGAAATGGTCATTATTTTGCAAAATGATGCATCCACTCATGTCTACCAACTTTGGAATTTTGGTCTCTTAACATAACTATGGCCGTGTACCTTCCTCTGGGTTTGGATGGATATGAAATATGTGGTATAAAGATACTAGGTATAGTCATTTATATTAGCTTGCGCTCACTCACCCATCATGCTCACTCCCAGAGTAAGTTTCCAAAATGAATCGATTAAATCATCCAGGGAAGGAAGCATCGTCTATATACAGATGGTGTCATTCTAATTAGATAGGGCATAGTGGCAGCAGGGCAGAAGGCAAGATATCTGTTAGTGAATGTTAGTAAATGAATTTGTATTGATATGCAGACAATGGTTAAAATCATGCCATAGATTGAAGATCACAATTTGACTTATTTATCAATTAATCAGTCAAACATTTTTTTTTAAAAATCCTTACTTTCTGTCTTAGAATTGATACTAAGCATTGGTTCCAAGGCAGAAGACTGTTGAGGGGCTAGGCAATTGGGGTTAAGTGATTTACCTAGGTTCACACAGCTAGGAACTGTCTGAGGCCACATTTGAACCTAGGACTTTGCATCTCCAGGCCTGGCTCACTATCTGCCACTTAGCTGCCCCTGCAAATATTTATTAAGTACCTGCTATATACCAGACACTATGCTAAGCAGGAATCAAGGATTAAGATCATGGTTTTTTGTTTTGTTTTTTTTGTTTTGTTTTAAGTGACTTTTTTTAACTACTTCATGATTTTAAGAAATGTGAAAATCCTTTGATCTAATGAATTTTTTCTAAGTCATTTTTGTTGTATCAGTGCAAGAGATAATTATACCCCACTGGTCATTTCTTAATATGATAAAGAAATAAAGCAACTTTAATTTTTTACCATATGGTCAATATTTTTATATTTGTTCCATTTTACAATTTATTGGATTATATACTATAATATTTAGCTCTGGAATGAACATTGGATCATATAATTGAGACAAAAGAGGAACCAGAGCCTGGGAAGGCTACTAACAACTAGATCTCTGACGTTTTCACTTCCTTGTTTAGCAGTGGTACAAAACCATAGACAGCCTTGTGCTGCCTCCTTTATATACTAAATCCCAGTTCTGTCACCTGTTTTTCTCTCCCATATTCATAGATCTCTAGGACTAGAATAAAATAAATCATTAAAAGCAGTCCTTATTATAGTAGAAAAAGTGCCTAACTGACATAAGTGGGCATATTGCTCAAAGACTATGTACCGATTTGAATGTTCAAGGCAGCATTAATAACCTCAATCTTTATGTAATCATAAATACACCTTGCCTCCGAATGTCACTTATATGTCACTGAATTTCTTAAAATAAATCTTCTGTCACATTCATTGGAAAATAAAGCATAGATGTATGATACAAGACAGGTGGAATTTCCAGTTGTTTCAATGTGTTGTGTGTAAAAATAATGACCTTGATAAAAAGAGTTCACTACTTGGAGTTTATGCAGTGTCTTTAAATCCAGCAGCTCCTTAGCATTATTAATAGTGATAACATTGTCTCTACAATGCAAGCAATGTCAGTGTCTAAATTTAGCATCAACATTGGTGTCAATAGATGAAGACATGTGTTAAAATATCTTAGGCTCTGTTTCCTCATGCTCAAGTCATTGGTTTAGATGTCAAATTAGGATAAGGGCAGGGAGGAGGGAAGAGGAATTGCTATTTTGGGTGGTCACACTTGAAAAGATTCTTGGAGACAGCTAGGAAAAAAGAAGGGGAAAAAAGATACTTGGGGGGAATAACATAAGTCAGACATCAAAGGAAGTGTATTCCAAATGACATGGATTTATATGCCCTATTTAGAATTGGTAGGGTCTTGGAGAAACTTTGAAAACAGTAATGCATTTTGTTTCATAATAGTCACCATTATCTTAAGGGAAAACACGCATTACTTTGGTACTATTCCAAAAGGATATCATTAGCCTTTGGGTGAGATGAAACACTGAGAGGGCTAGAGACTGACCTTTTCTGTCCCAACCTCATCCCTCATCATTACACATGGGGAGAACAAATAGTGGAACAAACAAACAAAAACATCATGGTATATTGTCAGGGGAACAAAGTCTAGTATAGGGAGGGGTAAGTAACAGATACAGGTTTGATATCTTATTGGCAAAACTGGATCTATATTAGGAAATAAAAGTGTGGAAAATATAATAAGGCTAATTCTTTTACTGGAACAATTTGAATGGCTCAGATTGCAATTGTGGAAATGATGGAGGAACATGTTTTTTTTTCCCCTAGATAAAGATGACAATTTGCCACTTATCTGGAGGCATCTAGATCATGCAGTGGATCATAGCACTGTTCCTGAAATCAGGAAAACCTGAGGTCAAACCCTACTTACTAGCTGTGTGACTCTGGGTAAAATCACTTTAACCTCTGTTTGTGTCAGTATAGTCATTTATAAAATGGAGATAAGCATTGCATTCAGTTTTCAGGGTTGTTCTGAAAATCAATATTTATATATTTATAATATTTATAAAGCACTTAACATAGTACCTGGCACATAGTAGGTGCTTCATAAAACTTCCCTTCTTTCTTTCCTCTTTCCCTCCTGGATATATTTGGCCATTCTCTGTGTCTTTAGGAACCATGGAGGATCCAGCAGAATCCAAACTTACTTTCACAACTGAAATAAGAAGAGTGCTTGGTCTGACACTGTCATTGTCACCAGATAGTTGCTGAATTCTAATTATAGTAACATCTTCAACAGTGTCCATTCAATAGATGAAACAGAGCTGAGGAAGGTGATTTATTTTCCCCTAGGAGATTCCATAAATTGGTTTTTCTGAGGAAGACAGGTACCACAAGGAAACCTGAGAGATCATTCCAACAGTATTGCACATATAGTAGTCTTGCATAGTCTCCTCATTCATTTGTCTAATATTGTGTCCATTTCTGTCTTCCATTTACTATACTTCTCTACTCTCCCACCCTCTCCCATTTGCTTGCCTTTCTACAACATAAGTATTTCCCTAGTTGCTTCAATGACTTTATTTTAGAAAATGTGCTATGTAGACCTATTTAATTCATACCTGTACTTCAGAATGTTGAAGTTTTTTCTGTTATTTTTCTATTCTCATAATCTTGATGCATGGAAATAAAATGTCAGTTCTACGTTAAAATATTTAGCGTTGAATTCTCAACCTGCAGCATGAATATGTGTGTGTATGTAGGTTTATGTATATAGATATATAGGACCTTTAGCTGGCTTATAGAAAACATAGGTCATATAAGAAAATCATTCTAATTCTTTTACAGGCACATGAAAATACCACTGCGAGTTGAATGAAAATAGTAGACTCAAAATATCTTTAAATTGAAAATATTAAAGTTATAAGTATAATTATTGCTATGGCATTTTTGGTATAAATTAATACAAATCATCACAAATTTGATGGTTATTGGCTGACTTTTCAGGTGCCAGGGAAGAAGCATAAGTAACCTCTGGTTAACCCTGGTATTGGAGGAGGAGGAGTCTAAAGCTTAAGCTGGGAAATTCAATTGGCTTCTAATCACTTCCTTGCTTACCTCCAGCATAACTGGCTCCCCACCCCTCTGTTGGTGGTGATGTGACAATGTCCTGTGTCTTGGCATTTGCATCATCATTACTGTGCTTGGAGCCTTAGAAGAAATGAGACTTCCTATAAATTCAGCACATCTCTTATGTCCCCAACAAGTTTGAAGCTATTCTAAATGGCAAAAGCAAATGGTAGGATTTTTGGAGTGGGTAGGATGGGGCTTTTTTCTGGAATCACTTAGGTTTTACCTACCATACCTATTGGTAAGATTTGACACAAATATTATGGGTTGCCTGTTTCTTCATAGAAATTCATTCTTTCTGGTTATAAATCCTTTGGAGAGTCACCCCTGCATCCCATGGTGATAGTTTCAAAACTGTCATTCATATGTGGATTATGCTAAGTTGCTTTTCTTGGTATTTCCTACCTGCAGACTCTGATGTGAAGGAGGCAACTGGGACCTCACTGCAATTTCTTAAGACCTTGTCCTTCTCCACTTAGCCCTACTACTCTGCATGGACTCATAAATCAAGGGATTTTCCTAGGTTGGGAAACCAACCTTATGGGGATTTTTACTAAGACATCCCTACAGATAATTTGTACTGATTCACAGTTTGATATCACCTTTCAAGCTCTGGATCACACCTCTACTGTATGCAACAACTTCCCTCTGAAGATTTAACTCTCTGACAATTCATATTCTGTGCTTTCAAATTCTAAGGGAGTCATTAACAATTACCAGAAGGGGCATGTTAGGTGGTTCGATGGATAGAGAGCCAGGCCTAGAGACAGGAGGTTTTGTGAGCAAATCTAGCCTCAGACATTTTCTACCTATGTGACCCTGGGGAAGTCATTTAACCCTTACTACTAGCTTTTACCACTAGCCCTTACCACTCTTTTGCCTTGGAACTGATCATTAGTACTGATTCTAAGACAGAAAGTAGGGCTTAAAAAAATGACAGGAAGCTCTGTATCCCCTTTGGTCTTTCATATATAGCTTTCTACCTTTCAAGTGAGACATGGTGAGATATCATCTAATATCTGAAAGAAAAGAAGGATACTGTATGGGTCCATTAAAATCTTGAACATGGGAGTACAAGGACGACAAAAAAGTAATTATTTCTTTGATTACCACTCCTGAATGTCCTTTGGATAGTGTCTGTGTGTATAAAACCAAAGTAGTAACCACAAGGGCGTAGGATCAAAGATTTAGAGCTGCTGGATCTAAAGGTCACCAAGCCTTTCATTTGGCAAATAAATGTTCCTTTCCCTCTCCCCTGCTCCCCCTTTCCTTGAATGCTACTTAGCAATGTGGCTTCTTTCCTTCTATCAGTGGGAGAGAGTAAAGGAAGATAATGAGAAACTAGTTCCTTTTTTGCCCTAGAGCTATTTGTTCTACCAGTCTTCATTGGCATATGGAAGACAGTGTGACTCAGGATTGTTTTCTATGACATTGTCTGAAAAATAGGGCAAAGGCAACATGAGAAATCATTTTTGAGTGGTAAATACTACACTGTATGCATTATGTTCAGCCTTTAAAGATAAACATTAGAGACAGGAAACCATTAGAAATAAGTACACTCTAAGTAGCTTTACAGTCCTAATAAAAATCTGAGGACAGTCAAAGTAAATACAGTGTTTCCAAATCTTCAGTCTTGGTTTATCTCAGCTGCTCCATGGTTGTTGTTTGCATCGATTCCATTATGACTGCTAAAGAAGTGAAAGTTGACTTGTTAAACACAGTGATGGGGCAATGGCAGAGCACCAATACTGCAATGATGTTTTCGAGGCATTTAGCCGAGCTCTCAGAGGGATTATGCATTGGCAGTAAAAATGAACCAAAGTGCTGTCATTACCGAGCCATTTTCTTTTAAAAGATTTGGCCAGATTGAATTTTAGGATCATGCCAATTAATTGTGACAGTAAGCCTTACTGGTATATTTATAATATGCTGGTCTGCCTATTTCAGCCACTGTGTTAGAAACCCCTTCCCCAACATGGGCATATCTTCTTTCAACTTTAAGAAAAGTTCAAGAACAGAAAGTGACAAGCTTTCATACTAAATCAGACTGTGCATCCACATTGTCCTTTTTCCATGGCTTCTGCTATCGACAGCCATCTCTGACAAGGGCGGAGCTGGCATTTTGACACATAAATTATACCTCGCTTTCTTTGGCAGACATTTTCTTGTTCTTGTGTCAAACTGGCATCAAGTTTGAAAGGTGAAAGTTTAAGTAATGAAAAGGTCTCCAATTTTAACTCTTGACTATAGTGCATGTGGGGATGTTGCATATTGCCCATTAAAATATCTGAATAACAAACACATACAGAATGTGACTCCTGTTTAAGTCTTGACGTGTGGATTGAAAATTCTATTTCCTTTACCAACTCAAATACAGTCCTAAGAGCAGCTAAATGAATCCTTGTATTCCGTGTCCATATATGTATTGTTAATACCACATGGGCATGATTTAATTAGAGCACTTAAAGGCAAAATGGAGCGCAGGGCGTCTGGTTTTTATAGCAAATGTATTCCTTATGTTGTGTTTATTCATTAACTGATCTATTACTTCTTTCAAATTATCATTAGTTTTACATATTCCACTACAGTTTGTTTTCATATCACTAGGGATAGAGTAATAAAAGAGTTTAGACATCAAAATATGCACTGCTTCACATGTCTGTAATACCTTTTCTATGAAGTGAATAAAGGGTTTCAGTTTTGACTCAGCTGAGTGTTATAATCAGGTGTTTTTACAGTACCCATATTCTAACTTGGGCCCTTATGACATCCTAAATATTCTTAACCAACAAAATATTGGTCTGTTTTGCTCCAGGGTGAGCTGGTTTATAAATAGATAGAATTTTCTTTAGTATAGGATGATACTAGGTCATATGGTTTTATTTGCAGCATGTCACTTTAAGAATTGCTATGATGTGCACTTAAAGTCCTTTCTAGGATTACTTTCAGAATCGAAGTGGTCATATTTTTCCATCCTAGTTGGCCTCAATAAATTTGTTCTGAAAAAGAGGAATTTATTCATGATTCTTCTCAAATTCTTAGGTGGTTGAAGAGTACTGATTCTTAAATATCTGCTTAACCCTTCATGGTGAGCAACTGTGAACAATGTAAACTAATTTAAATAATAGTAGATGTATTGGAAAGAAGGGAGAGAAAGAGAAAAATCTCTATTTAAGTACTACATTTAACTCTTCCAATCTAGGTCAGTCTTCTTTTGATTCTTTGATGGACAGAAGAAAAGAAAAAGATTATTGAAGAAGATAATTTCTTGGATTTCATAAAAAAGATAATAAATGTAATAGTTAATATTTTCTTGGTACCTATATTTAATGAGCTGATCCCAACTAATAATAAGACAGACTGTGAAGGGATTTAAATATTGTATGCTTCTCTTAATCTTCTTGTATTTATTATATAGACCTTGCAGTTAGCACTTTATTGAATTTACTTTCCAACCTCTGAACTATACTATTTAACATGTCCTTTTCTGCTTTTAGAGTTCAATTGTTTTGTGACCTGATTCTTCTGAGAAGTGCTAGGACTAAGTGGATCAAGTATTTCTCTCAGAGCAAGAAAGATTTGGGTTCAGGTTTTACCTCACACATATTCTTTTGTATTAGTGTTCAGTCGTTTTACAGTTGTCTGAATTATGGTAACCCATTTGGGGTTTTCTTGGCAATGATACCAGAGTAGTTTACCATCTCCTTCTCCAGCTCATTTTACAGATGAAAAAACTGAGGCAAATAGGGTTAAAGTGATTTCCCCAGGGTCAAAAAACTAGTAAGTGTCCAAGGTTCAGGCCTGGCATTCTTAATTCACTGTATCACCTACATGTCTTGTTGCCAGCCTGACCCTGAAAAAATCACTTTTCTTTTCAATGCTCAAGGCAATCCCCCAGGACTATAGATCCAAGAATGGTTCAAACTTCACTGATAAAGAAAGTTCCATAGGTTCTCTCTATCCAGTGAAATTACAGGTCCAGGCCTTTCATACATACCATTAGTTGCTCCCAAATTATTTTAGGAAGGATAAAGTATAAGTTCCTTAGCCTCCAAAATAAAGCTCAAAACTATCTTTTCAATTCAGTTCCATTCAAGTTACTTTGTACCTGCTATGCACAAGGGACGTATTAGATCCTGCAGCTGTAGAATCCTTTACTCCAAACACCATGGCCTATTTTATCTTTTGAACAGCCCTTAAACTTTTGTATCCTCTTGCCATTGCTTATACCATTCTTCTTTCCTATTAAGCTATGTTGCTTGCAAGTAATATATTCCAATAGGTTTGTTTTTTCCTTTATCCATTCATATCGTAACAGTTTTCCGAGATCAACTTAAATCTGCCACCTTCCATGAAAAAACCCATAGTCCTCCAATTCAGTGATCTTTTATTCCTCTGTATTAAAGCACTCATCTACAGTACTGCATATTTAGCAGTCATGTATGCACTGCCTTGTCATAACTCTTACATTCTTCCCATTTCTATTCCATTGTCTCTTCTCTCCAGCCCCCGTGCTGCCCTCTTCCTTTTTTCATCTCCTCTTCTTCCCCTCTCTCCCTTTTTTTAAAGGTACCCAAGCAGTTATCTAATGATATAAAGAAAAGCATTGACAAGAGTTTTCCCTTTAGCTCAGGACAGAAAAACCTCTATGACTCCTTCTTGGGGCTCTGCTGAGAATCTCAGCAGCTGTTCCTGTAACAGAATGCAAGGGAGAATTGTTTGGTGGTTAGAGCATTGGGGAAAATTCAGGCATCAAGTGTCTTTAGTTCTATTTTTGGCTCTGCCACTATCTTAGTTATTTGGGGGTAGTCCCCTTTACCTCCACTTCCTTGTTTGTGAAGTAGAACAATGGCCATAAAGCATTAATTTCTCAGACAGTTTCCATGTGCAAAAGGATAGCTTTGCTGTATTTAGGCTTTTGACATTCTCAAACAAAAAAAAAAGTACATTGCAATTAAAAATTCCTGGGCTAGGTCTGAACGCTCATTGGTTTGAGTTAAGTTTTTATTATTTCCATCAATGAACTATATTGTCTTTTGTAGCTGTGTTTCACTCATGTTATCCTGGGGGAGGGGCTGGAACAGCACTGCTCTGAGTGTGTGGTTAATGAGGTTTCTGTAGGTGGGCCATAGGTTAGTTTCTCCTGGCATTAATACTTATAACATGCCATTGCCATGCTTTTGATCTCTCTGGCATGAATTGCATCTTATGTAGGATTGCCAGATATCACCTTTGTCATCCCCAAAAGGATAGGGCCAGGCTCTCCATTGCTTTTGGCAGAAATATATTCCAGTGAATGTGGTTAGATTATCTTTGAAGTCTTTTGCCCTCACCAATGGGGTCTGTAGATTTCAAGACAATAAAAACCGGTGAGTTAGAGAGAAAGCCAGAATGGGCTTTGTTTTTGTTTTTGTCTATGAACTTCCCAGCATTCTGCCTGAACTGTTCTCACTTTGCTTCCCTAAATAAGTTGAAGGCTTTTCTTTGCAGTCTAAAGGAATTTAACCACATGGCTCCTATTAAGCCATTATTCTATGCAGAAAAATGTTCCAAAAATTTCTCGTGTGGGCACAGTCACCTTATCCTAAATAGCAATTCATCTTGGTTTAAGAGACTGTGAGGATTCAGATAAACCTTCTCTAACTGTGCTCTGTAGTCAAGCAATAAACCTTTCAAATGAAATATTGCATCAAGGCATGCTAGAAATTAGAAGGTACCTTAGAAATCTTCTAACCCAATAACCATATTACTAAGAATTCAGCTAAGGTCCCAGAGTGGTTATATAATTTGCTCAAGGTCAAAAACTAGTTTGCCTTTGAAAAGCCCTTCATAGCTTACTTTTCAGTCCTCTTATATATATTTTTTTCCTACACTGTCCCTACATCTAGCTATCCTGGCCTTATTGTTGTGCTTGATATCTGACACCCCATCTTCCATTTTTGTGGCTGTTCCTCTTCATTGCAGTCTCTTCCTTATTTTCTTCATGAAACCTTTCTCAATTCCCTCAACTGCCTCCTACCTCAAATTACTATACATATATTTTGCATATAATTAGACATTTATCAATGACTTAAACCTTGGAGAGCCTGTGGCTAAAAGTTGAGTCCCTCTTGGCCCTAGAGGAAAAGAAAAGAACAGTAGACTAGGAATATCAAAGAGGAAATGGAAGCACATTAAGGGTTGGCTATGAGAAGCTCTGGGGAGCATTCTGCAACTGCAATGGATAGAAATCTACAACAGTGTAGAAGGAAATGGGGCTACCCTTTTAAAAGATCCAAACCATCACCAACAAATTCTGGCTCGTGAGGGGACCCTGAGCACCAAAGGAATAGACTGTTGATTGGGTGCTAAAGAATATTGGGAAAAGCTGTTTATGGAGTTATACCAATAAGAACAATGATGGTGATCCTTATTCTAGTCCTCTTTCCTTTCTTCCCCTTCCACTTGCCCAAAGGAGAGCTAAATCTTTCCCTCCTTCTGTCCTTATTTTTGTTAAGAATTTGCTCCCTTTCTTTACATAGCACACATTTTCTTTCTTTTAAAGATAATTATGTATTTTTTTAAATTAACAAGCATGTTTTTTTCCTTTCCCATTCCCTTCAATTGAACATTAAAAGAGAAAAAATCCTCATAATAGACTTCATCCAATAAAATTAATTCCTGCATTTGCCATGCCCAAAAATGTATATTTCATTCAGTATGTTAAGTCCCTGGGAGAGGAGGTAGATAACATTCTCCCTTCTCTGGAATGTCACAGTTTGCTGTAGCATTGATCACAATTCTGAAGTCACAAGAAGTTGATTTTCTTTATAATGTTACTCTCATGGTATAAATTCTCCTACTTCTGCTCAATAAACTCAGCATCATTTCATGGAGGTCTTACCAGTTTCCCTTGAACCTGTCCATTTTGTCATTTTTTTATGGCACAGTAATAATCTATTACATTTATATACCATACTATTTACGTATTCATGAGTCCTTTTCTCATTTCTTTAATATCTTTTGGTGAAGTGGTACAACTGGGTGAAAGAGTATATACAGATTAGTACTTTTTTGGGCATAGTTCCAAATTGTTTTTCAGATTGGTTGGATCAGTTCATAAATCCAACAGTGCATTAGTCTGCCTTTCCCCAATGCTTCTCCATTTCTCGTTTTCTTTTTTTATGCATATTTAAAAGAAATTAGTTTTTCAAAGATATTGTTCAGTGTTTGTATGTGTGTGTCTGTGTCTGTGTATGTGTGTGTATATCACATGTGTGTTTATGTGCATTTGTATCTCCTTAGGTGGATGAGCTATTCAGAAGAGCAGAGACTAAGTTTGTGCTGGGACACAGTAGGAGAGGGGGAAACATATTGTTCGAGTTTCCTTAGCCCCAGGGGCTTTTGAAATGAAACAGAGTTTTTGAAAGTATTTGATTAAGTTCTCCCAAAGTAGAAAAGACCAAGTGAATTTGGACCTAGATAGTGAAGCTAAACTGTGGTATTATGGCAGGACAAATAATAATACCTGTATCATTTACTCAAAAGAACAATGTATGTGAACTAATTTGCAAACTTTAAAGTGCCAGATATGACACTTTGCTGTAAATTCTATATAAATGTTATTATTACTAATTATCATTATAATACAAAGTATTTCAAAAGTCTTAATACCATATTAAGCCAGTAACTCTTTATCTGTAAATCATTCCACTAAAGACCTCTCTCTAGTTTGATGATCCATTAATCATCACCCATTTTCTCAGATCAGAATCCACCTAATATTCCATTTCTCCTATGTCTCATCATCCTTGTTCATGGCAACAACTGAAAGTTAAACAAATGATTTGTTTAAATCCAAAATGTACTATGCCTTGTATTGCCTTCCCCAAATAACAATGACTTAGTTTTGAAGATGCATGCTAGTTCAGTGCTCACTGCATCCTTTTCTTAAGGCCTCCCATCCCTTCAAAAATACATTTTGAGAGTTTTGTCAGGAATCAAAGCCAAGCTCAATAGCCTGTACTTTGAACTTTATTTTTCTCTTTTTGCACACACACACACACACACACACACACACACACAACAAAGAACAAACAATCCTTGGGCCAGAATTTGCTTGCCCCCAGTCATATTAATCTTGTTTAGATGAAAACTGTTAGGACATTACTCATTCCTTACCCTTCAGGTACCTAGACTATACTTTCTCCTTCCCTCTACCTCTGAGATTCCCTATCGTTATTCAAAAGCAAACATGATCTCCACCGTGCAGTATTTCCTGAGTCCCCCAACAACTTTATGACTCCCCCATAAATTACTTTGTAAAGATTTTATACATATTTATGTGAACATCCCCCCCTCCTCTCCACAGAATGTAAGCCCCTTGAGGGCAGTGATTTTTTTTTTTCTGGATCTTCAGAACCTCCCTAAGATGATTGCAACATAATAGACACTTAATAAATCCTTGTCGATTGCTGGCTTTCTTGATTGCTTTGCTCAATGAATGCTTCAGTGAAGTTGCCAGAGAAACCTGTTATTAGCTGAGGAGTTACCCCAGACTCCAGACCCTGTATAAATAGGGCTTCACTGAGCCCATGAAACCATCACTAGAATGCAAAAGAGTCTACTCTCTGCCATCTCGGATCTGGATACATTGACACCATCTGCCTTCAAAAAGGCAGCTGTCTGGGTTGTATAAGACTTGGTAAGGATGCTTCTGCTGGCAACCACAGATGATTTACAAACTTGCTTGTTAGCTAACTTGCTCGTCTTTCCTCTGACTAGGCAATCCATTGATTTCACCAGTGACTAATAATCATTGTACAATGATCTTCAGTCACTCCCAATCTGTGTTGTTCTTGAAATACTATCTGGTGGGGGCAGCCTTTGAAAGCTGGTTGCCAAATTCACTGAGAGCAACTTGATTTTCATTCATATTCCGGAGTATTAGTATTCTGTGGGTTTGCTTGTCTTCCTGTGAGGACAGGAACTTCTATCTTTTCCTGGCTATCAGCTGACTTTTCTAACTCTTTGACTAGCAGGATTCTAATTTTCTCGATTTCAAGTCTTCAGTAAGAAACAAAGGCATTACAATTAACCTAAAATTATCCACTCCTCAACAGTAGGCTGACTTGTGTTTATGAAGTGCTAAAACATTGCCATTGTTATTGTTATTTTATTCATTGCTTGCAAACTAAAAACCTTTACACGTTTTTAAGAGCTTTCAACACTTTTCTCTCTCCAAAAAAATAATAAGCATATCGTTTGCCTGTAATGTCCTTTCAAGGAGAGCTCAAGCTTGTTTTCTGAAAATCTAATTCCTAAAAACTGTCTAACCTTCAGGCTTAAGCCCTGTTCTAACAGGGCCCGTGTTGTTTGTGGGATGGGATGGGGAGTAGGAGGTACCAACCCAGTCATTTGTCCTTTTGTTTCTAAACCTTATTTCAGATTTCATTGCTCTCCCCATATTTAAAAGTAATTGCATGTTTGGCACACTCTGCATAAATCATACTCTCTATATTAAAACTGAGTGCATTGTTTTTGTTGCAGTGGTGAAAAGTCATTGCCGACACACCCTGAAAGTATTTTAACTATGCTGCCAGGACTGTTTGCATCATGCCCACGAGAGGTTGGGTGGAAGGAAGGGAATAGTTACACTCTCAATGTATGTTCATATTCTTAAATATTGTTATTCTTCTAAATATAGTCCAGGACATTAGTCCTAAACTACAAAGCACTCATCATAATGCTAGAGGGATGAGGCGTGTCAATTGATGGGGAAATCTATATGATAATAGGTATTTTCTTTTTCCTATCTGAGTAAATGCACTTTAAATAGAAATAATTACATGACAATATTGTAAGTTAGTTTGAAATAAAATAAATCTTCATCTGATTCTCAATTGACACAGCTTGGCCCGTGGTGATATCCTTAAATTCCAGTCCTTCTAGAGAATAATATAATAAAAATAAAATGGAACCACAGTTCTCAAAACAAATGGGAGGCTTTTGAAGTGTAGTATTGTTTGAATTTTTCATTTGTGATCCACTAATCTTGAGAACTTCAGTTTATCCATTGTGGTGACCCCATTTAAATAATTATTCAAAGGTTATTGTATTACATCATCCCAGTGGCTATTTTTGCTTTGGGTTAGAAAACTACAAGGCTAGATTGATTTTTTTTAAATGTATTTTTATATCCTGTCAATGTGTATAAAAATGAGAGGAAAGGCAATGAAATGATTCATTTTAAATGACATACTGATCCATTTTTCCCCCTGCTCTGATTCAGCTACAAAACTCCTATTGACATAAGAGGAAGTTAAGTACATACATCAAGAGGAGAATTCCAGTTGCAAGCTCTTGGTTGATGCCTTTAGAGGAATGCATAGATTTTCATTAATTCCCTGCAGCTGAGTTTCCTTTTTGCTATTCTGCTTTCTAGGCAAGATGCTCTGTTTCATTCTCTTTATTAGCCTCTGAGGACCACATCCTGCCCTCAATATGCATGTGCAACTTCCATTACTGTCAATAGGAGTTGAGCGAGAGGATTGAGGAGAGGCTCTGGCCCTTATTCAGCAAATGGCAAGGCAAGCAGTACCCCAAGAGAACTGTTCATTGTAGGCTCAGAGAAAGGACCCGTTTTTTTTTTTTAAATCCTGACACAAAATCCCCTTTTGCATCTTTGCCTCTGCATAAGAAGGATATTAAACTGTGTTGTTTTAAATAAATGAATTTCATATCATATGAGTATATGTGATCATTCAAAATACTCTTGAATATTTCAGAACGGGGTTTGTGATTTTTGCTGAAATAAAACCTGTGGCACAGCAGCTTCTACCAGGAGAACTCCAAACATATTACAAAGGTTATCAGATGTGAGCGTCTCATTTTGAGTAATAATGGTGGGGATAAAGAGGATGATAAATGATTAATGTTGAAATGAGAATGAATAGCTAAATGATAGGGGTCCTCATATCACCTTATAAATCAGCAGCTGGGCATTGAGGAGAAGGCTTAGTCATGACTTCTGCAGCAACTCAAACCTTTTTTATCAAAGCTAGGGATTATGTTCAGAAAAGGTACGCCATGCTTACTTAGCTGGTAAAAACTGAATTTGATGGAGGTTTTCTTTTATGAACTCAGTACATTTGGTTACTTATGGGACAAAGGTACCTTAGACCAATTTTTTTAAAGGGATAGCAGAGATAGAGAATGAGGATTCTCCAAAGCTTCCCTATATCCCAAATTCCCTATATCTCATTCCCTATATCCCAAACGCATAAAAGCTTTACCTTTATTTGAAAGTGAAATTCTGTCTTCTTGTTATGTGAGGTATTAACTGGATTCAATTAACAATGCTTGACATTACTATGTTATAGTGAAAAGTACCCTGAACTTGGATTCAGGAAGATTTGGGTTCAAATTCTGCCCAAGATATTTATTAATGATATATGACTGGGCAACTCACTTAGTGAAGACACTTAGTTTATTGATTTTTGAGAAGAGATTGTACTAGATGGCCTCTAAGGTTCCTTCCAGGTCTAACTCTTGGATCCTGCCATGTTTTGTTAGCTAATTTGGTGCCTAAAATTACTGGACATATTCTGCATACTTTTGAAAATATCAGGGCAAGTTAAATATTATCACTTCGAATTTGAATCTTACACCTTCTGATCAGACATATCCCAGTTATCGGTGAATAAAAAACCAGCTTTTGGAGAGTTAGGTTTGATTTCTTTCCTGAGATGAGCCATCATCACAAGCAAGTCTTCGTTCTTCAATAGTAAAAATATTAATGAAATTCTCATAGCCTAGAAAATCTTATGTTCTTCTTCCAGCACAGGAGAGTTCCCTTTGAAGTCAGTAGGAGATCAACACTAGGGTGTATGAGAATGTAGACTTGGTGGAAATCAGCCTGAAATTCATTAGAAGGTCCCAGTTCCTGTGCCTGTATTTCTACTGCAAAACTACCAAACATAATATAATGTATCCTGTTTTATAGTCAGTTACCTCATTTTGTAGAAATGGGGAAGATAATATCGGTAATGTTTACCTCAAGAGGTTGTCTTGGGGATCGAATTATATTATCCACTTAAGTGTTGTGTAAAAAAAAAAATTTAATGATCTTAATATTTATGACAACAGTTTAAATATTAGATTAGAATGTTTACATACTGATTTCTTAATTTAAAATATTTAAATTTAGAATATTTTAAATTAAATAATCTTTAAATTCCAAAAGAAACCATTTTTTCACTTGTGTAAGTCCAAAGAACATTAATTTTCAAAGAATAAAAGGATCTCAATCTGTCCCAGAATGTTTCTTTTTTAATTCCTTAGAAAACTAGAAGAAAGATGAGACCACACTAATAAGAAAGATGATGATAATAATGATGGCCATCCTGGTCAGAATTTGGTCGGATAGGCCTTCTAAGTAGGGCATTAACTTCTTAAGCAAATAAGCAGCTGTACTGGGTAAAGCCCACTAAAAATGTGGCTAAGAGGAAACTGGACTAATACCCATTTAATGTGCCGGTATTTAGGTCAGACTTTGTTTCAACATCGCTGTGTTTCAGCTATGGTCTATAACATAGTATATCTGAATCTACCCCAGAAATGACCATGAGGCCCTTCTGTACCTACCTATAAGTAGAGAGGACAGAAGTTTGTTAGCAAAGCAACCCTGTGTGAATGTGCCCATACTGTACAGATGGTTGTTGGTAATTGGGTTTTCATTTTCATCCAGGAGCATTGGAATATTCCTTAACCTAGATGTGAAGGTGATAGTTTCCAAAGAAGTTCATACAAATTGATGGATATAAACGTTCATCCCAGAAGGCTATTTTTCTGAATTTGACTCAGAAATTACTTATATTTTGTTTACCTTCCTGTTTTTAGATATTTAGATATCCCCTCTGCACTCCCCAATTCAAGTATTTATGACTGGAATTTGCTTTGGACTCTAAGGCTGACATTCTACACAAGGTTTTCATTAGAATCAGTAGAATGTCAAGGTGCCAGGCACATTCAGCTAAATAGCAGGTGGGCGTCTGCAGAACAGAGTACCTGATGTTCTCAGCAGTGGTGAATTTAGGCTGGAATTAATGAGCCGGGGAAGGTGTGGGTCAATGTTTGGGGAATTTTGTGGGTTTTTCTCAGTTTTGCTGTAAATAATTACTTCCCCCCACCTTTATCAGGGATCATGATTTCAGTTTTATATATTTATGTTTCTATTCATATTTCATTCCTTTTGGGAAAAAAATCATATTTTTAAAGGGAACTCTGGTTCCCAAGTCTAAGGAGAATTGAGTTTAAATTAATGGTATGTCTCAATCTGTTCAGTGTTTATGTATAAGAAACATTTATTTTGAACCAGTATGAATCACGGGAGCTTTCAGTTTCCACCAATTAGAACATATTCTTGATAGAGGCACACATTAATAATATCTAAGATGGCATGAGGGCTGAAATTCAAGGGTACATTTTTAAGATGAGGAGTCCTTTCCTTTTATTTTTAAAGGTTTCTTGAATTTTTTTCCTTAGGGATGTTATAAAGAAACTAGCACATAAACTGTCAAACTCTTTATAAATGCAATATTATTATTATTCTTGCAATGAGATTTTTAATAATAACTTCAAATAACCTTCTTCACAAACACTCTGTAGTAAGTAGTATAATTATTGTAATTGTCATTTTCAAGAGTATGCTGGTGATTAACTCAGGAGTCAACTATTAGATTTCTAGTGTGGGCATTTATACTTTGGAAATCAGCAAATGATACAAAGATGGGCTTAATTTATTGTTTATTCATTTTCTAAACTTAAAAACATGATGTAGAAGTGCTATTAAAGCATATTAAATATTAATTAAAAATGAAATAAAAATATGACATGTTTTTGAATTTTTGGAGAGCCGGTTGTTAAATATTTACCTGTATACTCAAACATTTTTATGATGAGGAAACAGATTCAAATGGTTGAATGAGCTTTCTTTTTCTGGTTGTGTAGTAAATAAGTGTTAAAACTTCTATTCCACATTTGTCCTTGGCCCACCTGGTCCTTTAACTTTAGTGAACATGGCACACTTAAAAGAAAAAACACTGAATTTAGAGTCAGAGGACCCCAGTTTGACTTCTGAGGGCTACTTACCAGTAGTGTAATTCATTCCTTCATTCCACAAACATTTATTAGGCACCTGCTATGTGTCAGGCACTGTTAAATGTTGGGGTTAAAAAAAGAGGCAATGTAGTCCCTATCTTTCAGTTTCTGCATTTTCTAATCTATAAAATGAAAAGGTTTAGAGTAGATGACTGAGAGGCCCCTTCCAGTTCTATTCTCAAATGGCTTTAAGTCCATTATCCTTCTTTTTAAATATTCTGCTTTGTTACCCAATACAAGTACTCTTGACTACAGTGAAGTCCCATGTGTCATTTAAGCTCTAGAAGCCATTCCTTTTAACTACTTTCAAGTACTGCCACCTAGTGTAACAGCATGATATTAAAGACAGGAGACTAGATTTGGGTACAAAATTAATTGAGTTGAAATAAAACCATTGAAAATAGATGTCAGCCAGTTTATAGGGTGTCTAGAGGCAGTAGAAGCCATGGAATTCTACACTGAGTATTTCTACGCTGAAAGATGAGCCAGGTGTTATTATCCGTGGCTACTACCAGTTGCCTCTAGACAAGAATACATTTGAGCACTTAGTGACAAGAAAAAGGAAAGCAATAAACTCTTCTTAGAAAAAAAATGGGGCTTTCTCTCCCTTTTACCTAGATTCATAGCTTTCCCTTTTTTGCTTCCTGTCCATTCATATTCATAAGTAACCTAATTATGTTAGTATTGAAAATTTGTTCCAGGATGGAATTTTTTCCATTTCATCCAAATAAGGCAGTTTTCCCCTATATAATGGAGAAATAACACACTCATATGCACATACAAACTTATGCCCACAACACTTGGCATACAAAATCAGGATTTTTTTTCCCTATGCAAACATAAAAAAAACAGAAAAGCTTTTGTAGAAAAATTGCCATTCTCATTGAGAGTGCTTTTTTTTTTCTTTCTATATTTTTAAATCTAAGAGGAGAAAAGAAGCAGGATAGCAAAAACAAACAAAAAAAAAAAACAAATGGACAGTCTAGAAAGAACATTCTTGAATCTAATTGAGTAGAGAGTGAAAGAAAGTGTACTTTTCTTCTATATATCTGCAGAGATTCTCTCTTCCTACCTTCCCCCCTAGACTTTGACAGAGATGATCATACTTTTCTGTCAGTTGTGTCTCTTACCAACAATAAAAAGGTAGCTTTTCTCCAATTTACATATAAAAACAGATACATATCAAAATAAATGGAAGGGGAGCATCTAGGTGGCTCAGTGGATAAAGAATCTGGCCTGAAATGGGAGGTTCTGGGTTCAAATCTGACCTCAGACTCTTCCTAGCTATTTAACCTGGGCAACTCACTTAACCCTGATTATCTCACTCATCAGCTTTAGATATAGTACTATCAGTTCTAAGAAGGTAAAGATTTAATAAATAAATAAAAATAAAAGTCAGGTTAAGAATAAGAATTTGATGAATATTGATTCTCATCTCTGTGTTCTCCATTTTGCCATAAGCTAGTTGGAGCAAGAAGGAAATCTTGGCTGAGGGTGACAGCTGAATATTATTAGTGGGTTATAAATTGTCTAGTTAGAACAAATGAAAGCATTAATACCTTTCTGAGAGAAAGAAAATTGAATCCTATATC
This sequence comes from Gracilinanus agilis, assembly GCF_016433145.1. Taxonomy (NCBI): domain Eukaryota; kingdom Metazoa; phylum Chordata; class Mammalia; order Didelphimorphia; family Didelphidae; genus Gracilinanus; species Gracilinanus agilis. The sequence goes on from NC_058131.1 coordinate 495,726,002, forward strand.
AGGAAAACAGTCCTAGAGACCCAGCTTTGTCATCTCGAAAGCTATGTGACCTTGGGTAAGTCATATTACCTCTTAAGATTTCCAATTCTTTCTTTGGTTCTTCATTTGCTCTGAGAAACCATTAACATGAATACTCAGTCACAGAATGACCAGTTTTTTTAAGTGCATGGGGCATAAATTTAAGACCCCATCCTGGTTGCCCTCTTGGACACTCCAGTTTTTTAACATCCTTCTTAAACTGTGGCATACACACACACACACACACACACACACTGTGTGTGTGTGTGTGTGTATAATTATACAAGATTAAATTAAAATTTATTCTGATTTTTTAAAAAATTATTTTTCAGCAATAAAAGTTTCATGTGATTTTTGAAATCCCACCATAAAAATAGCTTTTATATTTTTACCAATGAAACAAATATAATTACTGGCAATAATCAAGTTTTCTATAAGCTGAATGGGCACGAATGTGGACCGGTGGGGCAAGAAAAGAGTTTGATCTACATTCAGTCTCATGCATTATATGTTTCTATTATCTTTCCAACCTGTTCTACTTCTCAACCTTGAGGATTTAAAAATCATTCTATTTTCTCTTGCCCCTAAAATAAGAAACACAAAAGAAAGGAAGCAGGAACCTTTGCAAAAAATCAAATACTTTATAGAAAAGATCTCAACATAAGAAATAGCATTAGATTCAATAAAAGGTAAACATGTTAAGATACTGGAAACAGAGTCACCTTCAAAGATTAAACTTTTGCTCCTAAGATGTGGGTGTATGTGTATATGTATGCATAGTTATTTCTTCCACATCTTGGGGGTTAGGAGTGCAGAGTCCCTATGATCTGGAAAATGCACATAAAACTTTTTTGGCCCTCCCTTAATACCAGAGCAGAAGTCTGAACTTTTTTTCTTTTTTTTCTTTTATGGGGTGTTTACAGTGCCTTATAGGCATTTATGAGTTACCAAACTTTTGAAGATATCTCTCCATTTCTAATCTTTGGGTGTTGTCTCTTGGCTTTCACATTCTTTTTGTAAACTTTAACTTTCAACTTAAAGAAATAATTTGTATAAGTTTATGGTTTTTAAATATAAAATATTTCATTGATATTATACAATACTATGTATGTATCTTATAAGTTTCCAGTTTTGGTGTCATCTTCTGGCCTTGGCATATAGTCTACAGCTTTCCCCAAACTCCCATTTAATTTCTTAGGCCCACCCACAATACATCAAAACTGAGATAGGGAAAGTCATGATGTGGAAAGGATATCTGTATATTTGTGCGTGTGTGTGTGTGGGCACGCGTGCACATGCATATATATTTCTATATATAATATCAATATTAGGTTCTTAAGAGGTTTTAAAATTCTTAACACAAAAGCTAAATAGATTTTTCTTTTCTTTTTTTTATGGAAAATTGTATACATTACGGTTAAATAGGGGTTTGAGTAGGGGAAAATAGATATATATTTCACTGTATAAAAAAATTAACTGATGACTCAATCTCATCAGAATCATTGCTCCAGGTGAGTTATAGTCACTAACATTATTGATCAATAGGGATAATCTATCTAGCTCTAGGGCACTGACTGCTTCAGGCCCACAAACAAAATTTAGATGTATTTCAGGGAATGAACTTTAAGAAGGAGAGACTTTCTCCTATTTGAAATCTCTAGGTGTTCTCCAGATTGGATTGACATTCTATATACTGTGCGTATGATTGCCCAGAGCATGTCCCAAGATACACATCGCTTGAATTCAGGGTCACAGCTTTTAGATATTTTCTTAGCTACAGTAGGAAGAGGAAAAGCTGAAGTTCCCTGGAGATTATGGACAGTTAAGAGAGAAAAGTGCTGTATGCTGATTGGAACACCCCAGAGAGAGAGGAAGCAGGGAGCCCATAGGGAGCCAGGGGGAGAGAAGGAAAAATGACTCTTTATTCAAGCTAATCAAAACCTGACAGTGGCTATATGGATGTTTCAAGAATGAGTGGTGATTGGAGTTAGTTCTTTGCTATTGATTGGATCCTGTAGAGTGAGGGATTGTCATTATCCATGCACTATGATTTATTTATTTATCCCTTGGGGAATATGGTCATTTATTTCCTAAGGAGTATTATAGCAGGAGAACTTTGGTTCCTGTTAGAAACAGGTTATCAGGACTAATGAGGTTCCACCATGCTAAACAGTTATACTACTTTGTCTTCTTAACCTATTTAAACAATGGTGATGAGGTTCTTATTCTCTACTTACCGCACCAGTTTGTTTTGTTTTTTTTTTTTTTAAATGGGGTGCTTAGTATTTGTAAAATACTTGGAGATGCCTTTTTGATTGAGGGAGGAGGCATGAAAGTATAAAGTCTGGAGCCTTTTGTTCTTATTTTAAAAAAGTTAATCATTAGCAGGGTGAAATTATTGAGAACAAAATGTAAATGTGTAGGTATAGCTGCAGGTCTGGATTCCTTAAAGACCCTCTCTCCGAGGGATTTCTTGTATCTTAACTTTGTGTTTTTGTTTTTTCCATCATTTTTGTTTCTGGTGGGGGTGGGGGGAGGTGCTCAGTTAGCTTTTAGGTACATTCTTATAAAATATACCATTCTTCCTTCTTCCCTTGCAGCTTTGCAGTGTATAACAATATGCCCTCCAGAGCTGCAGAAGGGAGAAATTCCTCTTTCGGCACTTCTCCCAGATTCTCTGTTCAAACTGGGCTTCTGCCTGGTTTAAGCAGAGAATTACTTACTATGCAGTAGCTAGTGGCCTCTGCAGCTGCCAGCTAACACAAGCTCTGAAAGCAGCTTTATGAACCTTGTCAGAGTTGATGTGTTTGGTCTGCAGCTGCATATCCCAGGGAATACTAGAGTATAGGAAACACTATTGGCCCCACCCTAGTTACACCCTTGACATGGGGCTCTCTGCTGATGTTTGTCCTCATGCTAAACACTGCTGCACTGTGTCCTTGCCCTGGGAACATGCAAGGTAAGGGGAGGCTTGTTTTTTTTTTTGTTTTGTTTTGTTTTTATTTTTTCTTTCAAAGCCTGTGAAGAACTTCCCTGCTCAGGTTTGTGTGAGCTCAGGCTCCCTCTGACCTTTGGATTAGGGAGGTGGGTTTGTTCACCCCACTGTTCTCCATTCATCATAATGCTATCTTCTCCCTCTGTGGGAGATTACCATCTCTTTTGGGCAAGATCTGTATTAATGCTTTGTTCCTCCTGGCTCTCTTTGACAATGAGTGCTCAGTAATTGTTAACTGGGAATAGGAATACCAAACTATTCCTAAGCAATTTATAGTGGGAACATGGGTCATAGCTTTCCTACCCCCTTTTCTCCCTTTAAAAACAAAAACTTTTCAGATTGTTGGGCAAGTAAATGTGCTTTGAGTTAGAAAACAAGTCGAAGGCATGCTGGTATAGGACCCGTGCGTGCAAAGTGGTGCAATTAGTTACTAGTGAAATACATTCCTCTAGTACTTGGGATTCTTGCTTTGGCAAAATAATTTGTTTAAAGAGCTGCTGACTGATAGGATTGATTCTTCCCTGGCCCTAAACTAGGATGGTTTTACTTTGATACTTGGAAGGCTTTGTGATTTAATTAAAGTTGAGTTTTCCCCCTCCCCTTTCCCGTTGGGTCTTAACTCCAGTTTTCATATAAATCATAAGATCAGAGCTGAAATCGACCTCAAAGGTCATCTATTCCAGCTTCTATTTTACCTCCACTTAGGGAGGTCCAGGTCATCCAGGCAGTGAAAGTGGGAGAGCTGGGATTCAAACCCTTGTCCTGAGAATGGAAATTCATTATACTTTCCACTGCATCCCACTGTCTCTCTGAATCTAGCTTAGAGGGACTCTGTAAGATACTAGAGATCTTTCTGTGTTTTGGGAGTGCTTGGGGGATTACTTATAGGTCCCGTCTGTTTTATTTCATTTTTGTCATAGGAGTAGCCAATTTCTTTTTGATGTCTATAGAACTAGAGCCAGAAAGGAGCTCTGAAAATCATCTGGTCCAATCTCCTTCTTACACTCAGGCAAGTGACTTACCCATCAAGGTTAAATAGTTTTGTGCTACTTTTTTTAAGTCTTATATTATGGCCAGGAATACTGTAAAACCCAAATTAATGTAAAAGGGGCTATTGCAACCATCTACACAAGAAGGCCACACTGAGAAAAAATACAAACTATACAATTATCCAGATATCAAATTAATCTCTCCATGTAATAAATAAGCATATGTGTGCATATACATGTGTGTAGGCATGCGAATGCATGTAAATCGGAGCATTATAGACAATAAGGAGGGCCCAAATTTGATCTAGATCATATTTGGGAAACCATGCAGTGTTTTCGAGATCACAGACTGCTTACAGCTGGGAAAAGACCATTTTGGAAAAATTGATTTTTCATAAAAGTGCTAAAAGTCCATCTTGGGTGGAGGAAGTATTCTGTTTTAATGTTTATGTTCATGGAGCATAAGTTTGAATTAGAGGTTGGAGAGGGTGTTGTTGAATCTAAGTTATTTAACAGTATATCTTCTCAGTTACTACAGCTAAAGTCATTAAATTTTTCAATTAATTTTTGTGAATTTTGGTGACCAAGAGAATTGGCTGGGAAAGTCAGAGACATCTGTTATAATCCTAGCTAGGCCAAAGTGGTCCTATCTGAAAATGGCTAAGTCTCAGCTAGCACACTTCCTTTTACTATCTTTAAAATGGTTATTCAGTGGTGGCTGCTCAAATGTTTGGGCAATATCTGACCTCTTACATGAGTTCAGAGTTAATCAGTTGGCACGAAGAGAAGAGTCTCTGATTTTTGAAATGGAGCCATGTGATTCTGGTAAGAAGCAGAATCAGGCCTCCATCCTACACACATTAGTGTTTTTGCTCAGAGGATAAATATAAAATGCAGTTTTCCAATTTCTTGGCTTTATTAAGGGAAGAAGCACAGAAACATTTAAGAAAACTAAGTGTTCGTTGTTCAGTGCCTAGAATAAAATGGAGGGGTAAATTCAAATCAATATTGATGATGTCCCAGTTTTTGCAATTTAACCTTTTTTGAAATGACAGGACTGTGAAAGCCTACATGAACAACTTAGCCTTAAGTTTTTATCAACATGCAAATAGGTAGCTGATAATTTAGAGGCACTTCCTATCTTCATCTGCATATTTGAAAACAGCATGAACTTAGAATTTTTTATATTCTTTATTATTCTTCAGACATGCTTTTAAGGCAAATTAATAGGTTCTTATTAACATTACCATCTTTCCTAATTGAGTCTTCTTGCTTCTTGTTTCTCTTCTACTTCTTGGTTTGAGTCACAATCCAACTTTTAATTTTTCATCTGCACCTGGAATTTCACTATTTTGGAAAATTCCTGGTGTAGGAATTCATGACATCAAATACCCATCAGTAAAAGAGGTATTCTTATGAATCCCATTTTTTAAAAAGGAAAGCTCAGAACAGCAAAAGTTAAGTGACTTGCTTGGGTTCACCATAGTCAGTAAGTGTCTGAGGTCACATTTGAACTCAGGTCTTCCTGACACCATGTCCATTGTACCAACTGGCTATCAGTTAACCTGCCATTTTAAGTGTCTTATCGACAAAAAGCCAGAATGGACCTGAGGTGGGATTTGAATCCAAATCATCCTGATTTCAAGACAAATTCTGCATTTGCTACTCAGTGATGCCTCTCTGTATGAAATCTGCTTATTTTATCTCCAAATCAGGAAGTACACTGTTTGACTTTGGTTTCAAAATGATATTAAAAAAAAACCCCTTTGGTCACATTCCCTCTGCGTGTCAGGAAATGGGCACATGCAGATTTCGGGCAGGAAACTTGCTTTGTCATCCAATTTCTGGCTGAGTGGAAAAAAAAGTAGAACTCATCTTGGTCACTCTAATTGGCACTTAGAGCAGACACTGACGTGCAGGCATTTCCAAAAATGGCTATTGCAAAGATACTGCAGCTGTCAGAGGTTTTTTTCTTATTAGATTTGTTTGCTCATTGGACCATAACTTTACCAACTTCTGGCCTGTCCTTACCACTCACTAACCAGGAAGATTTTGCATATCAATCTTACTTTTTTTTTTCTATCCTCTCTGTTTTGAGAATGAAAACATATTACCAGGGATTTTATGCAGGTTGATTTCTTTCTGCTGCTCCAGTCCCATCATACCAAAGTTCAGCCCTTTTTTCAAGGCATGGAACACTTGTGAAGGCCTGTCTTGTTTCAGTATTGCAACAGCAGATAGGTCATCATGCCAAAAGAACCAAGATGCAAACTTTAAATGAGAAACTTGATACAGAATAAGAGAGTTTCCATTTCAAAGATGATACCTGGGTGATAAAAGATTTTCAAATGTTCTCTTTTAACTCGAACTTCATCTGACTGAATACAGTCCAACAAAGTTGCTTTTGTCTTGTCCAAGGATTTTCAGCCCTGCCATGGGGAGGTTGCTGGGCCTGGATAATCTTGCATTGTAATAGAGTAGGGGAGATGTTTGAGGGGAGTGGCCTGATCTTACCTTTTGTTCTTATCTGATGTGCTAGGGTTACTTTAAATATTCCAAAATTGAGCCAATTCTGACTACTAGCATTATCATTTTATTGATTTACTGTGCTCCAGGCTGCCCAAAGAAAATGCTTACTATATGTAAATGGTCTCTTGTTCCTTTTGCTCTTATTGTGTTAATAAAGTGACCTAGGGCAGACTACCTGTTTTTGCAATCTATAGCAACAAATGTCAGCCAGCCCTAACTTTTCCTCTACCCCTTCCTTTGGAAAACAAAAACTTAGTCATTTAATTGGCTAAGTCACCAGCTGCTAATTTACTCGTCTTTAGCATCACCTACGTAGCATAGGTATATTTTCCTATTTTCTTAGTGGGTGAAATCAGTTTAATGACCATATAAGAATTCATTCACTGGGCAGACCATAGCATGAGCATAGCAGAGTCGGTGAATAGCCATCTCTGCATGACTTTTGGATTGCTTAACTTCTTTTGAATTATGAAAAAGGTCAATGATGATCACCACTAAGTCATACTTTTGTCTAATCCTCGCTTTTCCACTAAATTGCTGAGTGACTCTTAGTAATGCAATTGACATTTCTGTTCTTTAGTTTTCCTATTTAGGAAAATAGTAAGTTATTCTCTTTATTGAAAAGTGACTATATGCTGTAATCAGTTAATGTGTTAGTTTTGCTGAAGTATATCTTCTTTTCTTTTTCTTTTTTTTTTCCTTTTTTTAAAAATAAAGAATAGATGCCTGGGAAAGGAGGAGAGAAGGATAAATCGGCACATGTAACTAATGTTAAAACAAGGAGATAGCAGTATTTTTTTTAAGAAAGATTTAATAAGGGTTTATAATTGTGTGAAAAATAGAATTCACTAGAGATAATTTCAGAAAGGTAGCATGGCAAATGAGAGGCTAACTAACTGACTCTAGAATATAGAAGACCCTGGTTCCAGTCCTGATGCTGCTGACCAATACTTTGGACCAGTCCCTTAACCTCTCAGTGCCTCCAGGCAACTCTCTATAAATGGAATTTCCATTACAAGTAAAATTAAAGACCCAGATATTCTGCCCTCATCTGTCCCACCCCCCAAAAAAAGCCTAATGCCAAACCAAGGATCACCTACCTATATATAAACTACTGTTAAGAAAGAACCACCTGAAACTTTCTTGTCAAACATGATTTAATAATCATCATCATAACCGATATCTATGTAACACTTTATGATTAGAAAGTATTTTCCAGGCATTATCTTATTATTTCACACATACTCTGTGAAGAAAGAAGACGGGATTCATATAATCACCCTCATTTTACAAATGTTGAAAATGAGGCTCATTCAGAGAATAATTCATTCAAAGTCCTGTGAGATAGTAAGAAATAAGAACAGACACTTAAATTTAGTCCTTCTTGGTCTGAACAATTTTCTTCTTATGCCTATTTCTCTCTGTTGTCCTATGGAAGGACAACTTGTAGGTAATGCAAAAATAGCTCAGTATTTGAGTTCATTTGCATATTTGATCCTTCTGAAAGAAATGCAAATGTGCACACTAATTAGTATCTTCTAGAAACTGACACTACCAATCTGGTTCCCAAAATGGCATGCCTAACCCACTTCCAGATTTTAAAATATTATTTAGTGGGATTTTATTCCTTCCCAAATTTTAATAATTAGAATTTGTGAGCTATGTTGACAGTGTTAACCATATCAAAGAAAAAAAAAAAAAAAGATGTGTTCAATGGGTTTTACCCAAAAGGGCTGGATTTGGAATTAGATGACCTAGGTTGATTTCTGAGTTACCTTATTGGTATGAGCTGAGATAATTTTTTTTTGCCACTCTAGGTATCAATAACCTCAATAGTAAAAAGACAGTGAGAGGTAATAGTTGGATTAAAGGACCTCTCAGATTCCTTCAGATATAATTTTGTCTTTCTATGATCTGGTAGGTTGCTTGATGAAACAGTTATAATAATTTTACTTGTTAGTCCCAAATTATTTGCTATTAGAAAATATTACATGATCCTATTATTTTAAATATGTATAAATATTTTGATTCTTCAATTACATTAACAAAGGAAGTGATTGTGTCCCAGTAAAATAACTAAATTATTAGATTTTTTAAAGTTGGAAACCTTGAATTCATTTTTTTTACTATTTACCTAAGAAGTACATATTTCTTCACCACCAGTTCTCAGACAGTATGGTGTAATGAAATAAGGATTTTAAATTGGAAAACCTGGGTTCAAATGCTCCCTCTGCTACTTATTAGCTGAGTGAGCATGAGCAAATTTATCTCTCAGATTGTTTATAAAATGAGGTTTTACTAGATGTTGACTCAAGTCTCTACAGCTCTTAAATCTGTGATTCTAAATGCTTGCTAATTACTTAATTAGGTTCCTCTGGTGATGTAATTGGTCTTGCCAATTAGTGTCTAGACTTTTCTAGCCTAGCTTCCCTGTAGGAGGTCTGTTGTTACTGTAGCTGGCACAAATAATCATGTGTCCTGAGCACTGGACAAGTGCTAACTATTCCATCCTTATTCATTGCTCTTGGTTCATTGAGTAATGGGGAATGTGACCATACCAGATTTATAATTTAAGTTGTCATTTCCTTTTCTTCCAAGGTACATTCAGGTGTGTTGATCTTGTTTCTTAAAGATTTCAGTATGGGGAAGATAAGATACTTGGTAATGAATGAATAAAAGACTTACTTTATAAAGTTACAATTGAAAATACATTAAAGTATCTTTAATTTTTATCTCTATAAGATAAATTCTCTCTACCTATACACATTGCAACCATTCCTTTCATGTGATTAATAGAAAGTTTTATGAATTATCATGGTTAACAATTCTATAGTGGTCAAACTTCTAGTGATGAATTTCTCTGAATTTAGCTAGATTATTTCTCTGATGACAGAAAGAATCTATAATCTGGACTGTACTGGAGCCCTTTTTAGGTTGGAAGGACCTCTAGAGTTTGTATTCTTTGACAAGGCTTTCAAGAACCCTGTGCCACAATGAGGCATCATAGTAGGACTTCAGTCAAAATGTAACCATATAAACTAATTTTGTTGATCACCATTATGTGTAACAATTGAAATCCACCCTAGTAAGAGGATTTAGTGTTTTTGAATAATAATGATAATATGCCATATATTAGTAACTTCACACAAAAATATCACTTTTTCCCCATTGAAAATATTAGTGGAGATAGCTACTTAATATATGGTTCAGAATAAAATACTTTGGAATCCTTAAAACATCTTGGGGATGCCAGTAATTATTATGTTAAAGCTAGGAAAAGGAAATGGTGCAGAAATGAAGTTAGAGAAAGAAAGTGGTATCATCCATAATCTCATTGTTTATATTTACCTTATCACAATATCTTTGCTTTCTTTACTAGAGTTGGTGGTAATAAAATGACAAATGTTGGATGATTTATTAACTCTATATACACATCTTTGTCATCTTTTGTAATAGTTGTTTTTGATATCACACTTTACCTTAGGTGATTATAAAATAAAAGTAACATCATTTGGCAGGAGAAATAGAGTACAGGGGAAAAAAGAAGGGATGATTGATATCATTATTCACCTTGGAGTAAATTGTTTCATATACTGATAAACAAAGCTTTAATGTAAGAAAAATGGTATTAGGCTTTTTGTCCTTTTTGACAGCAAGGAACATAATTGTTGGCTCCTTTTCACATATACTTAAATTAGCACTGAAGAGGGTATCTTGCAAGATGAATCATTGACCTACCCTCAAGTCAGTGTAAGCATGAGACATATGTGGCCAGGCTTTGCAGCTGAGTGTCAATGGGTGGAAAGGGATGGCCTATTATTGCCTCTGCTAGGAACAACAAGGATATGGTGGGATAAGGAAAATCAATGGAATGCATTCGGTGTAGGGAAGAGCAACCTCTAATAGTCTCTGACCCCTACTGTTTCTCTCTCACTGAAATGGGGGTATCAAAATAGTAATAGTATAATTGATATTTATGTAGCATTTTCAAATCAGCCAAATTCTTTAAAGGAATCATCTCTTGTGACTGACCACAATCTCACTGGGGTAAATGCAGTTATTAGGGATACTACTTTCTCCTTTGCTGCCACACCCTAAGAATCCTGGGAATTTGCATTTGATTTGCAGCTGAAACTTTCCAAATATGTTGGCTCCCTCATTAGAATTGGAACTCATTGAGATCAGAGACTGTCTTATTTTGCCTTTTTTTTTTTTTTTGGTATCTTCAGTGCTTTAACACAATGCTTTGCACACAATAGGCACTTAATAAATATTTTTATTTGTGTATATGTTTATTATCATCTCCCTTTTACAGATGAGGAAATTTAAACTCTGAGAGCTTATGTGACTTACTTAGGCCTTTAGAAGAACTAAAGTGAAAGATTCAAATACAAGATTCAAAGCCAAGTTGACTCCTAAGACCAGATTTTTCTCTATTATGTCAAAGATTCTAGAGCTGAATTCAAAAGAGAGTGATTTGGAAATCAGTGGGAGTTTGAGAAAGTGAGGAATGGGGATCCATCATGTAGATTGGAAAGAGGCTACAGTAGCCAAAACTATACTCAACTGCACATTGTGAACTCGATATTCCAACTTCAGATCCACTCAAGTCACTTCATAACTCTTGAACCCCATTTCTACTTTTGGAGAATAGTGGAGTTGTATTTAAACAAATTATCTCTAAGGTCCATTTTGAGACATTTTTTAATTAGAAACTCAGAATTTATTTCACTCAATAATTTTTAGATTTATGTAATGCCACATTTCAATTATTTTAATGATATGGTTTTGGAGGTGAGATGGGTTGATCCTTATTTCATTTAAGAATACATTGATTTACAGACGACCAGAAAAGAGCCTTTGGATACATGTGTATTTGCTCCTTTACATTTTTTTGTTTCTCTAAATTCAACTTTTAATTGACTAATGAATTTTTCCTCCAGATTATTTCTCCTTCAATTTATTGATTTCTTTCTCATCTCTCTGTCCCAATTTCACTGAAACCATCAACTATAGAATTTCAGGCAGCATTGTGAATTCACAGGTTGTATCTCATTTTCTGGGTAGTTGAGCCTGAATTAGGTCACATGACTTATTTTAAGGCATCCTATACTTTTAATGTGACTTTTAGCTAAAACTCTATGACAGAAACATAATCAGTATGATGGAAACACAGAAATAGTACCCTAAGCATGCCAGGAAATCTATGTGATGTTTGGGGCTTAGAACATGGAGTCAAGAAGAAGAGTTTTAGTTCATTTCAACAAATATTAAATAAAAGGACTTTCTTTGAAAAATCACTTTGTAAGGTGTCAATAATACAAAGTGTGATTACATAGGTATTGATGAGGCCACTAAATGTGGGGAAGTAGGGATATCTATATATAGATACTTATATTGAGACAAATTCACCAGTTTAACATACATTTATTAATTACCTATTAAGTATACTCTACAATGATTAGGGGCAACACTCTTCAGTGTATAGTGTCAAGCTTGAAATTAAGTAGATCGGGGTTCTAGCACTTATTAGCTCTGTGACTGTAACACAAGTCACACTTAACCTCAGTGTGCCTCAGGAAACCCCCCAAGACTTCACTTCTAGGGTATAGACTGGTTGAATAAAATACACACCCAGAATTCCCTTGTTGATGAAATCATAGGGTGAATGCCTGTGTATGTGTCTCTTATACAAGACCAGTTAGATGCTGGGAATACAAAGAGGGGAAAAAAAACAAAACAAAACAGTCTTGTTCAAGGAATTAAAAATCAACTGGGGAAGGAAGATAGCATATGAATATAAATAAGCATGATAAGGGCAAGAGGGAATAGAAAGCTGGGCCCAAGGCCAGGAAGACCCATATTCCTGAGTTCAAATCTGGCCTCAGACACTATCTGTATGACTTTGGCCAAGTCATTTAACCCTGTTTGCCTCCATTTTCTTCATCTGTAAAATGAACCGAAGAAGGAAATGGTGAACCACTCCAGTATCCTTGCCAAGAAAACTCCAAATGTGGTCATGAAGAATCAGACAGGATTGAAATGACTGAACAACAAAAAAGCATGATAAAAGGTAGAATTTGATAAGAGCTAAGGTGAGAACTAAGGATTTTATTTTGTCAGTCAGCCTGTGAGCAAGTACATATTAAAGCTGACCTTTTACCAGGTCCTATAGAAATAGTCTCTCCCTTCAACGAGTTTACATTCTATCTAGGAAGACTATATTATGCATACACACACACACACACACACACATATATATATATATACATGTATAATATATGTGTACATATATCTATATCAAAATATGCACATATATAGTATACTTTTTAGAGTCTATATATGTACATATATACAAAACACATAAAATAAGATTTATTTAAGTACTAATATTTTGGAAATGAGGAGAGATTATACGCAGTGATATTTTTCCACCTTAAACTAAAATTAAAGCTGGTAGATCCAGATTGCTAACTAAACAAACAAAGAAAAACTATATCTTCAGTTTCTGAGTTTAAATCTAGAAATCTAGAAAGCAATAGAATTCATCCCTGAACAAACAAGTGAAACTTTCTTGAAATACTTAGAATATTCTATCTATCTATCTATCTTTCTTTCTTTCTTTCTTTCTTTCTTTCTTTCTTTCTTTCTTTCTTTCTTTCTTTCTTTCTTTCTTTCTTTCTTTCTATCTATCTATCTATCTATCTATCTATCTATCTATCTATCTTTCTATCGATCGATCTATCTATCGATCTATCTATCTAATCTTAAACTGGGCATAAGCTCAGATTGTCTCTGTCTACACAGCAAGAATTGATATGTTACCAGCATTTTCATTCAGTCAACAAATAATAAGTATCTGTTATGTGCCAGGCACTGTGCTTGGTATTGAGGATATAGCTACAGAAATGAGACCATTCTTGCCCTCAGACAATCATCAAATATTTATTAAACCTCACTAGATGCCAGTTACTGTGCTAGGCACTGGGGATGTAAATACAAAACAATGAAACAAATACAAATCCTAAGGAGCTTGTATCCTACTGAGAGGATTCATCATTTTCACAGATAAGTAGATATAGTATTTATACAAACTAGGAGGCTATATGAGCTGGACCTTGAAAGGAGGCCCTTTGAAAGATATATATCCTGGGTGAGGAGTGTTTCATTAGTTTCTCAGGTGAAACCTTATGGTGATTTGACAGTCTATTGATTTAAAAAATGAAGCTTGATAATGAGGATGAGTGGGAGGGGGTATAATATGGTCAGAAAGTGAAATGTATAAAGGAATTGTGAGAGGGTGGTTTCAAAGACAAATTTCACCTACTTGATAGGTTTGCCTAAGCCTACCCTTGCTCCACAAATCTAAACCAATCTTAAAAGACACCAGTTTGAGTTATGTGAAAAAATCTGACAAAGGGTGAAATACAGATCATCCCAGTTTTATAGTACAAACCAAAGAGAAGAGAACATGAATTTGTAATCAGGACCTACCTCTGTCCCTGCTTTAAGATTCAATGCAGGAGAAAAGTTGGCAGTGAGAGTACAGGCTATGACCAGTAGGGCAGAGAAGAGGTGCCAGTTAATGTGTATGTCAGGAAATGAGCCATACCAAAAGAACAAGTGAAATGGGAACTTTCCCTTAGGAGCTTCTAGAGGCCCCAGGGTAGGGGGAACTATCAAGGGGTGGGCTTGGGAAGTTCTCTGCCTAGTGTTGGCTGATGTTAGTATTTGGAGCTTTCTCAAAAAATTAAATATTTTCTCCCCTTAAAATTGCATTTGCTTCCCAGAAGCCTTTGAATTTCTCGGAATTTTTATGAAGAATGCCAGATTCTCCAATAATAATTTTCAGACACCATAAGTTCCATTAATAGAGGACTAGTTTGGTTTCTTATGAAAAAAATGTGGGAAGGGATTCTTTGAAGCCTATAGGGAAAGTGCTTTAGAATTTCAGTTCTTGTAACAGCCTCCTAACTGCTTTCTCTGCTTCTGGCTTCTGCCTTTTCCAGTCCATTTTCAATGTAGCTGCCAAATTGATATTCCTAATGTATGGGTTGTCCCCTTTCCCCTCTAAAATATTAGATGACTTTCTTTTGTTTGTTTCTAGGATAAAATACAAAATTCTCAGCTCTTCCAATGTGACTCTATATCTTTCCAGATATTTCCTATTCCTGTTGTAGTCTTTTCTGGGCTAACAATTGCTCATACACTATATTCTATCATCTGCTTCATGCCTTTGTGTCTTTGGTCAAGACTACCATCTCTTATGGTTGGGAATAAATTCCCTCCATCTTGTGGGATCCCGAATTGTTTTTAAAAGGCTAGGAGAGAAGTGGCACATATAATGTATTCCCAGGGCCAGGGAGGTAGAGGTTAGTAGTTCTCTTGAGTCCCAGAGTTCTGAGAACCAGTGGGCATTAATTCAGCATTAATATGATGAGCTTCTAGGAGTAGTTGTGGGGCCGCCATGTTGTCTAAGGAGTGAGGAACCAGGCCAGGTTGGAAACAGAATCAGTCAAAAGCAACTGTGCCCATCAGTTGTGGAATTGGCCAGAGAGAAGACACTATATTTCCAGTCTGGGCGAGATAAGAAGACCCAGGCTTTTAAATAATTTTTATAAAGACATATTTTAGATGCATAACAACCTCTGAGTCTCCCCACAATTGTTAAAGCTCACTTCATTGTGAATACTTTCTGTTTTCTTATTAGTTTACTTGTGGATATGCTATTTTTCATCAAGAGAATGTAGGTTCTTGGAGGACAAGATAATTTTATTTTGTCTTTGTATCTCTAGCACCTGACATAATGCCTGTACATGCTAAGGTTTTACTAAAAACATGTTATTGATTGATCATGCTTCTACTCCTCCCCAACTCCTCTCTATAAATTATCTCATCTCCAAAAACTTTCTTAACCATCTGTGAGTCTCGGTTTTCTCATTTGTAAAATTAATCCCTGCAATGCCCACATCACAGGATTGTACTAATAAAATAAGATGCCCACATGTAAAGAATTTTGTTAAGCATTATATAGATACTGGCTATTGTTAGATCTGTCATTGTTTGTTACATTGGGTACTATGAAAATTACCCCTTTAGAGGTTCTTTGATAAAAAATAAACCAAATCCAAACTCCATTGATAATTATGCCGAAAGCAAAAAGGGAGAAAAAAAATGCATTTCCAAATGGTTAGGTCATTTCTTATTGTTGGGATGTATGTGTGTATTTAAAAAAAAATTGGGATTCAAAAGAGAATTGCTAGCAATAGTTGTGTGTGCTCTTCTTAAGAATAAGATGAGATAAGACCATTTCCTCTTTGGAGACAGGATTTTGATCTCCCTTGGGACATTCTTACAGAAGAAGGTCTGTAAGATGACTACATTTAGGGCTGGGGCTCATTTGTGTTTGGATTTGGACCGTTGGACATTATTTCTCAGGAAATGTATTGTTTTGGCATGTTTTTTTGGCTGAAAAGACCTGAGAAGTATTTTCAAATATTATTATACAATAAACAAACACTATCCCATTGCACTGGGCAAGGCTAAATTTCACTCCAGGGGGCCAGGAAACTTGCTACTCTGAACATTTGCAGTTGCTTGTTTTTCACACCTTATCTTATATTCCAGGCTTAGAAATTGACCTATAACCTACTCTAGGGTATATAGGAGAGACCAATTAAATAACTACCAGCCATAGTCTTGACTGCAAAATCACAACGAACTTGAACTTAGCATTTTTTTTTAAGTATTAAAAAGCTGAAATTCAGGCTTCTTTTTAGAAGCATTTAAAACACACACTCACACCTTCAGACAAATTTCCCTTCAGTATTTTTCACTTTTCTGAATTTCATAATTCTCTAACACCCACATTTAAAAATAATAGTAGCAAAGTAACAAACAAAAGGCTTTTTTTTTCTTTTGAAGTAGGTGGAAATGGGAAATTACAGAGATTTTCATATAAAAACATGTTTTTATAACATAGTTAATACAGATTTACAGTTGTGAGATTTTTAGTTTCCAGATCTTAAGAAATAGTGATTCAAAATGACTTTGCTAAAGAATTTATACCTTTTGTACTTTTCCAAGATATCCTATCCCATGGTGCCTAGGATTTTATTGGTAGCCAGATATGATACCAATCCCTTTTAACTTATACTTGATTTTTATATCTGCTTTAAATAATAGTGAATATGCAAAGTGAGAGACATTATGGGTCATGCTTTTGATCCTCCTCCTCTCCCTTTTATAAATTATATTTTTCTCCAAAATGTCTCTTAACCCAGCTGAGCCTCAGTTTCCTCATTTGTAGAATGAGGATATTAATCCCTTCATTGCCTACCTCACAGAATTGTTGTACTGATAAAATGAAATGTATATATATGTGAAGAATCTTGTTAAGCATTATATTATTGAGTGTTGTCAGTCTGCCAGTGTTTGGCTATTATAGTTGATACTATGAAAATATCCCTGATGAGACTCTTTGAGTTAAACTAATTTTCAGAGTGAACCCCTGTGAGATTCTTGACACTTGCAGAAAGCTGAAATGCAAAGAGGTTATATCTCAGATGAGAGAATTTTTTTGTTTATAGTCTGAGTCTGAGAAAAGTAAGCAAATATTTAAGTTTTCTGAGTTTCTATAGTGAAAGACCAAGTGAATTCTGGAAGATCAAATTGGCTTCAACTTTTTAAGATACACTTGGATGGATCCATGATCTTAACAATGTGATTCTTTCCCACTAGTTTCTTCCATCAGTGCAGATCATAACTTATTCATTTATACCTTCTCATTTTGTTGCATATATTTCTATAGAGGTATCTATATAATGTGCTGAGTCTATTCCTCTAGTTTTCTTAATATTTTATAGATACCATAGAAAGACTCGGGTTGCCTACCAGCTTACTTCATGTTCTGAAAATAAAAATCCTTGTGATGTTATTTAAACAACTTTAAAGAAATTTAGGCTACTTATACTCAGATTATCATTGGTAGCAATCTATATGCATTATTTAGGTTATATTTGACTCTGTGACTCCATTTGGGGTTTTCCTGGAAGAGATATTGGAATGTTTTGCCATTTCCTTCTCCATCTCATTTTACACATGAGGAACTGAAGCAAACAGTGTTAAACAAGGTCATACAGGTAGTAAATTTTTAAGGCTAGTTTTCAACTTTTGAAGATGAGTTTTCCTGAGTCCAAGCCTAGTGCTCACCTAGCTGCTCTCCATATATCTACTATATTTTATTTTTCATTGTTGTTATGAACAAGAAAGGAAAACCATAACTTGCATTTATTTTAACTTTGATTAAATTAAATATTACATAAAATATTAAATAGTTAATGATTTAGTTGGAGTCCTTGAACTCAAATCATGCTTTAATACAGCATCCGATATAAAAACTTTAAATAAAAATTAAAAAAATTCAAGGAATAGAAGAAAAGAATGTGTGTAATATGAACAGAAAGAAAAATTCTAACTTTTTAGAGGTATATGTTTGCTGAAGTTGGGTGAAGATTAGATATTTAATAGACTTTATGCCAATTCCCTTCACCATCTTTTAACAGTGTACTCCATCTTTTAGGCTAGTGGTCTTGGAATCTTTTAGATGCACATGCAAAAAATCCTAAAAAAATAACGTTAAACATAGAAGGCAAACAGTTATTTCTGAAAAGGGGGTGTCAAGTATGTTCCTAAGTGTCATCTGATTTAGAGTCAGAGGGACCTCTTGTGGTCACTTGAGAAGGTTAGTGGAAGAGCCAGTAAGTGTTAAATGGTCCAACAGAATAAGAATAGAAGCAGGACAGAAAAAAGAGCTTTAATGGATGGCAAATAAGTAATCATGAGAACAAAACTAAGCCTTGGTTCCTTTGCAGTACTGGAAAGAAGAGATTGAGCAAAGATGACTTCAGAAGATCTGTTTCCAAATCCACTTTTCTAATTCCCCTACTACATGTCTTTCTTAGAATACTAACAAAGTCCTGCTAGCACTGACTTCTAAAGGGTTGGGAGTCAGGGCAACATTGTCCTGTCCACAATTCAAGCTCTGCAGAAATCTGAAAATCAGTGAAAGTTTCTTCTGTTCTAGAGAAGAGGTCAATCTTGTACCCAGAATGTTTTGTCTTATTCATGCTAGATATCCATTAAGGACTATTCTTTACTTAGATCCATATTTTTGCTAAAGGATAAGATATTCTGTCCTACCATTCTAAATAGCCAAAAGACAAATTATGGAAAATGACATCAAATTGGGTAAAGAAATCTAGTTTTAGCACGTGCCCCCAAATAGTGGATGATAATAATCATCGTACCCACCCGGCTATAGTTAAGTAGGAAAGCTTCTCACAGAACATAATTTGTGAATATATAATACTAGTTACTATCTCTTGTGTTAATAGAGAGGTATATTTGTGAATAAACGAGATGTTTCATTTAGAGATTAATGACTTCTCATGAGAGATAGATTAACAAGATGCCTCCAAGGTAAAGCTTTATAAAATTTTACTTTACTTTTCAAGATTTAGTTTCTTTGTCACACTGGGAAAGATCTAAGGACTAGAATATCAACATTAACAAGCTCAAAATCACACCCAGAGATCACAGCTAAATGCTTAGTTTTGAAGGTCAGTTTATGCATTTAGTGGCCTTTGACAACAACACCTTTCCCCAATACATGACAGTCAAGTACTAGAGTTTTCTAGCAATCAAAAGATGTGTGGAGAGGAACCACAGGCAAACATTTATGCCTAACAATTATGTAATCATAACATTTTTAGATCCGAAAGGGTCCTTCCATGTTGTCTAGAGCTCTAGGCTAGGGGACCTTAACCTTTTCTTGTGTTATGCACCCTCATCACAGAATAATGTTTTGAAACATTTCAAATTGATAGGATTTTAAAAGAATCCATTTATATTGAAATGCAGCTATAATAATAATAGTAATAAATTCATAGATCCTGGTTGGTCCTGTTATAGATCAGTGCTCACATTTTACACATTAGGCACCTGAGACTAGTGATTTGCCCAAATTTATGCTGATAATTCTTATAATGGTAAAGCCCGGATTGGGCAGCTAAGCGGTAAAGTGGATAGAATGCTGAACCTGGAGTTAGAAAGACTCATCTTCCTGAGTTCAAATATGGCCTCAATCACTTACTAGCTGTGTGACCCTGGCGAAGTGAAACGCTGTTTGCCTTATGTTCCTCATCCATAAAAATGACCTGGAAAAAGAAATGGCAAACTACTTCAGTATTTTCACCCAGAAACCCTCCAAATAGAGTCTTGAAGAGTCAGACATGACTGGAATGACTAAACAAAAACAGGATAGAACCTGGGTCTCCAAATCCCACTCTGTGTCTAAACACAGCCCTGATGGCCTCATCACTGTTATTACAGTCATATCTGAAATCTCAGGATTGCACATTTCTTTGTAGTAGATTCCTTTGTAGTAGATCCTTGAATGGCTCTCTAAATAGTGGAATTAATCTTGTTACTATGAGATTCTTATAATGACAGGGTAGCTTTAGACAGCAGTGTCCCCATGACCTTTGTGGAAGGTCAGTTATAGAAATCAGGGAAGAAAATCGAGCCTCCTCTATTTTTCTCCTCAGCATTGCAAATCATTAGGACACAGCCAGCCCTGCTGACTTATTTTCCTGACTTCCTCCTCTTCAAGATTGTGAGGAATTATATGAATATAGTTATCCAGATATGCATTAGGATGCAAAAAAATAATTAGTGTCAAAATGATATCAAATGTTGTTGGCTATAAAAACCTTCCTTTTGTGACTCAAATGTCCAGAGGATTTAGTATTGAAGTCCTTTAGAGTTTAGTAGCCATGAAATAACCTCTCATCTCTTGAGGTCTCTTCCATCTATTAAGATTCCATGATACCATGATTAATACTTTAATGAGCATTGCAGTTAGTGCTGTGATTTCAGAAAATAAGAGAGATCACTAACATACAATTCCTAGGATCATAGATCTAAGGGTGGTAGGGGACCCAAGAGGCAGATAGTCCAATTGTTCATTTTTCAGATGAAGAAACTAGGACCTATAGAAATTAAGTAACTTGTTTATAGTCATAAATATCTTATCAGAGTTAGAATTTAAATCTAGTTCTTCAGATTCCAGAGCCAGAACATTTTGAGGCAGTGAGATAGTACAGTGGATAGAATGATAGACTTGGGAGTCAGCAACAATTTCCTCAGACACTATGTGACCTTGGGTTAGTTGCTAAACCTCTCAGCCTCAGTTTTTTTTATCTGTAAAATGGTGATAATAATATAGTACCTTCTTCCCAAACTTGGCATGAAGATTAAAAAAGATAACATGTATTTTGAAAACCTGAAAACACTACAAACATGCTAGTTCATTATTGTTATTATTATTGCCCACTGTACCATGCTGAAAGTCTCTTAAAGAGGACACATTTTAGTAGTTCTTGAAGAATGGGTAGATTTAACAGCAGTAAAGGAAAAAGGTTGTTTTTGGTGGGGAAGTCTATCATGAACAAAGCACAGAACTGGTAAAGCATAAAGCATCTTTGATTGGATTGTTTCCATTAGAGCGGAATGTTTAAGTAGTTATACTATGAAAAAAGTAGTCTGGGAAAGCATGCAGGATCCTGGGAATAAGAATAAGATATGTGAATTTTAACTTTCCAGCATTAAAGAGCCATTGAGGAATTTTGAGGTGAGGGTGGTGGTATTGAATTCCATGATGAATTTCGATGTAACTATGTTGGTTTAGAAAGGGAAGGGATCAGAGCCAATGCCAGTTAGTCACTTGTTGTAGAAGTCATAGCAGTGTTTGGGTGATAGCACAGAATTCTATTCCATTCAATTCTATTAAAAAACGACAATAGTTATGAGGTCCAGACACTGTACCATTATAACAGCTATAGTCTCACTGTACTTTAGTCAGACCAACTGGATGATTGTGTTTGATTCCAGATAATGCATTTTTAGGAAGGGCACTGATAGTCTTGAATATAAAATCTAAAAGAATGACCACACCATGTGAGGATCAAATGGAGGATAATTTAGCCAGGTCAGAAGCCAAGAGTGGAGTTATTTTGAGCTCAAATTCTATGATCCTTAGACTTGGTGAAGTGGGTAGGTAGGAAGACAAAAATGGGATCAAATTGCTACTTTCTAGGTTTGGGAAAACTATGAGCTTTATAGAAATATTTGACTCATTCTGCTTGGACCCAGAATGAGAACTAGGAATAGAAGTTGCTAAGTGACATATAGGTTCACTATCTTTATCTGTCAAATGAGGGAGTTGCACTGAATGACTCTGAAAGTCTCTTCTACCTCTAAATCTATGAATCTATAACAATATACAGAAAACTTTATTAACAATTAGAATAATGTATAGGTGGGATGGACTGCCCCGGAGGTAATGAATTCCTTATCACTCACTATCTGGAGTGTAGAGATCATTATTTTTCAGGTTTGAGTTGGGTAAGTAGGTGATACAGTGGATAGAGAGCTAGCCAGACTTCTAGGTGGGAAGACATGAATTCAATCCTGTCTCAGAAATTTAATATAGATAGGGATGATAAGAACACCTACCTCCTGGAGTTTCTGTGAAGATCAAATGAATGATTATTTGTAAAGGTTTTTAATAGGCATTTAATAAATGCTTATTCCTTTCCCTTCCTTTCATCACTCTATTCCACTCAGTGTTTTTCACATATCTGCTCCCAATATATAAGTGAATTCCTTAGACAATATCCCACTCCCTTTCAATGTGTATTTGTGTTGCTGCTACTTGTTGGTCTTAATTCAATCTTTTCTAAGTGAATCATTAGCATCAGTATGGCAGGGCAGTTTCCTTAACTTCTCCCCACCTCAGCTTCCTTATCTTTAAAAGGAGGAGTTCAGTTGTTTTCTAAGTTTTCTTCCAGATCTAACATTTAATAACTTCTCTGAAAGGGCACATGTAAGAGACCTTGAAAAAGAAGAATCAAAATAATAAGCATCCAGACTGATTGGATAAGTGAGGGAAAGTGGTAAAGGAGAGGAAGGAGCCAAAGATGACTGAGGTTTTGAGGTTTTATGCTTGAATGACTATGGCAGCAGTGGTGCTGTTAAGAGAAATAAGGAAATCTGGTGAAGGAGTTTTGTTGTTTGTTTTCCATGAGAGGGAGTAAAGATAGCAAAGAGGATGAGTTTATAGGAATTCTTAGGATCAAGAGTGAGAAAGGACAGTGTCAGTCTAGTCTAACTCCTTCATTTTTCATATATGGAAACTGAGGCAAAGGGAATTTAAGTGACTCAAGGTCACAATAATAATAAACAGAAGAGGGACTATAACATATTCTTTAACCTAGAAGGTAAAAATGCTTTTGCCATTATGCCACTGGAGAATCACCTACTTGGAGAAGTAGAATAAGCAGTTGCAAATTAAGAGCTGGGAAGGGAGGGAAGTCAGAGCTGGAGGTAGCAATTTAGGATTTATTCTCATAAACTGAAAATTTTGTTTCAAGGATATATAAGATTATGGAGGGGAGATGTGTGAAGATGATGTAGGGCAGAAGGGTTTGGGACAGAAAAATGTTTAGGACATAATTCATATTAAAGGATCAAAAAGAAGACAAACCCATAAAAGAAACAGAGGTGGGATGACAACCAAGAGAGGGTAATACAACCAATAGGCACCAGTATCTGGTAAGGTTGAGAAGTTTGTGGTTAAACCTTGCTCTCTCCCTATCCCAGAATAAATTCTTTCTAAATAATGGTGTTCTTCTCCCAGTAGGTACCCCCAGAAGTGTGACTAAACTTTGTTCCCCACGCCTACTCTACCCTCTTTTCTCATCAGAGGCTGGAGTTGTCTTTGAGTCTCTTGTGTTTTAAGCCACATCTGGCTCTGGTTGCAGCAGTGACTCATTTTACAGCAAGGGTGAAATGGCCCCCTTTACATCTCTCTCAGCTTTTTATGAGCTGATAAAATTATTAATCAAAACTGAAAGATTCTCTCCCAGTTGAATCAGCCACGAAGATAAAATGAATTCTTGGTTACCTAGGAAGACGTCTAATCTCCATGACCTATTTTTATTCAGTATATATCAAGCTAATCACTGGCACACTCCCCTAACCTTTCCTTTGTATGTAATTGATACACATACATGCTTTAGAAAGCAGAAATATCAATGGTAAGACATTTTCCCATACATAAATTAATTCTAGAGTTATAAACAGTCTTAAAGGATGGAGAAACATTATAGTAATTGCCTGTTGATGTAGATGAAAGAGGATTCAGAGGAGAGAGGTGGGAATTGATGCACATTATCAAATTTCCCTAAGTCTCAAGAAAAAAAAATTCAGTCACTTTTCTCTTTGACACAGACTCTTAGACTTTGACACCCCAGTATCAGCCCCCATCCAAAATGCATGTGCTTTGGAGATTCAATTCACTAGCTTTCTCCCCTGTCTGTATATGTGTGCCTCTTAAATTGAAAGCAATGGGCTTCAAACTCTCATCACTGTTTTGCTTAGTCCCACTTTCTGGAATCCTAGTGCTCATTCTCAGAATCACAGTATAAAGGGATTTTGTTGTTCTTTCACAGCTTAAGTTCTATCGTATATTTCTGTCTGTCTCTTAAGTCATTTGGGGTAGCAGAGGTAATGGAATTAAATGGATATAAATTCTAAGGAGGGTGTGGCCACCAGAACCAATATAACTTTTCTAATTTATCATATCTCAGAATACAAGTTCATAATTGATGGCTCACAACCAGTGCCCTGACAGACTCATGACATGAGTTATTTTGGCTCAAAGGTATCATTGAGAGGAAGCCCTTACTTCTCTTTCTAGATTGCTTCTGGAATGGATGACTTGATGGCACTGCTGATTTCATTAAAGCACCCCTTAGCTCAGGGAACAAAGTGGAAAAATCAAGATTGATTGCCTTCTTTGCTCACTTTTGCCTACTTCAGGCCGTGTTCAGAGCCAAGATTTTGCTTTCAAAGTTAGAGGAGTCTAATGGAGCTCTATACCTCATACTGAGAATAATAATTTGGCAAAAGTCTCAGTTATGAAGAATAAAATGAAAAATTGGGAGTAATGTTGCTGTGGGAAATGTACATTCACAGCACAACCTTTATATTTGCCCCATTCTATAGTTGACTCCATCTAACATCTCACCCCCAGGAAAACAAGTTTCTAGGTAATCATAAGCTGATACTATTGTTTTTTTTTAAACCTTAACTTCCTTCTTAGATCAATATTGAGTATTGGTTCTGAGGCAGAAGAGAGCAGTAAGGGGTTGGCAGTGGGGTTAAATGATTTGCCCAGGATCACCCAGCAGGGCAGGGTCTGAGACCAAATTTGAACCCTGGACCTCCTATCTCTAAGCTTGACTCTCAATCCACTGAGCCATCTCCCTCCCCTTTTTTATTTTTATTTTTTATTTTGATGTTGTTCTTTGATATGTAGGAATTTTGATCGGGGCCTCTCTCATCAGATTCATAATAAAACTAGTACAATATTGATGAATAAATTGAAGGGGTACTATGATAACCTTAGAATAACAAACATTTCCAGGTTTGGGGTTGGTTTGTTCATTTTTTAACTTTATTTATGTGGCTATGTTCTTCCTTTGCTATTAGGTTGGAATAGGATTTGCGGGGGATGAGTTTTGAAGGAAAAAAAATGAAACTATGCCAATCCATTGTCTGTGTCTGTATAGTCAGAGTGTAGGAGATAGTTGAAGCAGTGGGGTAAGGGAGGGAGAGTGACAATTCATATTCAGAAGAACTGATCTGGGTGGAAGTGGGGAGAAAGAGAAGGAGGGAAAGGAAGAAAGAGAGAGAGAGACAGAGAGATGGAGAGGGGGAGATGTTAGTTTATTGCTCTGAATCATATTACTTTCTATAATCTTTGAATTCACTGGGTGATTGTTTAACTCCCCACTTCACCAGTATGTAAATGAAAAAAAAAAGTTAAAATGGCCTATTTCTTATTGATGTGTAGTGGCTAGCAGTAATTAATAGCTAGCATTTTTGTAGAGTTTTAAGGTTCAAAAAACACTTCATAAATATCATTCCATTTTGTCCTCACAACAACCTGAGGGGAGAGGGAGTTTTGGAGGTAGGCGTTTCTCACACACACACACACACACACACACACACACACACACACACACACACATTACATTTTAAAGATGTGGAAACTGAGGCAAGCAAAAATGAAGTGACATTCCTAAGGTAACATAGATACTCAGTGTCTGAGGCCAGATTTGCAATCAGGAATTCCTGACTCCAGACTCAGAAATCTACTGCACAGTAGTGCTTAGCTACCTGAGACACCTGGTAAGTACAGTGAGAGGAGTAGTACATGGAAATCCCAAAAGAATTAAATGAAGAGGACCAATTTTTTAAACCGCTTTTGTGACTTTATAGATAGTCCCTGTCAGAAAGAAAGATTTAAAATAAAAGAAAAAGAAATCAATAAATTAATGGTTCAGAAGGAGATATTAAGGTTCTTTTTGTGGGTCTTCAGCAGGGGAATGTGATTTAATGTTCGTGATTTTGACTCCCCCCCCCCCCCGAATACAATAAGATACATTTTCCCTTAATTCATAGAAACCAAGAGCCTCAGAATTAGAAGAGGCCTTTAAGATCACCTCATTCAGTTCGTTTTGATTGATGACCTAAAATCTTCAGTTACAGGGAACTCACCACCTCTGGAGGCATGCCATTCAACTTTGCAATGACTGTGCTAAACCACTTAGAAATAGTACTGAACTGAAGCCAAATGATCTGGGGTCGAGTCTCAGCTCTGCCATTAATCAGCTGTGTTACCTTGGACAATTTGCTTACCCTCTTAATCCCTTGTTTGACATATCTTTTAAAAGAAGGGTGAGACTAGATGTAGCTGTTGTAATGCAGAAAGAGCCCTGGATTTGGAATCAGGAGACCTGGTCCTGCCCCTCGTTTTCTCTGTGACCTTAGACAAGTCAGTTAGTTCCTCTAACCCTTATTTTCTTCATCTGTTTTGTATGGGGTTTATATATGCATATCTCTGCCTATATATACTCATACACGTAAGTATAGACATATGCATACATACACACATAGTCTCCCATTTTTTAATGTAAGCTTCTTGTGGGCAGAGACTGTTTGGCTTCTGTCTCTATCTCTAGCACAATGCCAAGGACATAAGATGTGCTTCATAAAGACTTGCTTCCTTGATTTAGCAAATAAAAAAAAATAATAAAACTGATGAATGGAGATAATTTTCACTCATCATTCTTCCAGCCTGACTCAATTATTCCTTTTAAAACTAACTCAGTTGCTTCATCGAGAAACTGTTCCAAACTTTTTGCCCTTCAGATTTAAGCTTTAAAGCTAGAAAAGGTGTTAGAATTAATGTTGTCTATCCCCATTATTTTATTGATGATAAGACTCAGATCCAGAGCGATTAAATGATTTTCTCAAGGCTACACTGAATGTCATGGTTTCTATCCCAAGGTTTTTTCCATAATAAAGTACTTGTCTTACACTTGTAGGCTGCCTGGAACTTCTTCTCATTGTTCTATACATGTGTTTTGTCTCTCTAATCAGATGGCAGACCCTTAAGTGGAAGCAATCTCCTTGCTACATGTTAGGAGGAGAATTTGTAAATTTGATTATATTCAGAGTGAAGCAAAGAGGTTGTTAAAAGGACTGTAGACCATGCCATATGAAATTAAGTTGGAGGAACTATGGACATATCATAGAAAGAAAAGACTCATGAGATATATGATTTATTGATTGTAATGTCTTTAATGATTTTGAAGGGTTATTTTGTGCAAGAGTATTAGATTAATTAGAATCACAAAATTTGCGAGTTCGAATGGAACTCAGGGGAGAACCAAAACAAAAAGGAGTATATACTTATCATACTATTTTACTGACAAGTCCATTATCTTCTCCTTTTTTATTCTCTTAAACCCTTACCTCCCTCTTAGAATCCATACTCTAAAGTGTTCCAAGGCAGAAAAGTAGTAGGGGCTAGGCAATGGGGGTTAAGTGATTTACCCAGATCACACAGCTAGGATGTGTCTGGGCTTGGCTTTGAAGCCAGGATCTCCCATCTCCACTGAACCATCAAATTGCCCCTACTACCACCACCACATCTAGTCTCTTCTTAAAGCCCTCCAAAAAATGGTAACCCATCACCTCGTAGAGATATCTCATTTCAGTTTGGGGCAACTCTAATTGTTAGAGAGTTTTCCCCAACCCCAAACCTAAATTTGCCTCTTTTCAACTTTTACCCCTTGCTTCCAGTCCTTTTTGGACCAAACAGAAATCTAATCCTCTTCCATAGGAGGACCCCTCCAGATACCTGAAGAAAATCATGGCATTTTAGGTTCTTATCTTCTCAAAATTAACTTGTTTAGTTTCACTAACTGATATTCATATGTTATGGAATCAAGGACTTGGATTTTCCTAGTTACCCTCCTCTGAGTATTCAAATGAGATAATTAAGTGTTTAACACAGTTCCTGGCACATAGTGAGCACTATATAAATGTTAGTCATTATTATTAATCTTAACAATGCCCTTCTTAAACTCAACCACCCAGAACTGAACACAGTATTCTGTTTGAAATTTGAAAAGGACAAGAGTATGCTAGGACTATCTTGGAAGCTAAAAGCCTCTTAATGTAGCCCAAAATAAAATTAACTACCCCTCCTCTACTTCTGCCACACAGGAGTATGATGGATCCATCTCCAGTGCTTTTCTTGAGAGATTGCTAAATTTTCCATGTGAGCATTTACACCTCAGAAATCATCAGTTGCTTCAAATTAGGGCTTAATTTATGGTTTTGTTGACTGTCTAGACTTAAAAAGTGTTAATAATGCAGATTAAATTTAAATGTGTATGCGCAAACTATTAAAAATTCCTTCTAAAGTACTCAGTTGTTAAACATTTACTGGCACACAACCCCGTCATGCTTTATAAACATTGCTGGAGCTCAACAGGTGAGCAGTAGAACACCGATATTCGGACTGGAGGCCCGATGGCTCTAGGCTAACAACAATAACAATAAGGTTTACAGTGTACTTTACATCTATTATCTCATTTGCATCTCACAACACCTATGATTCATATCCCATTACTGATTCATATTGAGTTTGTGATGCACTAATTCCACCCCACCCTACCAGTTCTTTCCAGAACAACTCCTGAGGTTTCAATTTAATGGGCAGAAGTTACAAAGAGGTAGGTTAAGGCATGATATAAAGGGGAAAAAAATCTTAATTAGATCTGTCCAAAAAGTGAATTAAGTTGCTTTGAAAGGTTCCTCTCCATTGCAGATCTTGAAGTGAAGGCTTAATGAAGAAATTTACCTACTAAAAAAATAATGGTACTTGATAAAGGGGACAAAGTATTGGCCTTGGAGTAAGGAAGACTTGATTTTGAATCTTGCCTCAGACATTCTCAACCTGTTGTGATCTTGCACAGGCACACCTTGAGCCTCGGTTTCCTTATGTATAAAATGAAGGAGTTAAACTCAGTGACCTTTAAGATTCCTTCTAAATTCAAACCTATAATCCTGATTTCTTTCTGCTTAAGTCTCTCCATCTATAAAATGAGGATATATTTAATTTAAAGAGTTGTGAGATCATAATAATATGTAAATATGTTGTAATATCTGTGAACTAGAATACATGTAATATGTATTTCTATGTTATATAGAGTAGATTTCAATTAATAATATAATTATATATAATAAAATGTACAATAATATGACACATAAATATAGAATAATATCCATAAAAGAACTTTGCAAACCTTAAAGTGCTTTAGACATATTATGTTACTACACTAGTATTATTCAAGAGTCTCCCCAATCTGGTGTCAACCTGCCTCTCTTTAGTCTTACCTAGCACTACTAGCCATCTGATACCCTAGACTCCAGCTAATCTGTAATATTTGCCCTCCTTTCAAATGATACCCTAAGTGCCTTTGGTTGCATTTCTCTCTCTTCTTGCCTCTGCATCTCTGTCCCACCCCATCTCTACTTTTCCTAATACTACCAATTCTTAAAGATCAAATATTCCCAGCTCCCTAAAATCTTCCCTTATCCTTCTGAGGCAGATTTAGTCTTTCTTATGAAATAATATATCACATTATGCCTCTCTCATCACTTTCTATTTTGTATTATAATTATATGTATACATGCTTCATTTCCTCTATGGCTTAGTAATAAATAGTTCCTTGAACATAGTAGGCGTTTAATAATATCTGTTTGTTGAATGAATGCATGCATGAATGCTGGTGCTCTTTATAGTCCTGCTACAAAATACAAAGATGCCTCAGAAAAATTTGTAAAAGGAAACCCAAAGCTAGAAAATCAAAATACATGATGTTTAGCTCTGAGAAGCTCTGGCTTATTTGAGTGACAAAAAAAAAAGGCTATGACACAAAAGGAGGTAGAGACCTTCTAATTTACTCTGTGTCATCTTTCAGTCTTGTTTTTAACTAGCTTAATTAGCCCTTCTTCTTTCCTGATTATGTTTTCTTCACTCACTGGTTCCATACTGTTCTTTACATCCAGTTGCCTAGCCATCACACATCATTTGCTTTGCCATCACAAATGCTGTCATTAAGGCATTTCAGATGTGTCTTAGTCTTTATGACCCCATTTTTTTGTTTGTTTTTGGCAAAGATACTGGAGTGGCTTGCCATTTCCTTATCCAGTTCATATTACAGATGAGGAAACTGAAGCAAACAGGATTAAGCAATCTGTCTAGGGATATATCATTATATCACTAGGCTCTGAGGCCAGATTTGAACCAAGAAAGATAAGTTTTCCTTACTTTAGGTCTGACCCTCTATCCACTCCTCCACTTGGCTACCCCATCACACATAAATAATTGTAATTAACCCCTTCTTCCCCCCACTTTCTGCCTCTTGCTCTGGGAACAGTAATCAAAACCATATTACCATTGCTTCTCCAAAGGCTATGGCAATCCACTGCCTTATGACACCACTCACCATTCCTGTGTTTCCCCCTACAAAAACCTCTATGTGTTGTCTATACTAAAGAATGTTACCTCTTTGAAGTCAGGGGCTATCTCACTTTCATATCTGTATCTTCCAAACTTAACAGTGTCTGGCACAGAGTCAGAGTTTAAAAGTGTCTTTAGCTTGTGGTGTTTCATGATTCATAGTTATACAACGACTTTGAAAGAAAATTGTTAATAAATCAGTTTGGATAAGAAAGTATGGTTTGAGATTATTTAAAGGGTTGCATGGTTTACTAAATCTGATCCTACCAACTTTATTTTTCTTACTCAATTTTATGCACAGCACACTGACCACATGCAGTGTGCTTTTTTGACTAAAATGTGGATAAATGAAAATTGATTTAAATTGCAATTATACAAAACAATTGCAGTGGAACAAATGCTGTCAAGGTGGAGATCAGCGTAAAGGAAAGAAGGTCTTCATGCTTAGAGAGTATGTGGCCATTTAGGGCTACTGTTGGAGAAATCTATTGGAATGAATGCTTGAAGAAGACTACTGTGATGCTCAAGCTCCTACTTTCCAGGCTTTGCCAGAGTTGGTATTTCTATTTTGAATGTGAATCTCCAGAATTATTGAAATGTTGCAAGAAAAAGCTAAATTAAGTATTAGCAGTCACCTTGGTGCCAAATTACATTGAATGCATCTGATAAATAATTCAGTTAGTCAGAGGTGAGTGGATATTATAGACTTAACTGCCCATTCTTCATCTCTTCCTTTAATATCTTTCCACAACCTTCCCATATGATCTGATTAAAACTTCTATTTCTTTCAGCAGTGTTACATTGAGGTTGTCCAGAGGCTATGTTCTATAGAATCCAGCTAGGTTTTTTTTGTTGTTGTTGTTGTTTAGAAACTGTTGCTCTGCAGTGGCCAGTTTACAAAAGAAAATAAAAGAATCAACAATATCTTTTAGTTTGTTGAAGTAATTAGAGCTCAGATATCACTTATAACAACCTATAGTGTTTTTTTTACATATAGGACACATTAAAGTTGATAAAAAGTGTTATTTTAAAAAATGTGCATCGGGTCAATAAACTGATTATTAACACATATACCAGATACTGGAGATAAGAATACAAAAATACAAAAATGAAACATTTCCAGAACTCAAGGACCTTATATTCTATTGGGAAGACATCTGTGACTTGAATGGATTCCTGATGTGTAAAATTACACTCTCCAATTCAACAACCTTCTGATGATCATCTTGTCTGTAATTTAAAGACTGAGAGGGTTGACTGGGGCACTGACGGATTTATAAGACTTACCCTTTGGTCACAGTTAGTAAATTTCATAGGGAAGGGTAGGCCTTCAGCCTTCTCATTCAAAATGGACTTTTTTATCTAATACTTCATTCAGGATTATTTAGTGATAAGAAAAGAAAGTGGGAGACAGTGGGAACAGTGGTGAAGGTTCTTGGAATGGCCTTTTAAGAAAAGACGGGATTTGGACTTCAAATCCTAGTCCCAACTAGGAATATATGACATTATGCATACAAAGTACGACTTCTTTCTCTTTGGCACTTTTTTTCGAAGTGAGAGTTAGATTAGGTTTTCTCTAAAGTTCTCACAATTCTAATCTATGATCCTGCAATGAGGACTCGTTACATGAGTGAAACAATTCGATTGATTGAAAAAAATTGGATTCAGGGTCATCTTATTTTGCCTTGGTTGGATTTTTAATATCTACTCACATCAGAATCCCATTTTTGATTGGCATGGAACCTTTGACCTGCTATTTTTCTAATGTGGGTTATCATATAAACTGACTACCCTAACCTTTCCCCCCAAGGCTTCCACATTTTGGTACTAGACTTACTGTAGTCTCTAAGTTCTATTGCAGCTCAGAACTCCTAAAATAATCCACCACCATGAGCATTCCTCATATCAGAGATTGCAGGTATTGTACTATCCAAGTCTGTACCACCTTGAGCCTTGCCTTGAAGAAACTGCAAATATGTATATTTCTTTACAAGTAGTACACATGTTTATATACATACACATAAATATCTTAAATGAATTCCTCCCGTACTATATTCTTTGAAACCACTTTTATATATTTGTATTTGAATATATAACAATATGTAATACACAGAAAATGTAAATATTTTAACATAAATATATTAACTATCTCAAGTGTCCTTATGAGGGAAATTGTGTATGTTTACACAAGTACACACACAAGGATATATAAGAAATCAGAAGTAAAAGGAATTCAGGCAGGACTTTTGAGTTTGGGTTTTCTACATTGCTGAAGAGATTTTAGCTTGTCCCATTTGGCATCTTTATTCATTTTCATTGAGGAGCCAGGGGCTCTTTGGCATTTGCCTTCTTGGAAACACAACCTAATTGATATCATGGAAAATAGATGCTACAAATGAAGGGAATATTTGGATATCTTGGGAGCTTTGAGATTCTTCATTCAATCTGAATGCCCTTCAAGTCAGCCCCGAAAAAAAACCAAAAAACAACACTAGGATTAGGTCTTGAACACCAATAGGGGTAGACAGGGGTAGACAGTGATTAGTGTTTTTTTTCCCTAGAAAGTCCAGGGATAACTTTTGTGCCACAACCTCTCATCAATTACCTCCCATTCTAACCCCCCCCCACACACACCTTCTTACAGTTTCTTCCAAGTTCCTGTTTTAACCATCCTCAATATTTAACCTGATCTTAGCTCAGAAGCTGTGGATTCTTCTGCTAAACTAAAGCTTGGGCGTGGGAGGGAAGCAGTGATAACTAAAAGCTAGCATAGTTTTAACAAGAATAGGACATGATAGATTAACTTTATTTTCTTTTTTGACAGTCAATCAGGGAAATGATACTTAGTGAAGTATTTGCCATAGTTTCTCATGCTATTTATAGAGATAAGATAGAAAGATTACTAGGTGTATTTGGAACCAGTTAGATAAGAAAACCTAAAGAATAGTCACTAAGAGGTCAATATCTAGCAGGATGTCCTAAGAATTTGTCCTTGCCCTATAAAGTTTGCCATTCTATTAAAGATCTCGTTGAAGACATAGATGGCATACTAGTTAAATATACAGCCAACAGAAAGTTGGGAGAGATGACTTACAGTTTGAATAACAAGGTCAAGATGCAAAAAAAGATCTTAAGTGAGAATTGTGAGTTAAATCTAAGAAGATGAAATATCATAAAGATAAAGTAAACTACATGGGTTCAAGAGATCAATTTTACACGTCCAAATTTGGACAGAAATGGTCTGGCCAGGAGGGGGGATGTGGTGCATATTTTAATGAACTACAGCTTCATTATGAATAAACAATGCCAGATGGCCCCCCAAGATGTTAATGTTGGCTTAGATTGAGTTAAGAGAGAGTGCCCAAAACAAGAGAGGGTTATAGTTCCATTATAATCAGCTCTGAGCAGACCACATATTGAGTAGTGTGTTCAGTTCTGGAAAGGACATAGATCAGCCAGAGGGCATCCAAAGAGTAATCAAGACTATAAGAGGATTGGAGAAAACATTCCACAGTAGGAAAAGTGGAAGGAATTAGAAATGTTTAGATTAAAGAAGAAAAGACTTAGGGGAAGGAACATTAAGGGCTGTCTTCTGCAAACATTATTGGAAGATTTTACTGCTTCATCCTAGAAAGCCATAACTAAGAGCTGCAGATTTAGAAGTTGCAGAGAAGCAAATTTTTATCCTTGACATAAGGAAAAACTTCCCAAAAGTATGAACCTGGATGATGATTTGTTGGATATGTTATAAAAGGTTCAGGTATAGATTGGATTAGATGGCTTTTGAGATCCTTTGGAAAAGGTGTGACACCCTGATTGTCAAAGTTATACCCTTCTATATTGTGGAAGAGTCCTGGAGGAATGTTAAATGTTACAACCCAACTAGGAACTCCCCAGGGCCAGTGAAGCACAAAACTCTTGATTTATGAAAAAATAAAGTTTATTTTAAAAAAAGAATAAAAGGAACTGGTAGGTATGGCCCTAAATCTATTCACACTAACTCCACCCAACTTTCTAAGTCTCCTGGGAAAGCAGAGGCTCCTTTTTCTTCTATAGGCTCTGCTTAATCCTCCCTATGCTATCTAAGAAACCCCTCCCACCAATGCTATCTGACTTAATCTAACTTACTACCAATAATTAATAGTAAAGAAAAGGAAAAAAAGAAACCTCTGGGTTTGGCTGCTGTACTAAATAACTCAAAGTTATAGGTGGAAAGCTTTGAATTACCTTAGCCAATGGGAATTTTGCTAAATGGATTACTCCCAGTTGAAAAATGGTTTGAGGGAAATTAGTTTCTTCCAAACAAACCCTGCAAATGGATGTCAAAGATTTTCTCCATGAAAATCCTGACTTTCCAGAGAGAATCTTTTAGAGCAAAACTCCTCCTTCAGTCTGATAGGAATTCTAGACAGAAACAAAACTTCACTCCAGCTTGGCCAAAATCCAAGAAGGAAGTGAAGTTCAGTTATTTCCAGTTGTAGACCCACAATTCCTTTCTACCCAGAATCCTTTCCCAGGGCTTCTCTCAAAATTCCCTTCCTTCAACTAACCCTAAAAATCAGACTATCCCTAACTATATTCCTATACTTCTCTTCCCTCCACCAATCTCCTTGTGACCTTTACCACACTTACATACAGGTTCCTTAGGGACAAGGAATTCTTCCTTCTTCATTCACTATGACTTTGCTGCCTTCATCAGAAACCTGCATTTTGACCTATTGTGTTCCAAGCCCTGGAGAATTCAAGGGGAGCAACACCTCCCCCTCTGTTCTTGTGTGAGAACACAGCATCTCATCAATGATGCAAGGCCCTGCAAGATGGCTGGATGTGTCAAACCTTGGTCTCCAGGAGCAACTTTATTGCCATTTGGGTCACTATAAGTCATTTTTCTGAATTATCTATGGATATTTTGCCAGGCTGCCCACATTTCTTCAGATAAAAGGGAACTGTTTTCTTCACCATGTAGAATAATTTATAGGTAGGGACCAATTTACTTGCTAAAAAACAGCAGGTAGCCTTCTCTTTTCCCAGTAGAAAGTACATTATGCTAAACATAGCATAGGACTATGATATTCATGGGTGGAGAGGAAAAGGCTCCTTTTAATTAATTAGGTAGCTTTTTTTTTTTTTTCCCCACAGCATGGGTACCAGATTTTGTTATCAAAGTTCATGTATTTTAAAAGGAGTTTTAGAATCTTTATAATTTTTCTCCCCATTGAACAAAGCCTACCCAAGGCAAATTTGTGAATTAGGTAAAGTTTAAATTGTATTTCTGGTGTACCTCTTCTCCCCTTAAGGAACCTTTTGTCCCTCTATACTGACTTGCCTCTCCCCCCCATGACTCTTGAGCTTTCTTCATCCTCTTTTTACAATGTGATAAAGTCTTTCAGAAGTAAGAGGTAGAATGACTGATTATCATTGCTTTGACCTAAAATTTTGTCTTTGGTTAAAATACAGATGTCCCTAGAATGAATTCCATATTATGGAATCTCAGGCACATAAGAGTCATTGAGGATAGAAAGCTCTCTTGATACCCATGAAGTCATAGCACATAGTTGACAGCCTATTCCTAAGGCTACCCTTGGTATTAAAGGCATATTTTTCAGCCTTTTCACTGCATCCACTCATATATTTTTTGTAATAGCATTACTGGTGTGTTTGGAGCTTTTTTTTTTTTTTTTTTTTTTTTTTTTTTTTTTTTTTTTTTGCTGTATAGTCATTTTTGTATATATTCCCCTTCATTTAGCTCTACTTTGTAACAAAGACAATTCAGCAAAACTCACTGACAAAATATGCTTATGCAACATTTTGGACCCATATTATTCTACCTGTCCACCTGTCCACAAAGAAGAAAGATCATTACTTCATCATTTGTTCTCTAGGACCAGGATTGGTCTGGTTTTGGTTATTTAATCTGTTTGTCTTTTAGTATTATTTTTGTTTACATAATTGTAGGCAATATTGTGTTGCTATCCTGGTTCTACCTAATTCTGTCTCCATAAGTTGTTAAAAAACCTTCCTATGTTTTTCTGAATTCTTCTATTTGTCATTTCTTATGGTAATGATTATATTACATAAATAAAACATAATTTATTCATCCATTCTTCAGGGAATTGGTGCCCACTTTGGTTCAGGTTCTTTTTTGCCCTTTAACCACTTTAACAGAAGTGAAGTAGAAAAACAGCATCACCATTTCTTAGATTTAAGCTGAATTAGATCTTATGGGAATCATTGAAATTACTAAGAAGGAGCACAGTCTCACTTAAATAACTTGTCCTCTTGTAAATAGTGTAAGAAGATCAATTAATCTAACCTCTTCCTAGCTAATGAAGATTTTTAGAGGAATATCTAAATTCAAGTTTTAATTGCTTACTTTCTGATTTCCCTGGGGTAGTTTACACTGACTCATCCCAATCCTCACTTTATCATTTTAAGTTTGACTTTTTTTTTTTTTTTCAATAAAGAGACTAGCAATGTGACATATTCAAGAGAGCACTAAATTTGGAGTCAGTGGACCTTTGAATTCTGCCTCTGACAACTTACTACCTATATGTCCTTGGGCAAATCACTTAACCTTCATTTTCTTTATCTGTAAATAATGAGAAAGTTGAACTATATCATTTTCAAGGTCCTATCTAGGGCAAAAATCTTTTGATCATCTTATAAATGAATCATTTTTTGGGCAAGATGGGTGGATTGAAAATGAAAGAAACTATAAACTATTTTTTTCTTTTTACATGCACATTTAGTTCCTATACATATTATTCATGCCGACTTTTTTTTTTGTCTCAGTCTCATTTCCCCTTTTTTTTTTTTTTTTTTTTTAAATTTTTGTTTTCATTTCCCCCTTTTTAATTGATAGGGAATAATTTCATAGCTATGTTATCGCCCTCTAGTGGTAGTTCACATTAAAATCAATTTCGTTTTCAAGAAGACTCACAATGGTTTGGTCATTTGATACACTGTTAATAAAATAACTAAGGCATGATAATGAAGGCCAGAATTTTCTGAGCTTTTCCACATGATAATATTTTCTTTTTATACATCTTGCAAAGAGAGAGCTTATTAACAATTACTAAATGATATTCTAAATACAATATAAGGATAAAGGCTATTCTATTTGGGGAAGAGATACAATACCTACATTAAAGCTCTGATATACAATCTTCTTTCCACTCTTTTTTCCTCCTTAAAAAATGTTCTCAGGCAGGCTTGGTCCCTCAAGGAAAGAAGCTGGCACCCTCAAACTCCTTCATATTGATTCAATTTACTAGGACCATCCGAAAAGATGTAATAATGATACTTTAAATTTTAATCAATTAATAAATACATAGGAAGCTCCTACTAAATGCCTGGAACTATGGAAGGTCTTCAAAGACTTTACTTTCTCTTAGAATTAATAGGTAGAATGTAAAGAGAGGATTTGAAAAAGTATCTCCCAATATGTTGTTATTTTAATAATTGAAATCTTGAAGTCATTTAATTCCTTCATTCCTGAGCATTCTTTTAATTATCATTGTCCTATGTAGGTTCTTAATACATTATTCTGAACATTTTTGGAAATGTTTTCAACTCATATTATACCTATATCTTGGTTATACTCTTAGGGAGGAAAAACCCTTTAGGAAAGTGAAGATCGAGGCCAGAGCATAATAATAATAATAATAATAATACCCTTTTCTTCCTTTCCTTTCTCCTTGTCTTCCCAGAATCCGATATACACCCCACCCACCCTTATCCTAGCCCAGGGATGCAGTATGACAGGTGTTCAAGCAAATGAGAAGTATTATAAAAGCATATTTATTCAGTGAGGAAATTTCACACCATTTAAATTCAGATCCATCCCTATGATACTGAAATAGGCTTAAGTAATGAATTTTTCATTTTTTAGACTCAAAACTAGATAACTCACCTAGAAATACACACCGTCTAATTTCACTGCAAAATCCTAATCATTATAACAGAAACCAATCTATATTCCACCTGTGGAGGCTCAGAACTATATCTATATATCTATATATATATGCATACGTACGTCTGTATCTGTTTGTATGTATGTGTGAGCATGCAGGATGCTCCAACAGAAAATGTGAACATATACATACACATATATGTAAACATAAATAAGCATATTTATATACCTATATGTATAGTATATGCACACACCCATGCATTATTATATATACACATGCATACATGTATATGATGTATATATACGATAAAATGTTATATATACATAATGCATGTATACACATGTACATGTATTTATTACATTATTTAATTAAATGTGTGATTCTATATAATATATTATATATTTAAGTGTACACTATGTATACATATATACACATACGTGTCTACTATGCATACCTACACATGTACATATATCGAATGCACAATGTGTTTATGTACATAGACTATGTATATTTGTTTACACATACATTCTTTTGAGTGTATATGTATATAAATGAGTAAATCTCTATAGATGAAATACAAATTGATTTGTCTATGATTAGAACCATGGAACAAAATTATAATTTATTTGTAATATAGATATATATTATAATTTTAATTATATTCTTAATTTATGATATAGATATATAATAAATAAACTATATGTGCATGTATGTACATAACATATATACACATAATGCCTATTTATATCTTCTCCATATGTGGAGGAAATATGATATTTATATTTCTGGACTCAGTATAATTTTTCTATGAAACTTTATTTTACAATATGATTATTACCGACCTGTTTTCTTCAGGTTCTGATTGCATTGAAGCATTGCATGATTAGGCCTTAGTTGAAATGTCACA
This sequence comes from Gracilinanus agilis, assembly GCF_016433145.1. Classification (NCBI taxonomy): domain Eukaryota; kingdom Metazoa; phylum Chordata; class Mammalia; order Didelphimorphia; family Didelphidae; genus Gracilinanus; species Gracilinanus agilis. Next base: position 495,765,360 of record NC_058131.1, read on the forward strand.
GTGAATTTAGGTTAACTTTCAAGGGTGGATGAAAGTTATTCATATTATACGATCAAAACCACTCACAGGTCTTCAATAGACCATTTAGCCTCACCTGAATTCAGGTCAAAACTAGGCAGAACTGGGAAGCTTTACCTTCCTGCCTATCTAGCTGTTTGTTCAATCTTTCTAACATTTAACACAGGATTGGAATCCTGGGCCTACTTGGCCCCAATTTAAGCTTTGAAGCTCAGCAGGGAATTTGAACTTTGATCATAGGTTGTAATATTAGTTTGGTATCTGAGATAATGGTAGGTGGTTCCTCCCCCTCCTCCCAATTTTTTTCACACATTCTAGATCTGTTATGGGGATGAACAAAGTACAGATTTCATTTTGGTCAGGAATTTTATTTATTTTTCTCAAAGAACACATTAGGGTGGAATATACAGACTGGAAACATTTGTAAATAGTGGATTTTCTTTTTATTGATTCCTCAAAGGCATCTAAATCAAATAGGTAATAGAAGAATGTCAAACATGTTTCGTAGCATCATAGATTTAGGGTTGGAAGATTCCTTAGAGTTCATTTAAGTCCAGTGCCCTTATTTTTACTGATGGAGATATGAAGTCCCAAAGGGACTAAAAAGGGACATACCCAAGCCCACAAAGGCAGAATGTGACAGAACCAGAATTCAGATTCATGACCTCTGAATCTAAAGCACCAAACATGAAATAGTAATCCCACATAATCTTTTAGGACTTCACTTGGAATACTACAACATGTTTGAGCTCTCTTTTTCTTTTCAGGTCAACATCTCCTATTAGTAAGAAAAGATCTCTAAGTATGACTCCTATGGGCACCAGGAGAATATACATGAGGGCATTCCAGGTGAGAAAATAGCATAACTAAAGGCAAGGACATAGGATTGCACATAATATATTTTAAGTGAATATAGATCCAAACAATTTCTTTAAGAATATAGACACAGACCTCTGGAGAGAAAAACAGGGTTCAGTGAAATGAATAGCTGTGATTATGAATGGCTGGCTCCTCCGGATTCCACTCAACACTCTTCTGAGTTGAGGGAGCAGATTTGTGTTTGTTGTTAATGCCATGCCTGGAATGAGGTGATTTGGGTTTACTTCAGCAAGCCCTTAACTTTTAAGGGGTCAGTGCAATGAGTAGCTAAACAGCAACTTAAAGAAGCAACTGGCAGATGGTACTATCAGTGCTAAATATATATCTGAAGCTTATATGTTGGCCTTGTAGTTTGCTTTCCTTCATATATGACATTCTAAGTCCTATCTCCTTTCTTTAATGTAAGGCTGTGACCCATACCTGAAATGCCCTCCCTTCTGAACTGTCTCTCAGTTCATCCCTAGATTCCTTCGGAGCTCAGCTCACGAGCCACCTCTTACATGAGGTCTTTCCTGCTTCCTGAATTTTTAGTTCTTCCACAACCAAAAATATTATATTTTTATTTACATATATACATATATATATGTGTGTGTATATATATATATATGTATATATACATATATATATATATATATATATATAGAGAGAGAGAGAGAGAGAGAGAGAAGAGAGAGAGTTAGTAAGTTAGTTAGAGGCATACATGTGGAATCCCTTGATGATATTTACCCCAAGGGCAAAGATTGCGTGTGTGTATGTTGCTGTGTATTTTCTCTATATCTCGAGCACAGTGCCAACATATACTTAAATGTTTAAGTGCTTTTTAATTGATATTCACAATTCAGTCTATAAATTCCCTACCTCATTTAGAACCTCATTCAGAAAGGCAAATTAATGATCATAATCCCTCTCTTTAGCTAAACTTCCTTGAATATTCCTACATTTGGTCAGTCAGTGAACATTTATATTAAGTGCCACTATGTGCCAGGCTTTGTGCTAAGGATACAAATTATATAAATATATATATATTATGTGTGTGTAAAACCATAATCTTGGACTACATTAATAAATTAATAAAGGTATAGTATTTAGAACACAAGATGCATTGTGATCTGGTCAGAACACATCTGAGGTTTTGCAATTAGTTCTAGATGTCATATTTTAAGAAGAACACTAAAAAATATAGCACATTTAGAGATTATTGGCTGGAATAGTTAGAGACCAGAAAACTATCTTATATGAAAAAATTTTAGACAAATTGTAAGAGGTGTTCAGCCCAAAGAAAAGAAGACTAAAGGAATTGCAGGGGAGTATGACAGTAGTGGTTCAAGTATTTCAAGGGTCATCATATGGAATAGGGAATACATTAGTTTTGTGGATTTTCAGAGGGTAGAATTTTTTAACCATAGTCTTCCCAGATCTTGCACAAATAGGTATTGTGTGTGTGTGTGTGTGTGTGTGTGTGTGTGTGTGTGTGCATGCATTTTGGACAAAATGTAATATGGCAGACTTATGCTCAAAAGATTAAAAAAAAAACTTGGTAACTAGAACCATCTAAGAATGAACCATACAACTGCTGCACTCTGCAAATGATTATTTTTTTAATTGATTAATTAAGAAAATTTTTATGTGATTACATGATTCATGTTCTTCCCCCCCCCTTCACCCCCTCCCATAGCCAACGCACAATTCCACTGGGGTTTACATGTGTCATTGATCAAGACCTTTTTTCTACATTATTGATATTCCCACTAGGGTCAGATGGTTGATGGTTAAATGAGATATTCAGGGTATTGATGAATATTTTTTAAGGATACCTTAACAGAGGTGGCTTAGAGTTTTGACCAGATATGAAAGGATCATTCCAACTCTTAAAAGTCCAAGAAACTACTTGCCATGTTAATTGCTTTCATTAAACTATTACTTCCTGCTTTCTCAAAGGGAAGTAAATATGTGTAGGCAGTCTGGTGCCATGGAAAGAGTCAGAAGGGCCTAAGTTAAAATCCCAGCTCTCCTACTTAACACCTATGTGACTTTGAATAACTTACTAAACTCCTTTAGATCTCAGTTTCTTTAGCAATAAAAAGGTGGGTTTTAGACAAAGGGATGTGGTAAGAATACTGAATTTTGACTCTGTTTACTTCCTGTTTGATTGTGGGCAAAATTATTTAATCTCAAAAGGCCTGAATTTTCTCATTGATAAAATGAGGGTGTTGAACTACATGATACTAAAGTCTCTTTTACTCTCAATCTATGATTCTGTGATCTGGACTTTGTAACCAGTTATTGGCAAGTCACTTAAATGTAGTCTCGTAGACTCATTGATTCAGAGTCTGGGAAGGTATCTCAAAGGCCATTTAGCCTTTCTCTATATTTGTTTCTTATTTATTTAAGAATTTTCCAGGTATGTTTTCATTTGGTTCAGACTGGGAATGGTGAGGCTTTATGTGGCCATCAGGCCTCATGTTTAACACCTCTCTTCTAAAGCACTTGACAAACCTTAAAGTAGGAAATAAATGGTTGATGACGGTGGTGGTGGGTGGTGGCGGTGATTCATGGTCATGATGATAATTGTGATGATCAATTAGGTGACAGTGGATAATGTACAGAACTTGGAGTCAGAAAGACTTGTGTTTGAATTGCCCACTTACCAGCAGTGCTATGCTGGGCAAGTCACAATCTTCTTTTGGTCTCATTTTTCTTCTGTCAAATGAATATAATAAAAGCACTACTTCCCAGAGTTGTAAGGAGCAAATAAAATATATGAAGCGCTTCTTTGCCAATTGCAAAGTGATATAAATTATTATTCTATGCCATAATTAATAATATTAGCTATCATCTGTCGTGCCTTACCTTTTGTTTTGTTTTTGAGTCCCTTGATTCTACTGGCACAAACCATTTCTTCCTAAAATTCTCCCCTGTCATTTTCTATACATTTTTGAAATTAAATACAGTTAAGCGCCATACTTGGTGCCATAAACTTTACTTAAGTCTTACATTGGATTATGGACCTATCAATGGCACCTCTATGTACCAACTGTCAGCAATATGTGGTACTATGAAATGCAGAGGTGAGGAGTTCAGGTTTATTTGCTAATGGCTTTAATATCTGGTTACTGTCCTAAACTTACCTGTGTTATCTGAACTAACTGTATTAGAAACCACAAGAGGATAATTCTTTAGTAAGTTTAGCATTTTCTTCTTGCCAGGAGAATAGCCCTTTTGGTCATATTTTAATGTTTCCATTCTAGACTGGCTGGAGCCAGGAAGTTCTGAGGTGTTAAAAAATGTTCTTAGGAAAACAAACATCTCATCAGAATTTTCCAGAAATTTGTTTCAGATTCTTCTACAAAGGAATCATTTCAGCTTAGAGGTTGGTGGGTATTTTTTGTTTGGTTTGGTTTGGTTTGGTTTCTAAATGGTGTTTGGTACATATGCAAACCCCAAACAGCAATCTTGTGTCCTCTCATCCACACTAGCAGATGGGGTCTGTGTGGGCTCCAGACCTCCATTACATTTTGTTTTGTTTTTATTTTTCTAAATTATATTGCCAATTCTTCCTTAGTGGTTGGCCAGCTATAGATTGTAGGTTTTAAATTCAGTTTCCCTAATTTGTCTTCAGGGATGTGCAGAAGGTTGGTCTATAGGTCATCTTTTAGCATTTCCTGATTTTTAAAAATGCCATTGCAATGTAGTTAATTCTTTGCTTTTTACCTGCATGCTATAAGGAATACCACATGCTCAACCTTTCTAAACCTGCATTAAGACACATTTTTCCACATGGAACGAAATGATCACAAAATTCCAAAAACAGTGAGATCATTATAATCCTGGGAAGACTTTTCAGATCAGCTTTTTTTTTTTTTTTAAACCCTTGTACTTTTGGTGTATTGTCTCATAGGTGGAGGATTGGTAAGGGTAGGCAATGGGGGTCAAGTGACTTGCCCAGGATCACACAGCTGGGAAGTGGCTGAGGCCGGGTTTGAACCTAGGACCTCCTGTCTCTAGGCCTGACTCTCACTCCACTGAGCTACCCAGCTTGCCCCCCAGATCAGCTTTTATTTGCATCCCTTGACACAGTCTGCTGTCTTCTTCAACTACAACCAAAGCTGAAGCTACTAAGATTTGCTTTGTACTTTTGTGTAATGCAGTCAGCAATATTGTGGACAATATCTCTTTTCTATACCATGATTTTTATGGTATTAGTTTATCGAACACTGCTGGAGTATAGTCTCCTGAAATTAATCAAATTCCTCAATGAACCCAACAATGCTAAGAGTGAGAGACTCTTTGCAGAAAGCTTTTAAGAGATTTATGTGCCAGAATCCCAGCTCCTTTGAAAATAGTTAAAGTAAAGCAACCTTTCTTGACTGCTGCTATTATTGTAATCTTTAAGAAGCTGGCATGGCGAACATTTTAGAATCTCCAAAGAGCATCTGTTGCATGTTGGTTTACTTCTTTGGCTTTTGAAGTTGTGTTGCCTCCTATAAATGCAAATTCCCGTATTTACCCAATGCCTTCCATTCAGTAATTCTCAATAAACTCCAAAGTTTCTTTGAAGGGAGGACAGAGAAGAACTTGCTTAGTGTTTAAATAAACAAAGAAAAACCTTGTTCTCAACATATTAATTTCATTGTGCAAGGGGAAAAATCTTTTTTATCCTTGAAAAAATAGTGATTTGAAAACAATTATAAATATGGGTTTCTTTATTGTCATCAAGGCAGGTTAATACTGTGATTAGAATTAGGCTAAGGGGGAGTGTAGCTGTAGTAGAATCTTTATTCTACTTGCACACTATCTTTCTATATACCTTATTGCTTCAGCTGCCTAGGCAATCCTTGAATCTACCCTTGATATTGATTGTTTAGCTAGTATTCTACTATGTAAACCGCTGGCCTAGTTCATTTTCTCTGACAGGAAACAATTGTCAGCTTTTATTTCCTATGAGTTCATTTGATGCAAGTCTAACATGGATGGTTTGAACTCAATTTGACTTTACTCCATGCATTTAAGTTGATATTCATATTAGGATATGATAAGGTATTTTTCTGCCCTCAAAATAGGAGTCAGCAGAGAATGCTGAGAAATGGAAAAAAAGATATTTGAGCCAGTGATTCTTCTGTTTGACTTTTTTTTGAAAGGGATGAGGAGAGAATGATTATTTCTGAGATGTTTTCTCAGTTTACAGAGTTCATTTTATTTTCACAGAACTACTGCTTAAAACCTGGTGCATTCTAACTTTCTGATCATTGGATCATAGCTGATCTGAACTGTTTAGCAGTATAATTTTGTGAAGATTCCCAAGTAGAATCCAAGAATTCCTTCATTGAAAATTGAACTTGTTATGGCTGATCAACTCAGTGTGACCTAGATGGGACTTTTCCCACATTAAAAAGGATAAACAGTGACAGTTTGAACCTGTAATCCTGTTAGAGGTTTTCTTCAGTAACACGTCATCGAACATAATTATAAAAGAGCCACTCATGAGTGAAATAGGCCTGCAAGAGAGCAAGGCCTTCAGCTCTGGGTTGACTAATGGGGCTTTTTCTATAGTTGCAAAAGACACAGCCCAGGCAAGTGGAAAATTTACTCTTTGGTTGCATAATGATAGGTTTCAGGACTAGTCCAGAGTTCTTTGTGAATTTCCAACTATTTTAGCCTCAGGGTCTGATACCTGATGAGCTTTCTAAATAAGTACAGTAATCTTTAAGCATAAAGTTTACTCTTTTTAGGCTATAATAGCTTGACTCATAAACAAGTTACCAAAGCATCCATTTTTTTTAACCTCCTACCTATTTGGAGTTCTTAGGGTAGCCTTTCAGAAAATACTGAATATTTAGCTGCAGTATTATTAACATGCATGCCAAATTTTCCTACATTGCTAGAATGTGCTCTGAACTTGCCTTTCCAATCTTGCTGACAGCTGGATGCAAAGAGAAATACAAAACTTTTAATTTGAGGAGAAATGTTGGGTGGGGGGGCGGGAATATTGTTTTACTAAAAAAGTAGAATGTCTTGAATACAACTAACATTCTTTATAAGTTAACTTCCACGGATATTTCCTTAGACTGATTAGATCTCTACAAATTTCTTCTGTTATTGCATAGCTGTATATCATTCGAGCTGCAATTTCATCATTGGAGGAATTTTCCAGAGTTGTGGGGAGGTAACTACTCTCTTAAGAGTAGCCCAGTTTAAGTGCTTTGACCACATGGTCACATATCTAGGATAAGCCAGAGCCATGGATTTGAATTCTAAAGATATGTGCATGTGTGTGTGTATGTTTGAGAAATGTATTTAACTGCTTTCTAAAACAGAATTCCTATATGACTCCTTAGGCATTTAAGTTATACCATGCTCATATAGTATTTTGCTATTTTTAATAGAATTTCTTCAGGTTTTTAAAGTAACTCTCAAATTATTCTTTTGTGCTTTTAGGTTTCAGTGGCTTCCATTTCTCTGTATTGGTGAAAATTAAGGAACATACATTTTACCATGTCCTGACATGTTGCTTTTATAGGGAAATCAAAACTGGCACCTTTCAATTAACTCCTTTATTTCTTTCATCTCAAAATTGATGGCTTGCAGTTTGTGCAAGAAAGAATAATTGGTTTCTTAAAAAAACCCCTTAATTCCCCCAAATATTCCTTCTACCATAATAAAAGGAGCTGAGAATATCCTTCCACTGGAGACTGGAGGGAACCAACTAACTCAGTAAGGGAAGAGCTCGTGCCTTTGCTTGGATTTTACAACTCTTTTTGGTAATATCATGCATTTAAAAATCACTTGAGAAGATGTTATTTAATGTGGAAATGTCAGGACCAGGAATTCATTCTACCCAGGAGCTGCAGTGTTGAAGAGCAAGCATATAGAGAAGTGATGGAAAAGAATGAACTATTAGTGATGTTATTATTGCTATTGTTTTCCCTTCTCTAATACAATTGGAAGAAGACATTTCATATGCTCCCAAGATATACTAGCTTTAAGAGTATAATAGGATTAGGGGAAGAACTAAGCAGTTTCAATTGAACTACTTGCTGTTTCCTATTTGTTTTGTTTCATGACAACCCTTTAGAAAGGAGTTAATTGATTTTGAGCAAATTTAATACTTTGCTTTCTATATCTTGTTATGTTTTTAAGTCTCACATTTTTTCTACCTTCTTGAAATAAAATAATAGCCAATAAAAGTTTAAATAAATATATTTTCAGTAATTATATATAATGTAATTTGGCATATGGAATAGATCTTACAGAGAAATATGTGAAGAGGTAGAAAAAACTGCAGGTCATTGATTTATTGGTGCTGGTCATATGGATAAACATGGTTTTGATTTTGCATTATATGCATTCAGCCTTTAAGTCCCAACTATATATCCATTTTTAAAGTGCCAATTAGACTCAGTATCCAACACAGCAGGTCCTTGATTAAGGGTAGACTTTTATAGCACTTATACCTATTTTGCACTAATTTCATTTTTATATCTAACTATATGTAGGCAAAAAAGAGGGGGGAGCAGAATGATGATTATCATTTTTCTCATCACCAGTTTTACTGACACCTCTTTATTTTTGTTCTACCACAGACCAAGAATTGAGCTGAAATGAGATGCTCATAGGCTTAACATCATTGAAGTGAACTACAACAGAAGACAGAAGCCCTGCCAATCCATTGTGGTTCCTGTTGGAAGTGAGCACCTTGGCATCATCCATACAACCTGTTAGAAGAAAAAAAAATCCATCTCCTGCATCTTAGTGCACATGGAGGAAGGCAGTAAAGAAGGCAAACCGAGAAGGATACTGAGACTGGGGCTTTCTTAGCTGATTACCAGAAGACTACAACAGCAAGAAGATTATTTTACTGTTCTTCTTCAGGACTTTACTCTTGCTTGAGTGCTAGACACTAATACAACCGGCTTTCTGCCTTTTTAGTTTTGCCACCTGCCTTTATTATTTCCCACCCCTCAGCCACTCTGTATTTTATTTCTTTATTTCAGAGATGGGCCTACAGACTACAAAGTGGCCTAGCCACGGGGCCTTGCTTCTGAAATCTTGGGTTATCATTTCCCTGGGGCTCTACATGCAAGTTTCTAAAAACATGGCATGCCCTACTGTGTGCCGCTGTGACCGGAACTTTGTCTACTGTAACGAGCGAAGCTTGACCTCAGTGCCTCTTGGGATACCGGAGGGCGTAACCGTACTCTACCTCCACAATAACCAAATTAATAATGCCGGATTTCCTGCAGAACTGCACAGTGTACAGTCGGTGCACACAGTCTACCTGTATGGCAACCAACTGGACGAATTCCCCATGAACCTACCCAAGAATGTCAGGGTTCTACACCTGCAGGAAAACAACATTCAGACCATTTCTCGGGCAGCGCTCGCTCAACTTCTGAAGTTGGAAGAGCTGCACCTGGACGACAACTCCATCTCCACCGTAGGCGTGGAAGATGGGGCATTCCGAGAGGCTATTAGTCTCAAGCTGTTGTTTCTGTCTAAAAACCATCTGAGCAGTGTACCCGTTGGCCTCCCCGTGGATCTACAAGAACTGAGGGTAGACGAAAATCGGATTGCTGTTATATCAGACATGGCCTTCCAGAATCTCACGAGTCTGGAGCGTCTGATCGTGGATGGCAATCTCCTTACCAATAAAGGCATTGCCGACGGGACCTTCAGCCATCTTTCAAAGCTCAAGGAATTTTCTATCGTACGGAATTCACTGTCCCACCCTCCGCCTGATCTCCCAGGTACGCATCTGGTCAAGCTTTACCTACAGGATAACCAGATAAACCACATCCCGCTGACGGCATTTTCCAACCTCCACAACTTGGAACGGCTGGATATTTCCAACAATCAGCTGCGGATGCTGGCTCAAGGGGTCTTTGATAATCTCTCCAACCTGAAGCAGCTCACCGCACGGAATAACCCTTGGTTTTGTGACTGCGGTATTAAATGGGTCACCGAGTGGCTCAAATTCATTCCTTCATCTCTTAACGTCCGTGGTTTCATGTGCCAGGGACCAGAGCAGGTCAGGGGCATGGCTGTCAGGGAGCTGAATATGAATCTGTTGTCATGCCCTACCACCACACCGGGATTATCTCTCGTCACCCCACCCCCAAGTGTCATTCCTCCAACCACACAGATTCCCACTCAGTCCGCAGCTACCCCTAGCCGGAACTATACTCCTCTGACGCCCACCGTATCCAAACTCCTCCCCACCGTTCCTGACTGGGACGGCAGAGAAAGGGTGACCCCTCTCATTTCCGAACGAATCCTCCTCTCCGTCCATTCTGTGAATGACACTTCCATTCAAGTCAGTTGGCTTTCCCTCTTTACAGTGATGGCGTACAAACTCACCTGGGTGAAAATGGGCCACAGCTTGGTAGGGGGCATTGTCCAAGAACGGATAGTCAGTGGTGAAAAACAGGATCTGAGTCTGATCAATTTAGAGCCCAAATCTACCTATCGGATTTGCTTAGTGCCGCTGGATGCTTTTAATTATCGCGCTGGAGAAGACACCGTTTGTTCTGAGGCAACCACTCACGCCTCCCATTTAAATAATGGCAGCAACTCCGCTTCCAGCCATGAGCAAACAACTTCGCACAACATGGGTTCCCCCTTTCTTCTGGCGGGTTTGATTGGGGGTGCGGTGATATTTGTGCTGGTGGTCTTGCTCAGCATTTTTTGCTGGCACATGCACAAAAAGGGGCGCTACACCTCGCAGAAGTGGAAATATAATCGAGGCCGGCGGAAAGATGACTACTGTGAGGCGGGCACCAAGAAAGACAACTCCATCTTGGAGATGACAGAAACCAGCTTTCAGATTGTCTCCTTAAATAATGATCAGCTCCTTAAAGGAGATTTCAGACTGCAGCCCATTTACACCCCAAATGGGGGCATTAATTACACAGACTGCCACATTCCCAACAACATGAGATACTGCAACAGCAGCGTTCCAGACTTGGAGCACTGCCACACGTGATATCAAGGGGGAGGGGGCAGGGAAACACCAAGCGGACAGTGAAACTCTTGAGAACACACACACACATGTGCGAGCATAGAGACACACAAATTACATTTGATAAATGTTACACAGATGCATTTGTGCATTTGAATACTCTGTAATTTATACGGTGTACTATATAATGGGATTTAAAAAAAAGTGCTATCTTTTCTATTTCAAGTTAATTGCAAACAGTTTTGTAACTCTTTGCTTTTTAAATCTTTAAAAAAAAAGTTGCTGAAGTACTGTACAGGGTTGTACAATGAGAACCCAATGCCATGGCAAAGGAAAGAGTGATTCTTCCGTACAATGTACATTAACCATTTTGCTGTCGAAGCTGTCAAAAGAGGTTTCCTTTTTCAGAGCCACTGGTCAAGGTCCAAGTACAAATTAGAGTGGATTCATTAAGACAGGATAATTTAATTTTTACTTAAAAAAATCTACACGAGCAATTCCATGCTCTTTCTGCACTTTCTGGTTTTGGGGAGGGGGAGGGAAGAGAGTGGGAAAGAAGAAATTACAAAATAAGAGATGGGCAAAATGTACCAAAATTCTATTTTGATCCAGTGCAGGAAATAACTGCTGAATCACAAGGAACAAACTTCATTCTCGTGAGATAATTTGGCCCACTTGGCAAAGCCCAAGAGGATTAATTAAAATTTCAAATAGTTTGAAAATTTTGAAGATGGCTAGGTAAATGGTTTTTAGAATCATCATAGTGTTCCAACACTATATAATTTGAACAGAGTTAGAGACCAGAGTTACATTTAATGCCCATGCATTGAGGAGCTGATGATTCACAAAGAAAAATCAACTCCCTCTTGGAAAGTATTTATGTTCAAATTAAGTATAAGGCTAAACCAAATTCAATCAAAACTTTTCCAGTACATTGTTTTAAGAGAGAGACTAACAAAATAGGGTTAAAGAAAATACTGAATTAAATTATTTTTGATAAAGAAGATTATTTTGGGAAATTCAATAAGGCTGTGTCTACATGACAGACCATCTAAGCAACTGAGTGGAGAAAAGAAAAAATCATACAAGCTAAATTTTTTTTCATTGTCCTGTAGTTAAAAATCTTGAAATAGTTATTTTACTCAATCTTTTTCTTTTAAACCAGTTGTATTGGTGTCATGTAGACAAAGCCCATATTCATACCTTTCCTTCTCTCAATTTCTTGTCTTCCATTTCAGACATTCTTTTTGGGAAAAACTCTACAAACTTCTGTTAATTATATTCCATTTGGTTCTCAGCTTTCCTTAGTTTTTCAGAAAAAGTTATTTATGACACTCTGGGATGCACAAATACTCACCCAAGTGCACCTATAGCTTATGAAACTCGTGTCCGTTATCACAGCTAATAGTAGATCATAGATCCTAGAGTTAGAGTTAGGAGGGACCTTAGAGGTCACTATTAAGGCCTACTAGTGCTGGCCCAAAACATTTTATATATATACATATACTCCCTCCCTCCCCCTGCCCAAGCAATTCCCAGGTTCAACAGATACATTGACTTTCTTTTCATTTTTCTGTTTACATTTAATTGATGGAAAATGAGCAAAAGATGTTTGCTAAAATTTTCTGCCCGATCCTATCAGACTGTGGGAGAGATCAAAAGAGGGATTAGGAGAGGAGTCGATTGTGCTATATTTTTGAAGCTCTGTCCCTTCAGTATGGGTTTCCATGGGATCCTTGGGAAGCCTAAATCATTTTCTCCTTACTATCCCCAAGGCATAGAAGGGCTGTGGATAGAGAAGGTAGGCATTATCTGAAAGTTTTGCATCCTTTTGAAGTTCTAGTCAAAAATCAAATTTAGAAATCTCACTCTATAACTATGTGTTTTCTATTTCTCTCACTGTAACAGGTATTTTAGGGAGCCATGTGGCAAATGTCACAGAGTTGTCTTTGTTTTTATTTTGTTTTGTTTTTAAAGGAAAAAAATAAGCTGTGATGTGTCTTCTTTGTATAACCTTAGGTATAAAATGCTATGCAAGTTTTTTTCTTTATAGTAAAAGCCTTATTTCCTCAAGAATTTCTCTCTCTCTCCCCACTATGTTTTAAATCCTCTGGCCCTTTGGGACAAACAGAAAATGTAACTAACTCTGTATTGTTATAGACACCAAAATCAAGCAGTGTGCGTTCAGCCAAGGTAAAATTAACTTGAAATTAGGTAAAATTCTGTAGTCTAGCAGCTCAATTCTTGAGTTGCTTCTTTAAAACTTTCTCTATAATAAGAATGAAAGGGGTACATTGAGCAATGAGAGAGCCCAGGCTGGAAAAACCATGAGGATTTCACTTAATTATCTAATCACTTCAAGTTTCCAACATTCTTAGGCTTCATAGATGACAGTATGTTTTCAGGAAGGATGCTTCAGCTTCTTCACTACAGAGTCACAATACAACTCATTTATCTGCATGTGATTTCACTCCCAAAGGGCCTCTGGCCATCAAGACTCAAAACTCAAGATGGGTGGTTCTCCCATTTTACAAATTTTCCTGTTGCCTACGCAGTAAATAGGATTATTCGACACTGGCAGGTACAACAGAGTTCTTGGCCTAGAGAATGAGTTACAATTGCCTAAACAAGGTAGCACGCCCACTATGCTACACAAATAAATTGTGATTTACATTTACTCTTAATCTTGCTCATTTTGATTTTCTGTATGACAAAGGAAATACTCTGTTGAGAATCAGATCATTTTTATTGCAGTATTTGGCAATCTCACCTCACATTGAAAACATACAGGCTGTCATGGAATAGTGTTCTATAATAGACCCATGTTGCTGCTGCGTCACCACAGGACTTGTGTTTGTAATTATTTTTTTTTTCAATAATGGCCATGTTTGTGCATCCTCCCTTGATCCCTCCTGTGGCTGATTTACAGGTCACCAGGATTAAGTGTGAGGCCTCTGACCATAAAACAGAAGGATGTTCACTGGTTCACACTTAGAGCTGATACCTATGGTTTTGACGTCAATGGAATGGTGTTTTAGCCACCTGCATTAATTTGTTTTATAGTGTATACATTCAGAAGTTAGGTGACTCTCTCCTGGTAGAGAGGAGATACTAAAAAGGAACAGGAATAAATCAGTGTCTAATAATAGTCATTATCCATTCCCATGGTTACTCTTTAATACTGATTGTTTTGAAAAAACGACTTGATGATGAAGATGCTGCAAACTTCCCTCCCAGTGTCAATGGCATCTGTCTATTGAACTTGCAACTTTGTTCTGTGTGTTAACAGGAAGAGATTCCTTGTGTTTCTCTGCCTTTACTTTCCCAGGGCTTCTAAACAAGAATACTGCAAGTGAAATCCATTCTCCCTTGTGAGCACTATTATATTTTCTAATTATCTGGATATTTGTTGAAGATATATTAGGAGTTTTCCCCAAGGTGAAAAAATATAATATGACTGGTCTGAGGTGTGTGTGTATGGGGGGGACCTAATGAAGGAACTAATATCACATCTCCTTTTTCTACCAGAGCAGATCATAATCTTTTTAGTCATTTCACGGGTGTTAAAAAATACATCCCCACTGGGAGAAAACCTCTTCACGTTGTGAGCAAAGCATCCATACAAATCACAAGGCAATATTATTGTAACCCATTGGGAGAACAAATAATGTACTTTATCTACCAATCTCAGCAGCGGGTTCAGCCACAGCTATTGACAGCGAAGTGGTTAATTTCCATTTAATCCTTTGTTCATAGCATTCCTTTATTCTAATTTATAACGAAGAGACATTAAAATTTTGCTTTAGAACATGAGAAAAATGCTTTTACTCGTGACTTATCTTCTAGCCATACAGAAAAGCAAAACAGAAGTGCCCCAAAGAGAAAACAAAAATAACTCTAGTGCTAAGCCTCACGTAGCCTTGCCTGATGCTTCTATTCACACAAAGAAGCTGGAGTTTCCATCCTTCCCCAGTGCTACAGCAGGGGTAACTTCAGTCCCTGTAGTTGCAAGGGGAAAATGATTGGATAAAGTGGCACAACAGTGATACTGTCTATGTAATGGAATCAAATGGTTTGGTTGTTACAATTTCCCCAGGAGCACACCCACCAGACTAGCACAAAACAGGGCTGTAGAGGGCATAGATTTTACTGGTATCTAAAATCTCCCTGGGGCATTGGAAAGGTATTCCCTAGGATATAAAATGTGTATCAATTTAAAAGCAAATTGAGGAATTAGGCCAATGTGTGTGTCCCTGATATAAGCAGAGTGGCATCAAGTATACTTATTAAAAGTTTTTCATAATGATTTGTTAATGATTGAGCCATATGTTGATTTCTCTTGTTTGCCTTGACATGGGACTTCAAGGGGCTGGAAAACCTGCATTATACATCTTCTGAGACCTACCATGTTGCACATGTTAACTTCAAGATTTCACTCTACACTATACAGTACCTTGTTGATATATTAAGTAAAGACTTATTTTAAAAAAAAAACCACTGTGTTTATTTGAACTGATTCATTGAAATGCAATAATCATAGTTATTTTGAATAGGAGAAATGAAAAATGGTCCCAGGTGATATAGGAGGATGATAGGAATGCATTGATTGATAGGATTTCATTTTCTTGTGCCCACAATGTATACTTTTATTTTAAAGGCCAGTTGACCCTATTCATGTTAGATTTTGAGATCTTTTTAATTTCCTGACAAAGTTGTGGGTGATTCTATGTATATCTTTCCCATATCTCCAATACACAGAGTATATCTTTGTATAGGAGAATAAAGCAATATCATACAAATATCTGCAAAGCTAGAACACCCTTTTTCTACATGCCAAATGGGATAATGACCATTTATTAATAGCTCACATGGATACAACCCTTCATGATTTAGAGAATTTTCCTCCCAATATCTTTATAGAGTAGTACAGACAAATGAAGAAACTAAGGTTCAATGGCTTGACTAAGCTATTAAATATTGGAGTTAGTTCTCAAACCCATGTCTCTTAATTCCATTTTTCCTTGCACACCATGCTTCCTTTCATATTTCTAAGTATGTTTTCTTCCTCAGAATGCTTTACAGCTGAATAAACTTTGTTTTCAATAGGTTAAATTATTCCTATCCCTATACATTTTGTATAATGTACATTAAGTATTTATGAAATGTCTGCATTGCCAGATGCTATACAGGGCTCTGAGAATGGAATTACTGCCCTTAAGTAGCTTCTATTCTGGAAGGGAAGGGAAATATCAGCTCAAATATATAAAAATTTTTTTAAAAAAGATTTCAAGGAGAGATCATGGAAGATAATTCACCTGGTAGGATCCGGAACTATTTTAATACTTGTCAGAATCTCTATTGAAAGGTTTTACTATGCAAGATGGCAAAACTGGTGACTAAAATGAGGTTTGGGAAGCAGAATATTCCACTCTGTTAAAAGTCATTAGGGTCTTGTATAGGGAATATGAGGATGAACTAGTTCTGATTCTTCTATTTTCTGAAAAATCTTAAGAATCTGCTATTCTAACTATCCTATGCCTTCTCAACATAGAAGTATATTGAGTCCTATCCTTGGAAATGATAACAATAGATACTATTTATATAGCACTTTGAGGTTTGCAAAAAAATTACATGTGATCTCAATTGATTTTCATAAATCTGTGAGATAGATACTATTATCTTCATTTCACAGATGAAAAAACTGAGGTTTAGGTTCAGTGATTTGCCCAGGGTCATAAAACTAGAAACCATTTATTTAGATCTTCCTGATTCCAAATCTAGCCCTCAGCAAGAGACATACATGGCCTAACTTCTCACTAAGCACATTCTGAATAAAACAGTATAAAGAGTTCTTTGAAAACCAGCAAGTCTAGTTGCTGCTTTCCCCCTTGATGCCTCTACCTACATCTAAAGACAGGTGACTAAACCTTTCAGAATAGGTGAGTTGACTTTGCTTTTTTTAATTCTTGTTTTTAAAATTAAGTATTTTGTTTTCCCAACTACATGTAATAACAAATTTCAGTGCATGTTTTCTGAAATTACAAGATCCAAATTGTCCCTTCCCTTCTCCCCTCTCAGAGATGGTAAGTAATTTTATCTGGGTTATAGTTATATGACCTTGCAAAACTTACTTCCATATTAGTCAGTGTTGAAAGAGAATATTCATATAAATTCCAAACTCCAAAATAAAACTTAATAAACTAATGTGAAACATAGTATCATTTAATCTGAATCTAGAGTTCTTTCTCTGGAGGTGGATAGCATTCTTTGCCATAAATCCTTTAGAACTGTCCCAGATCATTTCATTGCTGAGAGTAGTTAAGTCTTTCACAGTTGATCATCATACCGTAGTGTTGTTACTGTGTACAGTGTTCTCCTGGTTCTTCTTATTTCTCCCTGCATCAGTTCATGTAGACCTTTCCAGTTCTTTCCGAAATCGTCCTGTTCATCATTTCTCATAGCACAATAGTATTCTATCACCAACACATACCACAATTTGTTTAGCTATTCCCCAACTGATAAACATCCCCTCAATTTCCAATTGTTTGCCACCACAAAAAGAACATCTATAAATATTTTATTTTTTATTTCTTGGGGATATAAACCTAATAGTATAAAAGTGTTAGATAAAAGAGTATCCACAGTTCCAAATTGCCCTCCAGAATGATCAGATTCATTCACAACTCCACCAACAGTTTATCAGTGTCCCAATTTTTCCACATCCCCTCCAACACTGATCATTTTCCTTTACTGTCATATTGTTCTAATAGGTGTTAGTACCTCACAGTAGTTTTAATTTTTATTTCTCTAAGAGCGATTTATAACATTTTCATATACGATAGTTTTGATTACTTCATCTGAAAACAACTTGTCCAATTGTCATTTGGGAAGACATTTTCTTAAAGAATTTTAGAATAATTCATAACCTTTGGGAAGCTTGTTTTATTATCTTATGATTGCATTGACAAAATACAGAGTTTAGAAAACTATTCCATCCATATTTTTTGGTCAGCAATTTTGATTCTATTATTTAGAAAATTATTATGTACAGAATGAACTCATTTTCTTTTCCCCAAAATATTCTCCTTTACTTAACTTCCCTGTGATTAGCAAGAGTAATGCCATTTTCTCAGTTGCGTAGACTCACAATCTAGGCATCATCCTTAACTCTCTACTCCATCCCCCAAATATTCTGGCAATTTCCTTCAATTTTACTTTCTTAACTTTTCTCACATATACTCCTTCTCTTCTCTGACATTGCTTTCACCTAGGTGGTGTTTCTCATTATCTCATGTCTGAACTATTGCAATAGTCTGCTGGTTGGTCTCCCTCTCAAAAGCCTCTCACCATTCCAGTCCATCTTTCACTCAGCATCACAATAATCTTCCTAAAGTGCAAGGACTTTAGGACTGAAATCCCTACCCCACACTCAATAAATTCCAGTTGCTCCCTCTTACTTCTAGGATAAAATAATAAAATTCTTTGCTGTTAAAAAGCCATTCGTAAATCCACTTGCCTCTCCAATCTTCTTACATGTGTCCCCACTTACTCTGAAATCCAGTAATTGACCTCCTTCCTCTCCCTTAAACAAAACATTCCTATTTCCTACTCCAGACATTTTCAATGACTGTCCCCAGCCTGAAATGCTCTTTCTTATCTCCACTTCCTGCCTTTCCTGATTTCCTTCAAATCTCACCTCTTATGGAAAACTTTTCCTGATTTCCTTTAATTCTGGTTTCTTCTTTCTGTTGATGATCTCCAACTGGGCTTGCTCATAGATAGTTTTTCACTTCTTAAGAATAAGACTGTTTTTGCATCCCCCAGAACTTAGCACAGTGCCTGATACCAGGCTGGCACTTAATTTTTATTGATGTGAGAAAAATTCCCACTGTGAATGAAGATCAACATTATTCCTACAACTTGTGACTTCTCATGGTCAGACAGCTAGTATATATTTCAGAGACAAGACTTGAACCAAGGTTTTCCTGATCAAATTGTTGGTTATTTCTTTTGGGAACTGAGGGGACACTCTTAATCATGACCAGTTCTTAATAACTGATGAAGGGGGCAGCTGGGTAGCTCAGTGGAGTGAGAGTCAGGCCTAGAGACAGGAGGTCCTAGGTTCAAACCCGGCCTCAGCCACTTCCCAGCTGTGTGACCCTGGGCAAGTCACTTGACCCCCATTGCCCACCCTTACCAATCTTCCACCTATGAGACAATGCACCGAAGTACAAGGGTTAAAAAAAATAAAATAAAATAACTGATGAAATGGAAGTACATTTTAATTAAACTTACAATTATTGTACTTTTATCTTGAACCAAAAAATTTCAATTTAAATGAAATTATTAAATATTTACCCTTGTATTTGGGTGGCATAAAAGTAAAAAGAACTTCAATCCACTTCAGTAGTTAATCTTCTTTACATCTAGAGCAAAGTTATATGAATTCTTTAGTAATCTAAGGATTCACAAATTTTTAAATATGCTAGGACCATGTCAAATTGACTTTATTATAGATTTGAAAATTCATGCTCTACTCTCCCTGAAAAAAGAAAAAAAATATATACTTATATATAACTTTATGGGATGTTATATCCCTAACTTTATGAATGAGGTTTACATTGATAAACTAGAAATACTTTTATCAAGCACAACAACATACCATTCTAATTGTTAATCAATATGGATCTTATTTCAAAGTAAATAGAAAAGAAAAATGTATCCATATCTTTTTTAGGACTGTTAAAACAATATTAGCTTCTTAATGTACATTAAAAAAATATATGCCCCAATTTACCACTTTTATGTATATATATGCTTTCAATTAGGTGATGCAGTAGATAGAACACTGGGCTTGGAGTTAACAAAATCTAAATTCAAATATGTCCTCAGACATGTACTATCTGTGTGACCCTGGGCAAGTCACTTAACCCTATTTGCCTCAGTTCTTCATTTGTAAAATGAGCTGGAGAAGGAAATGGCAAAGTCTTCCAGTATCTTTGGCAAGAAAACCCCAATAGAGTCATGGAGAGTTGGATGTGACTCAAACCACTGAATGACAATGCTGGTTCTGTTCTCCTGAACCTTTCAAGTCAAACCACTAAATTCAATGCAACAATCTATCTCCTTCCTGTCTTGGCAGCTGAAAATAAAAAAAAAATATTGTAATAATAATAGCTAACATTTATATAGTGCCTACTGTGTGCTATGCATTAAGCTAAATGATTTATAAATATCTCATTTGATGCTCAAGATAGTCCTGGGAGGTAGGTACTAATATTATCCTCATTTTAAAGATAAGGAAATGGAAGCAAACAGGTTAATGACTTGTCCAGTATCTGAGGCCAGATTTTAATTCGGGTCTTCCTGACTTTAGGATTGGCTCTCTAGCCACTGACCCACCTAGTTGACCTTAGCAAAGAATGATTTTTCTTCATCCGTGTCAAAGTCAGCATGGAGTTTAACAACTCTGGATTTAATTTCCATCCCTGATATACTACCTGTGTTCCTTTGGCCACTTTAAGATATTAGGTTACAAAGCAGATGCCAAAATGGTTTGCAAGGAGATTCTTTATCAGAGGTTCTCTATACTGATGAAATGACAGTTCCAGAACCAAAAAATATAAACAACAAAAGCACCACTTTTGTAGCGTCCCTTTCATCAATACCTTTTTCCTGGAATAGGGTGATCACAGGACTCTGAGCTGAAAGGGACATTAGCCATTATCTTATCCAACTATTTTTTAAAAGTGAGGAAACTAGAACTAGATAGGTTAAGTGATTGGCCCAAGGAAACAAAATAAAAATTTGATGCAAAGCCAAGGATTTCTGACAAATTATTCCATAGTTAGCCAGGAACATATCTGCCCCTATTTCCCCCCCCCCCCCATGTAAAACATCTGGATGAGCAGGGCTTTCTAGAGATTTGTGAAAGTTTCTCTTATAGTAAAGAGGGTCCTTAAAATATAATTAAGAAGTATAAATCAAAATGATATATAAAACTTATGTACCTAAAGAAACCAAATTACATATAATTTGTGTTCATAAAACATGCCTACTTACCCAATTAAAATAGAAAATTTTGATTTTTCCCCTTCATTTACCAAAGGCTCTATTATTTATTTATTTATACTTAGCTGGTATATATTATAAGACAATAGATTTAATGCTAAAAAAGAATGTCATGGTCCCATTCATGCTACAGATGAAGAAACAGGCCTAGAATTTTACTTAGTCTGAGTTAATAAAAGTAATAAGTAGCAAAGGCTGTATTTGAACCCAAATCATCTGATTTCAAAGTCAGGTTTCTCTTCACTGTTCCATATGGTACTATCAACCCTGTACTTTCCCCTGTTTAGCGAATTGGAAGTTAAATTATATGAATAAAATCATACTCTGCCTTTTATTCTATGTGGAAAAGTGCCTCAAGTGGTAGAACAATCTAGATCTGCTATGTTGTAATGGTAATAATGGTGATAAGTAGCATTTATATAGCACTTTATGATTTGCAAAGTATTTTACAAATACTTAACACTTCACAACAATACTAGAAGGGAAATGCTGTAATTATCCCTATTTTACATGTGAAAAAAGAGAAGCAGGAGAGATCAAGTGACTTAACCAGTGAGGCTAAATTTGAACTCACATCTTGACTCCTAGTCCAACACCACTTTGCAGCATTATATTTCATAAAGCCATTCTGTTGGCAAAAACTTTGGCACACTAAGCAGACTGCATTTTGGCAAGAAGAGGAACTTACAGAATTAGTCTCTACTCTCATGGGACTCATATTTAGGGCTGCTGCTGAAAAACAAATAATGAAATGTCTATATAATTTATATTTGATTCACAAAATTAGAAGTTCATAGGAATCAGGAATCTGTAGTAATACATGTCAGTCTTTTGTGGCATAGGAAACTTAAATGATTTAGTTGCTCACATAACTTGAAAGTGTCAGAGGCAAGAGGAGATACAAGGGACAGAGTTCTGAACAAGGAATTAGGAAGATCTGATTTCAAATGTTGATATAAAATTCTTTAGCAATATGATTCTGAGCCAATTACTTAAATGCATTATGCCTCAAACATTATTTATATATGTATATGTACATATATATGTATACACAAACACTTTGCATACCTTCAAATACTATATAAATGTTAGCAGTTATTATCTGTACCCAGATCCACCCAATTCTATTCTTTGCATCCTCTCTATTATATTACACTGCTTTTTTGCATCAATAAAATATTGTCTCCAAAAGCATAGAGCATGGGAACATAGGTTGTTAGAACTAGAAGGCACCTCATAGATTAGTACAAACATCTTTATATAGGTGATGACACTGGCAAATAGAGATTTAAAGACTTGCCTCAGATCAAATAGTAAGTGAAAGAATCAAGATTTTTGACATTGATTTCTGGAACTCTGAAATTGGTAGTAATTTTCCCTCTTCCAGGCTGGCAAAGATGTTCTATTTAATGCCAACTATTGTTGGGATAAGCATATAGCCTCACAAGGTTCTACTTTGAAGTCTACATTCCAGTATTTGTTGTCTCTAGTCTAAAGCTATCCAACATACATCGTTCCTATCTAAAGCAATATAAAAAATCTAAATTATCAGGAATTATCAATCTTATTATTTCATCTGAGAATGTTGTAAGAATGGAGCAGCTAGGTGGTATAGAAAGAGTGCTGGGCCTGGAATGAGGAAGATTCATCTTCCTGAATTCAAATCTGGCCCCTTGGCAAGTTACTTAACCCTGTAAGCCTTGGTTTTCTCATCTGTAAAATGATCTGGATAAGAAATGGTAAGCCACTACAATATCTTTCCCCCCAAAATCCAAATGAGATCATGGAGAGTTGGACACAACTGAAAAACCATTGAAGTGTTGCAAAAAAGTATCGAATCATTTATTTAAAAAATATGTTGCCCTTAGGGGCTGTGTGGTTTAGTCATCTTTCTATTCTGCTTCATTGACAGGCATTACATACAAACCATTTGTTGTGTAGTTTTATTTAGAAATTTGTCACCACGTGTAATATAGGATTATTATTTGGAATCACACTATTCCAAATGAAAGTTGTTGTCCCACCTTCTTCCTATATAGTCTGGATATAGCAAATTTTAAAAATCTCAAAATACAGAGGTTTTTAGCCTTTTAAAAATCATTAGCCATTTTCATGGTGGTGCTATCCTATATTTCTTTTTTAATTTAATTTTTATTTTTGTCCGATTACATCAATGTAATTTTTAATCATTGTT
Organism: Gracilinanus agilis; assembly: GCF_016433145.1. NCBI lineage: Eukaryota > Metazoa > Chordata > Mammalia > Didelphimorphia > Didelphidae > Gracilinanus > Gracilinanus agilis. The sequence continues at coordinate 495,788,477 of NC_058131.1, forward strand.
GATATTCTATATTTTACTAAGTCTGCCATGCCATGGATGATAGGAGACCAGAAAAATCATTTGGTTCCTATACCAAACAGGCAGATGATATCTTTACTTTAGATGCTGGCATTGTCTTTAAGACCTCAGTTAAATGGCTGCAGGATTATTTTTTTTTAGTTATTCTAGTATGTCAAAGATTCTCTTAACTCTCAGATAGTCTCAAAATTATTTCTATGTCTACTCTCTTATAACTGAAAGAAAATATGCAGGATAGAGACTGGTCCATATTGCAAATACATGTTAATGAGTAAAAAACATTAAGTATGTACTATGTGCTAAGTATTGTTCTAAGCAGTGGATATGTAAATGCCAAAGTGATACTACCTACCATCAAGGAGGTTACATTCCAAAAGGGAAGAAAATGAATATAGTGGAGTTGTGTCCAGGGATGGAAATGATAACCTAGGAAATCTAAAAAGTGATGAACAGAACAATAGTCCATAAAACCAAAGCTAAATACTCAAAGTTGAAAGAAATTGTTCAGGGTGTGTAATACAGTCTGTACCCAAACAGGAATCTCTTCTATGAAATACCAAACAAATGTCCATCTACCCTTTGATTGAACACTTCTACTAGAAGATGGGAAAGATAAAATTCTACAACTTTTTAAGGTAACCAATTCGACTTTTGGATGGCTCTAATTCTTAAGAATTTTACCCACTCATGTTTCTTAATTCTTTATTCTTGGACCAAGTAGAATTTCAGATAACTTCAGATAGCTGTTATTTGCATCCCAAGTATTTTCTTCTTCAGGCTAAATATTCACAATTTATCAGTTGGTAATGATCCTAAAGTCCTTCACATTCTGTCTCCCCTTCTTGTTGGTAGCCATTTGAAATAAATGTCCTTCCAGATATATGAGGTCCTAAACTGAAGACCATGCTCCAAATGTGGTCTCACCAGAGGAGGATAGAGCAAGATATCATCTTCTTAGCCCTAAATACCATATTTTTTGCCATTAATATAATGTCACATTAGGGTGTTTTCTTGGTTGTTTCTATTTTGGGGGTACAAGATACTATCAACTTATTAAGATTTTAGTCCACTTAAACCTTCAGAATCCTTTCTTTCACAAATAAGTACTAGGAAGTCATGGTTCCTCCACATGTAAAGTAGATTTTAAAAAATTCCTTAGCAAGACCTTGCATTTATCCTTATTAAATTGATTGTCTAATGCTGTGAATCTTAGACTTTTAGGATCTTAAATATTGATTGTCATCTAGCATATTAACTATCCATTCTAGCTTTGTATCATTTGAAAATCTAACCAGAAAAGTCTTCACACCTTTTTATCCAGGTCACTGATAAATAGTAACTAGACAAGGCCAAGCACAAATCCCCCAAATCTCCCACAGATATTCCAGGTTCATATATATCTGCCCATTCAACCAGTTCTGAGTATATTATTGTACTGGTGCCTAACCCAGATGTCTTCATCTTATCCACAAGAAGAGCATAAGATAATTTTTAAAATATTTTACTAAAATATTGATGCACTATAGTTGTATTCTCCTGACAGTTTAATAATTTCATTAAAAAAGGAGATGATATTAAACTGATATGACCTGCCCTTAATGAAACTGTATTGATTCTCCATGATCGCAGCTTCTGTTTCTAAATGCTCACAAACTAACTCTTTGGGGTAGAAAATACTATTGTGTGTGAAAATTGCCTATTTATGACTCGGGGAACAGCTTGCTTTTCTCTACAATTGATTTGGCTCATTGTAAATTTGAGTAATTATACCTTTGTCAGAGGTTTTCATTATGAAGATTTTTCCCAATTTGTTGCTTCCCTTCTAATTTTGATTGCATTGGTTTTGTTTGTACACAACCTTTTTAATTTAATGTAATCAACATTATTTATTTTACATTTTGTAGTATTTTCTAACTCTTTCTTGGTCTTAAAATCTTTCCTTTCCCATAAATCTGACAGGTATACTATTCTATGTTCACCTAATTTACTTATAGTTTCCTTTTTTATAGTGAAATCATTCACCCATTCTGAATTTATCTTGGTGTAGGGTGTGAGATGTTGATCTAAACCTAATCTCTCTCATATTGTTTTCCAATTTTCCCAGCAGTTTTTGTCAAATAGTGGATTTTTGTCCCAGAAGCTGGGATCTTTGAGTTTATCATATGCTGTCTTGCTGAGATCATTTACTCCCAGGCTATTCCACTGCTCCTCCCTTTTGTCTCTTAGCCAGTACCATATTGTTTTGATGACTGCTGCTTTATAGTATAGCTTAATATCTGGTACTGTTAGGCCACCTTCCTTCACATTTTTTTTTTCATTATTCCCCTTGATATTCTTGATCTTTTGTTCTTCCAAATGAACTTTGTTATAGTTTTTTTCTAATTCAGTAAAAATGTTTCTTGGTAGTTTGATAGGTATGGCTCTGAATAAGTAAATTAATTTGGGTAGGATTGTCATTTTTATTATGTTAGGTGGTCCTACCCATGAGCAATTAATGTTTTTCCAATCATTTAGATCTAGTTTTAATTCTGTGGAAAGTGTTTTGTAGTTTCGTTCATATAATTCCTGTGTTTGTCTTGGCAGATAGATTCCTAAGTATTTTATATTGTCTAGAGCAGTGATTACCAAAGTGGGCACTACCACCCCCTGTTGGTGCTGCAGCGATTCAGGAGAGCAGTGATGGCCACAGGTGCATTTATCTTTCCTATTAATTGCTATTAAAATTTTTTTAAAAATTAATTTCCAGGAGGCAAAATAATATTTTTTCTGGAAAGGGGGCAGTAGGCCAAAAAAGTTTGGGAACCATTGGTCTAGAGCATTGTTGGGCAAATTTTTTAAAGAGGGGGCCAAAGGAAAGGAAATGCTCATCTGCCGGTCTGTTTCTACGGCAACTCTTTGAAGTTTCATTGTATTGTATCCTATTCATTGTATTCGTCAGGTTAGGAATAATGTTGAACAGCAGGGTAGAACATTTCAGGGGGCCACATCTGATCTAGAGGGATTTTAAATGGAATTTTTATTTCTAACTCTTGCTACCCAGATATGTTGAAAATATATAGAAATGCTGCTGATTTATGTGGGTTTAGAGAATACACTTTTATATAACACTTGCTAAGCATCAGGCACTGTAGATGCTTTGCAAATGGTATTTCCTTTAAACTTCAAGACAACCCTATGAGGTTGCCTGCTATTATCCTCATGTTTCAGTTAAGAAAACTGAGGCATTCAGTAGTAAAGTGACTTGCCCAAGGTGACACTGCCAGTAAATGTCTGAGGTTGATTTGAACTCAGATCTTCTTGACTTCTGATTCATGTTTCTGGCCACTGTATCACCTCGCTGCCTCATCATTGCACCAATTCTTTAATAATTTGTGTTTTCCTCAGGGTCCTGTTTAGGAATTCTACCCCACCCCCAACCAATGCATATTCATATTTATTTCTTACAGAGTTGTTGGAAACTCAGAAAGTTTAAGTAATTTGTCCATGATCACAAAGCAAGTGTCAAAAGTGAAATTTGAACCCAGGAATTTCAAGATCTAAGACCAGTACCTATACCCTTCACCATGCTGAATTTAGGAGTAAAGGATAAACATTTTTATAGCACTTACTATGTCCAGGAGCTTTCCTACATTCTCTTTACAAATATTATTTCATTTGATCCTTACAGCAACCCTGAGAGGTTGGTGTTATTATTATTTTATAACTGAGGAAATTGAGAAAGACAAAAATTAAATGACTTGCCCAGAGTCACACAACTGATAAATTTCTGAGGCCATATTTGAACTCGGATCTTCCTTATCCATGGTTATACTAGCTCCCCCTTTACTACCTAAAGAAATAACTTAGTCTAAAAATATGGTATCAAAATGTGTGGATCACAATATGCTATTGTTTATGGATAAGTCAGATATTCTAAATTGTTTGAATCCAAACTTTATTAATTGAAATTTTAGTATTTTACATTTAAGACCATTTAGGGGAGTTGGGCTACAGTTTTCTGTTTGCATGGAAAATTTATTTTACTTCTGATCCATAAGAATAATAATGTAAACAATTTGAAGCAAGATATCTGAAATAAAATGATGATTTTTTTCATAGCCCTCAAGCACTTTAGAAAAAATGGATTTAGATATAAAAAATTTGGCATCTTGTTATAAATAATTCTTATCTGTTTATCAAGCAAGTAGACTGAGCACCTCCACTAAATACTGTTAGCCTAATTTGATACTTTCTCTTTTGTAAATTTGCATAGGCAATATTGTTCACAGAGAGCTGGCTTCAGTCTCCTGTCCCTAAAGATCCTGGGTTCAAATCTTACCTCTCATAGAAGTCTCCTAACCATTCTGCCCTAAGACATAAATTGTGGACTATTTCAAATTTGCAAGTGTAGGGGGAGATAACTTATAGAGAGAGCCCTGCACCAATGAGATGGCAGTTCCATGTCATTCTCCATCCCACTCACTTCCTCAGCTGGACAGCACATTCAAAGGATGTTTCTAAGTAATACTGAGAGAGGGAATATTATAATTGTTATCATACTACCTCCATAAAAATCATTACTTCTGTTTCTTATCTACTTGTAAATATAATTTTTGCAGGTTCCTTGAGTGTTATAATGAAAATGAGATAATGTCATGCAATTGTTATGAGACAAAGCAGGAAATTAAATAATTTATCTTTTTGATAGAGGAGAAAAATAATATGTAAAGTTTATGAGACATATTGCAAATGAAAATTTTTGATTATTATTTCAATTAAAATCTTTAAAACATTTCCTGACAACTTAGGGAATTCAAAACTACCCATGCTGCTGTGTATTTGTAGGTGATCTAAAATTGAAATATAAGATAAATTGATTCTTAGTGGTTTCATCTTTTTTTCAGAATGGTGTAAAATGCAAAATGCAATTTGAGGTCACAAGACACAAAAGATATATTCCCCTAGTCTTACATTTCAATTATTTAATCAAGGAGAGCTCTCTTTAGTCTGTTATTTTATAAATTTGTTTAAAAAATTAACAAATTCAAAAATCAAAATATAATGGTGCTCCTCTTTTTAAGAATTACTATTGTTGGGGATAGCTAGATGATTCAGTGGACTGAAAGCTAGACCTAGAGACAGGAAGTCCTGGTTTCTTATCTGACTTCATTCTTCCTTACTATGTAACTCTGGGCAAGTCACTTTACCCCCATTACCTATCCCTTACTATTCTTCTGCCTTGGAACTAATACACAGTATTGACTCCAAGACGGAAGGTAAGGGCTTATTTAAAAAAAGAAAACAGAAATTTAAAAACTAAAAATAAATCATTACTTTTATTTAATTAAATATTACTTAATCACATTTAAAAGTTTATAATAATCATTAAAATTTTTTTATTTCCAGATTCTCTCCCTCATTCTTGTTCCTCCATCCTCCTTGAGAAGACAAGCAATTTTATTTCTACATGTAGTATTTGTATAGTAGCCATATTGCAAAAAAAAAAAAGTAAACAAAATAAAATAAATAGTAAATATTCTTCACTCTACATTCAGAGTTTATTAGGTCTCTCTCTGGAGGTGGATAGCATTTTTCATGATAGGTACTTTGGGATTTTGTTAGATAATTGTCTTCATCTGAGTAATTAAGTCTTTCACAGTTGATTCACCCTTACATTACTGCTGTTACTATATATTATATTTTCCTCTGTTCATTTTACTTAGCATTGGTTCATATAAGTTCTTAGTCGGCTTTTCTGAAACCATTCTGCTCATCATTTCTTACAAGCAGTATTTCATTAAAATGATTTATGACAACTTTTTCAGGCATTCTCCAATTGATAGGCATCCACTTAATTTCTTATTTTTGTTACCACACCAAGAGCTGCTATAAACATTTTAGGTCCTTTTCCTATTTCTTTGATCTTTTTGGGATACAGGCCTAGTAGTGATATTTCTGGGACTAAAGGTATTTGCAGTTTTATAGCCTTTTTGGCATAGCCCAAATTCCTTTCCATAATAGTTGGATCAGTTCACAACTCTGCAAATAGTACATTAGTATCCCAATTTTTCCACATTGCCTCCAGTATTTGTCATTTTCCTCTTCTGTCACATTAGACAATCTGATAGGCATGAGGAAATATCTTAGAGTTGTTTTTATTTGCATTTCTGTCATCAGAAACAATTTGTGGAATTTTTTAATTGACTATTGATAACTTTCTTTTTTTTCTTCTTAAAACTATCTGTTCATATCCTTTGACCATTTATCAATTGGGAAATGGCTCTTATTTTTATAAATTTGGCTTAGATCTCTATATATGTGAAAAATGAGGACTTTATCAGAGAAAGTTGTTGCAATTGTTTTTGGTAATTTCTGGTTTTCCTTCTAATTTTTCTGCATTAGCTTTGTTTATATGAAAGCTTTTTTCATATAAGCAAAATTATCTGTTTTAATTCTTATAATCCCTTCTATCCCTATTTTGAACATAAATTCTGCCCTTATTCATAAATCTGACAGGCATATTTTTCCATGTTCCCCTAATTTACTAATGATATCATTCTTTATGTCTAAATCACTTATTCATTTTGACCTTATCTTGATATATGCGACAAGCTATTTATCTGTTTCCAGTTTTTGTTAGGAACTTTTCTAACACTTCTTATATAAGCATTGTATCAGGGGAAAAAGAAAATAGCACAAAGCATGGAAAAATTAGCAAATAGCTTAGGAGATATCTTGGGCAAACACATTTTCTGTGAAGCAAAATGAAATAAGGAAAAGAGGAAATCCTATTTCCCCAAAGGAATATGTTTTTTATATTTAAACATAATTAAATTGGCTATTGGGGGGGGCAATTATGGAAGACTTTCAGAATAATTGGCTATGCATAGTTTGGAATATTTTATATTAAAAGAAAATATCTGATGACAAATATACAGCTTTGCACACAAAAGGCAGTATTATGTAGTTGAAAATAATGAAGTAGGGGGCAGCTGGGTAGCTCAGTGGATTGAGAGTCAGGCCTAGAGACGGGAGGTCCTGGATTCAAATCCACCCTCAGACACTTCCCAGCTGTGTGACCCTGGGCAAGTCACTTGACCCCCATTGCCCACCCTTACCACTCTTCCACCTATGAGCCAATACACAGAAGTTAAGGGTTTAAAAAACAAAACAAAACAAAAAAAGAAAATAATGAAGTCAGGAAGGATTTGAATTCAAATCCCATTTCTATCACTAACTGCTTGTGTGACCAAGGGGAAATCAGCTAATCCTGCAGGGACCTCAGTTACTTCATCTGTAAAATGAGGATATTGATACCAATCACAGAATTGTTGAGAGGATTAAATGGAATAGTATATCTAAAATATTTCCAAACTTTCAAGTGCCATAATAATTACAGGTTATTCTACAGTATGAATAAAAATAAATGTAACCTAGTATGATAAGGTCAATTTGCAGTCAGAATAGGAAATTCTAAGGCTTATCAACAGTGACTTTGAATAGTTAGTTGAGCTAGTAGTTAGACTACTAGATGCCTTGGAGATTTCTTTGTGTGGCCCTGGGAAAGTTACTTAAGCTTCTTCAGACTCAGTTTTCTCATCTGTAAAACTGGAATATCAATAGCACATATTTCACAGGGTTGTTGCAAAGAATATATGAAAAAACATATTTCAAGTTCTTTGTGAAATTTTTAAAGTGTCATATAAATGGTACTGTCATTCAACCTGAGATCTCTAAATCAGGCACAGGTCAGAGTACCATTGCTGATATTCACTCATTTTTCAGTCTTGTCTGACTCATTGTGATCCCATTTGGGGTTTTCTTGGCAGAGATACTGGACTGGTTTGCTTTCCTTCTTTCTTCAGCTCATTTCATAAATGAAGAAAGTGGTGCAAACAGGATTAAGTGACTTGCCCAGGGTCACACAACTAGGAAGTATCTGAGGGCATATTTGAACTTTGGAAGATGACTCTTCCTGATTCCAAGTCTATAACTCCCTGGTTCTCTGTCCATCGTGCTACCCAGCTACCCTCATGGTACGATTATCAAGAAGCTATTCATCTATTCAGAAATCCATGTTGCTTCTTGTCCCTTCAATGAGAGCCATTCCTGACACTAGGCTGAAGGAAAGAAAACTTATGAAATAAAAATAAATTTAAAAAAAGAAGACACACCTATATCAAAGGGTCCCACGTTTAGATTAGAGGAAATGAGGGTGGAAATAATCTATCTCTTGCTTCCCTGGGATATAAGCAACTATGGAGCACTGTAGTAACGATGCATCCCAAACTTTAGGTATTCCCCACTCTTTCTTACATGCCCAGAAGACAAGGGCTACCATTGAGGAGCTGGTATTCCACATCCACATATACAAAAGTGTATTTCTTCTTGATAACTGGCTCTTACAGAAAAGACTTTCCATAAGAGTAGCCCTATATGGTCATTTTCTGGATATGATTTGAGGATTTCTGATAAACCTTCCTACCTCTCCCTACTGGCCAATGATATTGATTGAAGTTCACCATCATTCTCATTATTTCTTTGAGCTAATATTCTGTTTCCTTGAAGCTTCTTTTAAATTGCACAACACCCGAGAGGCATAAAATTAATCTTTTGATGCCCTTTAACTCATTGGGGTTGATTTACTACTTTAAAGTTTACATGTCCTCATTTGAGCGCCTCATTACAATCCCATGATATCAGTGCTATTATTGTTCCCATTTTATAGATGTGGAAGCTAAGGATTCATAAAGATTAAGTGACTAGTCCCCATCCAGCCAGCTAGTAAGTATCTGAGGAAGAACAGGCAGTTTAAGTTAAAGCCCTGGAAGACCTGAGTTTAACCCTGCCTCAGACTCTAATACTTTTTTTTAATAGTTGAAAAAAACATTTAATTAATTTATAATATTTTCCATGGTTACATGATTCATGTTCTTTCCCTCTCCTCTTCCTACCCTCCTCCTGTAGCCAACGAGCAATTTCATTTGCATGTGTCATCTTTTTGAACCTGAACAATTCACTTAAACTCAATCTACCCAGTTTCTTCTGTCAAATGGAAAGAGTAGCAGCACCTACCTCACAAGATTGTTGTTGGGACTAAATGAGTTTTTCTCTTCCTTTGTCTCTATGTACATATGCATATGTACACATATACACATAATTTAGATGGTTTATGTGTATGCTTTGTCAAATCTGAATGTTATATGTGTTCACAGTTATTGTTTTGCAAAACTCAATATATTTGCTATTATTTTATAATAATTCATATGCCTAATATGGCATAATAGAGAGCTTGTGTCACAACTGGGAAGATTTGAATACAAGTCCTATGTCTGAAACATTTGCAATTCTAAGAGAGCAATTTGATCTTTCACTATTCCAAGGCAGCTTTCCTGCAGAATAAGTTATAGAAATATTGTTCCTCTGTATTGATAGAGAGATTTTCCTAACTCAGCAACTCCCTGTACCAATAAAGTCACAGGTGTAGGACCTATCCTAATTCATGTTTTTTAAGCCTTTACTTTCTGTCTTAGAATCAATACCGTGAAGTGTGTCCAAGGCAGAAGAGCGGTAAAAGCTAGGCAATAGAGTTTAAGAGACTTGCTCAGGGTCACAGAGGTAGGAAGTGTTTGAGGCCAGATTTGAAAAATCACAACCTTCCGTTTCTTGGTCTGGCTCTCAATCTACTGGGCCACCTAGCTTGCCCCACCCCATTCCTATTCATATTATATGTATGTATGTATATGCATATACATATGCATATATATACACACATGACCTTTTCCTCTCTTAGATGATAGATGGACAGATAAATTTATTTATTGATGGCTCATCATTTCAACAATCATACTTGCAACCTATGGAGCAGAGTGCAAGCAGAATTCAGGATTATAGTGGCTAGAAGATCTCGCCTCAAACCATCTCTCTTAAGTGTCTGAATTCTCAAAGGGGCATATCAGATTAGAATCCTATCTATCAAGAATTCCTTGATATGTCTGGATTCAGAATGGAAGCTGCTTCCCTGAGCACTCTTAAGGGAAAAGGATATTTCTCAGCTTACACTCACCAGCTTAGCCCCTTTCCAGCAAATTCTAGTAATATGAAAAATATCACAAAGACTTAGTAAACTTCTCATAGAACACATCATAAAGAAACCAGAGAAATCAAACAGATTATAATGTACCAAAGAATACACAAAAGCAAAAGAGTGCTTTGGACAGCAGGTGGATAAAATATTTTAGTACAACCAAGGAGAGAAGAGACAAATCTTACCTAGAGGGAAATCAGTTCTTCAGAAACTGGAAGTCCAGAAAGCATGATGGAGATCAATTCCTGCTACAAGTCTATAGCTCTGGGACTCCAACCTACCTTTCCATATTCTGTGCCTTTTCTCACTTGTGACTTGTCACTCTTAAGGGCTTCTCTTGAAGTGGCTTTCCAAAAAAAATTGAAGTCTCTTCTGCAAATGTAGCCTTTTGAATCAGCATTGTCATATCTCCTTACACATAATGAAGCATCAGTCACAGGGATGTCTCTAAGGAAAACTACCTACCTTCCCTAAGCAAGGCTGAGTATAAAATTCATATAATGTTTTAATGTTTTGTGTCATAATTTTAGCTTATATTTAGCAAGATACTTTAATTTTTTTCAGTATCTCTATGAGATAGAAAAGTATTCCTGATACTTATGCTATTATTATCTTCATTTTGGGGGATATTGAGGCTCAGAGCGGTCAAGTGACTTGCTGAGGATCAGCCAGCTAGTAAGTATCTCTTTTGGGATAACTCTTGGATAGAGATGATTTCCAAGTGTCTGCAAGAGTTAATACATTCTTAGGTGAGGACTCTAGGATCTGTAACTATGGAAAGTTTTTACTGAAATGTCTAGGTCTATAACTTGTGTCAGCCTGAATCCATAGGGAGAAAAACAAGAAAGAACCCTGTCTCCCCTGCAGCTATCAATGTTAGCATCTAGATAATGAAGTCAATTAGTATTTAACTTAACTACATTATTTACACCACTGTGATTTTAGAAGCTGGGATTATGTCTATCTATATAAGCTCCACATTATATTGTATATTCATATCAACATACAGTTTGTACAATGAGATTTTGTTTAACCATTGAGAAATCATCTCCAGTTATCCACGATGCTGATGGGATTATAAAGAAAACAAAATATACTAGAAAACCCCTTTTCTTTCTATAAAGATTTAGAGCTAAGTTCAAAGACAAGAGGGAATGTGAATGAGATCCACCCTTTGAATAAAGAATGTATTAATAGTTCAATATGAAAAACCATTTACTAGGATAATATCAATATAGCTAAACAACATTATAAGAGAAGCACTTCCTGTAGCTATTTAGGCACTGAGGTGAAAACATGATGCAAATTTTCAAAGCAGAATGCATTTATTCTAGCAATTTTGGGTCTTGATAAAATTATTTGTAATGTAGCAATTATATACCTTAGATTTACCTGTTGGTATGATAGATTTAAGGACCCAAATGCAAAACTCATTGGGCCCTTATCACTCTGTTTCTTCACAAGAGTGTTGATGAATCCATCCAATCAAAAGCCCATTTTCTTATTGGCTTTTCCTTTTCTTTCTTTAGAAAGCAGGCAAAATATCAGAAAGAGGAAAAAAGAACTAGTCTCTGTTGTAGAAAAGGTGTGCGTGTGTGTGCATGTGTGTGCATTTTAATCACAGCTAATAACAGCTAACAACACTAGTAAAATAGAATGTAAAAGTAGAGGATAATTTTTTTTCAGCTGAAAAAGACCTGGAGGATTTTAATAGATGTTAAACTCAACATGAGTTAATAGTAGAATATGATTACCCTCCCCTTGACATATATACTTTTCCCTCCAACACAACAAAAGTTGATATAAATGTGCATTCATTGAAGCATTTTGTTTAGAATGAGGGAGGTGTCAGCTGCATTACACTTTGCTTCAGTTTACATCTGGACAATTCTGTATTTTGTTCCATGCACCCTGTTTTAAGAAGGATAAATGAGTTTGGGAGGTTCCTACTCAGATCTTAGTTTAGAAGATAAATGACACACTGATCCTTCAAAATGTGTTCTATGATTTCTTTTAAAAATTTGTATTAATTTGTTTTTATTAATCTCTGTAATTTCCAAAGATATTCCACTTCCCTGCCTTCAATGCAGGGATTTTTTTATGGTTATAATGCAAGGGAAGAGGAAAAAAACTTATAAATCATGATCAGAACCCTTGGGTTGCTGTTGTTTTGTGGTATTTATGCTTCCTATTGAGTTTAAAGTTAGTAACAACAAGCAGTTCACTCAAAGATCCCATGAACATTATTGAATTTTGTCTAATCAAAACTGATTGGAGAAAGTTTTAAAAGCCTATTAAGGGGCAGCTGGGTAGCTCAGTGGAGTGAGAGTCAGGCCTAGAGACAGGAGGTCCTAGGTTCAAACCCGGCCTCAGCCACGTCCCAGCTGTGTGACCCTGGGCAAGTCACTTGACCCCCATTGCCCACCCTTACCAATCTTCCACCTATGAGACAATACACCAAAGTACAAGGGTTAAAAAAAAAGCCTATTAAGGTTGGTTCTTCTTGGAGTGGAGCCAATATGGTGAAACAGAAAATCAATCAGCTGACATCTCCCAACATTTCCCTTTAATTTTTTTTAAATAACACCCCAAATTGAATTCTGGAGTGGCAGAGCCAAAGATGATTATAGTGAGATAAGTTTCCAGCCCAAGACAACATAAGAGTTAAGAAAGAGTGATTTATGACACAGGGGAGGAGGTTGATCCAGGGGCCATGTGGATGAAACATCAGTGGTGGGACTAGGTAGTGATGACAGAAGTAGCCACAGATTTGAGAGTTCTTAAATTAGAAAAAATTAGGGGACTTAAGAACTGGTCAAAAAGAGATTATAGGTACACCTGTATTAACAACTGAACACACAACCAGATGCTGTTTGATATCTCTATTGCCTATATCCACTTCTGGATCATAGTTTAAAGGCAAAGAGGAGTATGGTGAGGGACAACAGTGTGGCAACTCTATTTCCTATATCCACTTCTGGTTAGTTCATGGACAGAGAAGGATACTTTCAGTCAAGAGAGAGCTAGTAATATTTCCAGCTCCAAGCAATCAGGGACACTTAAAAAAGCCAGTCCAAAGCCTTACTTCCCAGTTGTCCTTGGCTGTTCAGCTTTGCTCCTGCTTCCTGTCTGTTTTTGTTACTTTTAGCATTGATTCTGGGGAGTCATTTTTGGTTGTTTGTGGAGGTTATTAAGAAGTCCAGCAAGACTCATACTCTACTGTACTATCTTCCCACAATTCATCTCCCAATAATGAAGACTTTTAATGGCTTGGTAAAAGAGGCAATAAAAATGCCAAAGAAAATAACATCCCATGAAAAATAATTGACCAAAAGATACTAAAGTTCACTGAAGAAAAGTGATATCTGATGGCTTCATGAGACACCAAGAAACAATTAAATACAGCCAGTAGAAGAAAATGTGAAATATCTCATTGGGGAAAAAATTAACAACAACTGATCTGGAAAATAAATTGAGGAGAGACAATTTAAGAATTATTGGATTACCTGAAAGCCATGATCAAAGAAAGAGCCTAGAAATCCTATTTCAAGAAATTATTTAAAAATTATTTAAAGAAGGGACAGGATAAAAAGAGAGAGAAATATGAACTGAGGTAAAAATAGGATAGAGGAAATAAACAGTTGGAAATCATAACTATGAATGTGAATGGGATTAAGTCATTCATAAAATGAAATCACAGAGCAGAATAGATTAGAAACCAGAATTTGATTATTCTATTTGCAAGAAGCATCTTTGAAATGACACCCTCAGAATTAAAACATTCTTCAGATTAAGTAATAAAAGACTGGAGTAGCGAACATGATCTCAGAGAAAACAAAAGTAAAAATAAAATGAATTAAAAAGAATAAGAAAAGTATATCTTGTTAAAAGGTACTATAAACAATAAAGTAATATCAATAATAAACATACATATACCAAATAACATAGCATTTAAATTCCTAAAGGAAAAGTTAAAAAAATTCTATGAGGAAATAGACAGGAACAGTATATGAGTGGATGACCTCAAAACTCCTCTCTCAGAGTTAGAGAAAATCTAATTAAAAGAAGTTAAAAAGAAATCAGAGAGCTAAAGTGAATCTTTTCTAGAAACTAGGCATAGACCAGCACCTGAAACTATATAACAATAGAAAGTCAAAATGGGATAAGTGATTTAGGCATAAAATGTGATGTAATATGTAAATTTTGTATGTAGTAAGTTCATTTTTATTCAAATAAATTTATATAAAATTAAAATATCATAAGTAAATTATCATAAAATAAGTCATAAACAGAAAAATGTGTTTGTCATATTTATGGATAAGGGAAGAGTTTAATTCCAAAAATAGATTGAAGAGGTTATGGGAAGTAAAATACTTTTGATTGTATGAAATTAAGATCTTTTGTTCAAATAAAAACAATGTAGCCAAAATTAGAAGAAAAAAACATTTGAAGCATGTTTTTTTTTTCCTTTATTTCTCAAATATATCGGGAACTGAACCAAATTTATATATATAAAAAGAGTCATTCTCTTGTTGACAAATTATTAAAGGATAGGAATAAGCAAGTTTCAGAAGAAAAATATCACTTATCAATAGTCACATGAAAAAATGCTCTAAATCACTACTGAAAAGAGAAGTGCAAACTAAAAAAAAACTTTGAGATACTACCTCTCGCCTATATGATTAAATAATATGACAGAAAGGAAAATGGCAAATGTTTGGAGGAATGTGGAATGGTTGGACACTAATGCACCATTGGTGGAGTTATGAACTAGCCTAATTATTCTGGAGAATAATTTGAGACTATGCCAAAGGACAATCAAACTGTATGTGCCCTTTGAATAAAAAATATCACTACTATGTATGTATGAAAAATCAAGCAAAGAAAAAATAACATTGATAGAAAAATATTTGTAGTGACTTCTTTTGTGCTATTAACAAATTAAAAATAAAGGGTATGTTCATCAATGGGACAATACCTGAACAAGATATGTTATATTATTATGATAGAATACTGTTGTGCTTTAAGAAATGAGGCAGATGGTTTCACAAAAATCTGTGAAGACTATATGTAAAATGAACTGAGCACAAAAAGAAAATTATATACAGTAATAACAATATTGTAAAGATGATCATCTGTGAAATTCTAAGCTACTCTGATGAAGACAACAATCAAAGACAATTCCAAAGGACCTGTTATGAAAAACGTTCACATTAAAAAGAGAAATGATGATCTTTGAATGTAGATTGAAACATACTTTTAAAACTTTATTGTATTTATTTTATTTGTGTTTTCTTGCAACATACTAATATGGAAATATATTTGGAATTACCTCACATGCATAATCAAAATCAAATTGCTTGTCATTTTGAGGATGGAAGGCTGGAAGGTTGGGAGATATTTTGAAACTCAAAATTTGAAAAAATGATTGTTAATTTTCTTTTACATGTAATTGGGACATATTTAATGAAATAAATACAAACCATTTTTAAAGAAGGCTATTTTGTAGTCAAATGTCAATTTTTTTTTGTTTCCTTTTCTTCATGTAAATGTGAAAACTTTGTAAGCCTTTAGGCTCTCTACAGAGAACTAGTAGCAGTGACCAGAGTGAATTTTTTGTCTGATATTTTCCCAAGGGTCTCAGTCTGGCAGTCATCCAAATACCTCTCAGATTCCATTTGGAATGATATTGCGGCTGATTTTATTGTTTGCAGCTTATATCCAGCATTCTCTTATTAACTCAGGGAGAAATAGAGTCATCAGTCAAGTGAAGACCAAACACAGATCTCTTCAGAGGTTCAGTCCAAGCTTTTTAAGCAGTAGAATTTGTAAAGTAGTTGAGAGACTTCTTGCCAAAGGCTTTGTAGAATGGGCATGATTTAAAAAGGCTGTATAGTGGATAAGGTCCTAGACTTGCAGTCAGGGATTCCCACTTCATATACTTAGCAGCTGTGTGACCCTGACCAAGATAATTTACCTATTTGGACTTGATTTTCCTCATCTATAAAATATGGACATTGGACTTGATGACCACTAAGGACCCATTCTGCTATAAATCTGTGATTTTATCAGAGGAAAAACTTATCAAGTCAAGTCATCCCATCAAATCTCTGTGACTGTCTTTTTTCCATTTCTCTCTCTAACTGTATCTGCCTTTCTGTCTCTGCCTCTTCCACTCTCATAATCTTTTAATTTATTCCTTTCTGTTTTCTATTCCTAACTCTTTGGGCTTCTTTCTCCACTATGATCCAGTACACTTCTTACTCTGAAAGATCTTTCTTCCTGTGAGTCCCCTTCTTCTGATTAGTGTTTTTGGAACCTCTGTCTCAAGTAAAGTTCTCTGAGTTAGCCGTGAACACTTCTTCATTCTTCTCTAGGCTTCTCTACTCCCAATTTCTTTCTCTAACATGCTTCCCCATCAGGATCTTTTGTACTCCCCATATCCTCTTTCTAGCTTCCTTTTATATGTTGTTTTCCCTCATTAGAATATAAGCTCTTTGAGGGGAAATATTGTCTTTTTAGTTGTATTTTTATTCCCATAACTTTGTATTGTGCTGGGAAAATAGCAATTGTTTAAATATGTTAGATGCCACAGTGGATAGAGTGCTGGGTCTGAAATCAGAAAGGTTCATCTTTGTGATTTCAAATCTGGCCTCTGACACTTATATGCACCTGTGGGCAAGTCATTTAACCTCTGTTTGCCTTAAGCCACTGGAGAAAGAAATGGTAAACCATTCCGGTATCTTTGCCAGAAAACAAAACAAAATAAAACAAAACAAAACAAAACATTATGGTGTACAGGATCATGAAGAATCAGAAAAGACTGAACAACAAGCTTAAAAATTCAACAAAACAAGACAACTAGATGGTGAAGTGGAAGACTTATCTTGTGTTCATATCTACCCTCAGACACCGACTAGTTGTCTGATCTGATCTGACAAATCTACTCTGAGCAAATCGCTCTGTTTGCTTCAGTTTCCTCGTGTGTAAAATGTCTTAGAGAAGGAAATAGCAAGCTCTTTCAGTATCTTTGACCAAAAAAAAGCCAAATTAGGCCACAAAGAGTTGGACACAACTGAAACAACCAAACAACAAAAATTGCTTATTGACTTGACTTACAGATGTGTGTATAATTCTAAAACTTGTGTATGGTCTAGTTTCTCAGAAATATTTTGTTTTGCATTAAAGGTGAGTGATGTGAAACAGTGGGAAAAGCATTGATAGGAAATCCTGAGTTCAAATATTATTTCTAAAGCATGCTGCTCTTGTGACTTTGGCTAAATATCCTTTCTGGACCTCAGTTTCTTCACCTGTGAAGTGATGGGGTTGGATTATATGGCCTCTGAGGTCATCTCCAGTTCCAAAACTATGATATTATGATTTTTTTAAATAAAAAGATTTGTTAGTGAGGCTTATTAGTGATAATACTGGAAAAGTTCAGTCTTTCATTAAATACTTCTTCCAGCACATTAGCTTAGGAATCTGAGAAAATAAATGTCTGTGGATTATCTGAGTATTTCTTAAGTACCTAGCTAGAGCCAACCTCAGCCAAAACTGGAAGGTGAAATAAGTTTTTGCTGCTTTCTTTCTGGTCTTATTTTTTTACATCTGGGGCCCTTAACTCTTTCTTCCCTAACTTCCCCCAACCTTGGACACATGTCCAATTCCTGCGAAGTTGTTAAATGAAAGCTAAGACTTTGGCCAATAAGAAATTAATAAGCATCCTTTTCCTTAATATGGGATTCTTGAGAAACATAAGTCTTCAAGTCTTAATTAAAGGACTTTAGATAGTTTCTTCTTTACAGTTATATTGATCGTTTTTGAGGTATTCTTGGCAAAAATATTAGAGTAGTTTACCATTTGCTTCTCTAGCTCATTTTACAGATGAAGAAATTGAGGCAAACAGGGTTAAGTGAGTTGTCCAGGATCACACAGCTAGTAAGTGTCTGAGGCCAAATTTGACCTCCAGAAGATTAAGTCTTTCTGACTCAATGCCCAGCACTTTATCCTCTTTACAATCTAGCTTTATACATATGTATGCATATATATGTCACATTTTTCCTCAGGTAACCTTAACTCTGTGACTATGAGCAAGTCACTGAAACTCTATTTGTTCATCAGTAAAATAGGATTGTAGATTAGAAATGGAAGGGGCTTTAGAGGCCATCGAGTCCAAATTCCTCATTTTGTAGAGTAAAAGACCCCAGGATTAAACAACTAATAAATATATTAGGCAGATTAAACAGAATTCTTCTTGAATCCAAATCTAGAATTTTATCTACACCACCTCCCTCTCTGGATTGTGAGGAAAACACTTTGCAAAACAAAATATAATATAAATGTGACTATTTCATACATCTCTTCAATTGTTCCTTACAAAAATCATGTCATGTGCTTGAATCATGTACATTTTAGACACAAAGAAACTGATGCTCATGAAAATGCTTCAAGGATTCCTAACTAATAAAGTAACAAAAAAAAGTCTTGATTTCATGTCTTTTGACTCCAAATTCAAGTTCTTTCTGCTATTTCCCACCACTTGACTATTTATGTGCCTTCACATGTCCACTTCTACCCTTAAAGATTTTGTTTGATTCAAATGTAGTTATTTGTTTACCGTATAACCATTTCCTATGTTTGCCTGGGAAGGACGTGGGGGGGAAAGATGCACAGTGGGCAAAGTGTGACTTTGATGTCCCCCCCAGCTCCCCACTATACGCTCCCACCTTTGGCTGCCCACCTAAGGTAAGATCCTTTCCTGGCTTTGCTCCTTCTTTCCAAGCCTACATGGTCTGGTCTATCCATCATTTCTTCTCAGCATTGCTCAGTGTTATGTGACAGGTGGCTAATATGATATACTAATCTAGATTGATGTACTAATGTGTACTGGGTACTAATGTGTTTTCCATTCTCAGAGAGATGGATATCTTAATGAAGGCTGTCTGGAGAAAATTTCTTAACTCAGGAAAGTGGTGGAAATTTCAAACACCCTAGCAGAGCAATTAGGAAGGAATCCTTGGTTAGAGGGGCTTTAATGCATCGCATCCCTTACCCTCAACTCAGTCATTAGCAAGCTACAAGCTGCTGCAATGCACATCAGGCTACCCTTTGTGGCATGTGTCTGTACATGTAGATATATGTGTGTTTGTCATGACTACCTTTTGTGAGTTTCCTTTTATATCGTTCTCACACCCTGGAATCTCTTCAAGACCCCATTTGCATTTTTTTTGTCATTTCCTTCTCCAGATCACTTTACAGTTGAAGAAACTGAGGCATATAGGGTTAAATGACAAGCTCAGGGTCATACAAATTGAGACTGGATTTGATCTGGAATCTTCCTAATTCCAGATCTGGTGCTCTGTCCACTGCATCACCTAGCTACCCTTATATATACACACGCATTTTGTACAGTAGATAGAGCATGAAGCTGGGAGTCATGAAGACTCAACTTCAAGAATTCAAATAAGGCTTCAGACACTTACCAGCTGTGTGACCCTGGGCAAGTCACTTAACCCTGTTTGCTTCAGTTTCCTCATCTGTAAAATATGCTAGAGATTGAAAAATGCAAATCATTTCAGTATTGCGGCCAACAAAACTCCAAAAAGAGTCATGAAAAGGTGGATACAACTGAAAAGCAACCCAATAATAGCATTTATGCACATAGTCATGTGCATATTTTTTTGCAGGCATACATGTAAAATACATGGGTGTATGTTCTCCCTCCAGTCAGAGTGTGGCAACTTAATGGCAAGGTCTATAGGGATTGTGACCTTATTCTTTTTTTTCTCTAATCTTCTACCTCATGGTACTTACTATAATGATCTGCCCACATTAGATGATATCACCTGACTATAGTTCCAGGGGGAAATTTGATGATAGCAGTGCCTTTTTAAGAATTCTTATTGCCTTTTTTTTTTTTTGGTTTAAGATTGTCCCAAATCTGACAGAAGCTTCAGAATCCTATTTAGAAATTATATCAGAATCTTTAATTTTACAAATTATTAATTTTCCTTCTACATGTTCTTTCAGCAAACCCCTGTGTATTTATTATGGAGAATAATTCACTTGAGCAGAAATCACTTGACCCAAATTTCAATGATTTAATAGCTCATTTAATGAACTAGCCTGAAGCAGACACCACAATTTGTAGGAGATGCTGCTATTCCTGTGCTTACCCATTGGTTCTGTCATATATACCTTAATTTGAAAATAAAAAGATACAAGTGAGACCAAATATCTTGGTGGTTGTTGTGGCTACTTATCAAGACAGAGCTCATTTCATAATATTATAAATTTAACATTTAGGTAGGACCTTGAAGGTCATCTAGTCCAACCTCTCTCATTTTGCAAAAGTGGAAACTGAGGACTTAGAGAATATGTGTCCTATCTAATTCAAAATGATACAGAGATCTATTATTAAAGGAGGTTCCCAATCACGTCCACTATCAGAAATACAAAATAAAAATTGTATTCAACTAATGTTCAAAAATGAAGTCAGATTGACCCTATAACATTTAGTTTTACTCCCATCAGTGATACCATGGTTAGTAATATACCAATAAGATTAAGCTTTTCATATTAAAATAGTCTATTTTGGTGACCTGTTTCTGTTTTTAATAAGTTCTTGGTTTTGAGAATATCTTAAGTACTGTAAATATGTTGGAGGAATACATTCATTTTAAAAGATATTTTGGCAGGGGATGTAATTTATTTCATCTTTTTTTAGCATATGTATTCTAGCTCATGTAATTTTGCTCTTTCAAAAGGAGAAAATACCTTCATTTTAAAGATTCTACGTATGATTTAAAAATTTTTATTCTGTGCCTTATGACCTTCAGTCAATCAAATCACATTATATTAAAACACTGGAAATATTGTGTTGAAAGTGGAAGGGGAATGAAAAAACAATTTTGTTAGTATAATTTAGATCCTAGTTAAAAATATGCTCCACTTATCCAGGACTCTCACCTGTCCAATGGCAATCTCATCTGTTTAGTTCAAATGGCATAGCCCATAAATAAATAAAAAATCTTACAGTATATTCAAAAAGGCTATACTAATTTGAGTGTGCTCTGCTTATAGGAGAATTCTTCAGGCCTTCACTGGAAGCCTTTTTTGTTCTTATTTTAGAAACCATTCTAATAAGTTTAGATACTTGGTTTTCCAGTGTTCCACAGATTAGAGTTAACGACTTAGAAGTGGGACATGGTTAACTGCTAAAGGCAGACCCACTGACAGCAGCAAGTGCTGACAGCAAGTTGGGTGATTTAGAAAAGAGAGAAAAAGTTAAAAAAGCAGACATTAGAATTAAAGAAGTGTAGCAACCTAGAACTGTTTAACATAGGAGGAAGTGGGCCCACATAATTAGATAGTCCTTGGAAAAGAAAGACAGTATAATAGAATAGAAATATGGTGGGCAAATGTAGCCCTGCCATTTATAAGCTGTATAATGTTAGGCCAAGTCACAAAACCTCTCTAATCTTTAGCTTCCTTGTTAATAAAATAAGAAGAGATAGGGTAGGGGCTCAGGGTTTGGTGCAGTGGGCATTGGGATGAATCAAATGGCTTCGATGGTATATTCCAGCTATAATACCACGATCGTGAATTAGATTATTACAACAGAGTTAACATAATGGCATTTATAACATTATCTTTAAATCAAGAGTTAAGATTGCATTCAGTGCCTTTTGTTTGAAAAAGCAGAGATGTATGCTATAAAAATATTTACATTCATTTTGATTGAAATAAAAAGAAATTTTGGCACCAATAGTATTAGTCATATGGATAATTAACTGATGTGGAATGGCTCATTCTTTATTAATGCAGGATAAGTGAGGAGCTACTACATTTTTTAAATGTGTTTTTTTAAATGTTCACTTAGTAAATAACAAACAAAATGAAAATCAAAAAATGCATTCAATCAGTGGATTATTCATTCCAAAATATAGTTTCAATCAACTTTTTCACTAAATTGATTGACTTTTAAAGGCAGATTAATAAATTGATAGATACAGCCTAAACTACTGGATTTTAAAAACACCATGAATGGCAAATGATACTCTTGATATCATGAGAGTTTATATGGTTTAGAATCTAATATCCTAGATTTATTTAAAAATTCATTCTCATTTATTTGTGATTGTAAAGAATACAGAGTACTTCCTAGTCATAATATTTTCTTTGTAATCATTTTATATGTCCCTCTATATTTATTCAGAATATTTCATTTGTAGTCTTTTATGTGGCTGAGCTCTGTTTATTTTTTATCCAGTGAGGGCTGTTGTGAGCTCCTGCATTAAATTTGTATTTATCTTCTTAACAATAAGACACTTTACTCAGTAGATTACCGGTGTACTAGAGGAATTGTCAAACTCTAGCATGCTGGACAATCAACAAGCCTTTATTAAGTATTCAATATACTCTGTGCCAGACACTGCTCTAGGAGTGCCGAGAATACAAATATAGAAATGAAATACTTCCTGCCCTCAAGGACCTTACATTCAATTGGAAGTAAAAACATTCATGTAAAAAAATAATATATACAAAAAAGTAGGGCTTTTTCAGTAAGGGAAAAGTGGAGAGTGTAATTAGGAAAAGTCTCCTGAAGGAAATATTCCTTGAACTAAACTTTGATTTGAGTTATTTGAGTTATAAGAGGCATAGGTATAAAAAATCCCATTCCAGATATGGGGAGATGGAATATTATGTTCAAAGAAGATGAAGAAGGACAGTCTATTGAAAGCATGAAGAGGAATAATATACAATAAGTTTGGAATGATAGATTGGAGTCAGATTAAAAAGGACTTCAAATACCCTACAGAGGTGTTTGTGTTTGATTCTAGAAGCAGTAGGGAGACCCTAGAGCTAACTGAGCAATGAAATGACAGGTTTATTAAATCTGTGGTTTACTAAAATCACTTTGGTAGCTCTATGGAGGATAGATTGAGGAGGAAGAAGACTGGAGGCAGAGAGAACATTTGTGAGGCTGAAATAGGAGTAAGAGGGAAATTGGTGAGAGCCTGAATTAGGATTCATCACAAAAGATTTGAGGAGATAATCAGATGACATGAGCTTTGCACTCTAGATGTGAATGTTTATTCTAGTCACTAAATCTCTCTGAACCTGAATTTCCTCATCTATTGAAAAAGTCAGACTAGATGACCTGTAAGGTCCTTTCCAAATTTAAAATGCTATGATTCTATGAATGATGTCCTTTTTTCCTTAATAGGAACTATGCCTATTATGTTTACTGCCTTTTTAAGTTAATGATATGAAATTGGAAACTGCCATGTATTAACAAAATTTTCATGACATACTGGCAAAGAGAGGAGGGGCAGGAGGGAGGGAGGAAGATTGTAAGGGAAAGAAAAGAAAGAAGGAAGAGCAAAAGGAAGAAAAGAAAAAAGAAAAAGAAAATATTGAGAATATGACTTCAATCAAGTATGAAGAGTAAAGGAAATTTTACATTGAGTTGTAAAGAGGGCTCATTGATATTTCTTACTGTGCCCTAGTTTCTCATTCATACTCACATCCCATATTCAGTCTGTTAGTCTTATTTCTACCTTAACAAAAATCTCCCAAATATGTCCCCTTCTTTCCAAACATAGATCACAGAAATGCAATAATTCATGTTTCATTGATCATACTATATCATATTTGTGTTAGTATATGTGTATGTGAATCAGTTTTGTTTCAAAACTAGAGACAATATAATCTCAAGAACAATTAACTCAAATATACACATCCAAATAAAATATATATGTTTCCAGGAATGAACATGTAATGGAGTAAACACTACACCAGAAAAAAAATTAAACATTCATTAGTCTTAAGGAACATCTTTCAGAAATCCTATAAACTAATTTATCTAGCTTTTCCTGAATTGAATTTTTCTAGCCCTGGTGTTTCTCCCCTAATAGGTAGATACAGAGGTGGGGAGCCAATTGTTATCTTCTCTCTCCAGCTCTGTCTGTTTGAATGTTTAACTATCTTTTTTTTTTCGAAATAGGCAGAAGTTCAAGAGAGTTTGGACTTCATCTCAGCTTTATCAGCTCTAAACTGAGCTGAAGTTACTGCTTTTGAAGGAAGGTGCTGTTAATTTCTTTACTTTCCCTCTGCACCTTCATAGCCAAATTGAGTTGTACTTAGAAACTTTCATACTACTATTAAAAGCAGAAATCTCCATTCCTGATACCAACATTCTCAATTTTTACTACAGGGGTTCCTGCTTCAAGTATAGTATTTAGCAGCTACTCCCTACAGTAGGACATTGCAGTTTCCAGGTTCCTAAATATAGGACCATAGCTCTTTAATCTAGAATAAGTATTACTATCCCAAAAAGTGCATTGTCCTTTTAAAATCACCTTCTAAATCAGTGGTTCCCAAAATTTTTTGGTCTACCTTTTCCAGAAAAAATATTCCTTAGCACCCCGTCACATACTATCACCACCCCCAAAGGCACCTGTGGGCATCACCACCCCCTGGATTGCTGCAGCACCCATGGGGTGGGGGGTTGGCACCCACTTTGGGAATCACTGTTCTAAGTGAATGAGCTGAGTCTAGTATCTGTGATCCTATCATTTATTGTTTTGTTATTTAGTAGAGTTCTCAAATTTAAGTGTAGAAATACAGTTTTATACTCCTTCAAACTAATCATATAGAGTTTATGGATAATAAATATACAGAACATCAACCAGGGGTATTGGTCAGTCAATAAGGATTTCATAAGCACCTATATGTTAAGCACTAATGATATGAGTGACAAAACACAGTCTCTGTTTTCTTTTCTTTTCTTTTTTTTTTAATCCTTACCTTCTGTATGAAAATCCATACTAAGTATGGGTCCCAAGGCAGAACGATGCTAAGAACTAGGCAATTTGGATAAAGTAACTTGTCCATGGTCACCCAAATCTGAACCCAGGACCTCCCATCTCCCAGCCTGGCTCTCTATCCTCTGCAACACCTAGTTGCCCCCAGTCTCTATGTTTAAGGAGATCACAATCTGATGGAGGAGAAAGCATAAAAATAATGATGTATAAACAAAATACAGAACCAATAGGGGATAATCAGCACAGGAAATGTACAAGTATCAAAAGGGATTAGAAAGAGCTTCTTGTAGAAAGAAAGATTTTAGCTATGACTTTAAAAAAGCCAAGGAACCCAGAGGCAGAGATGAGGAAAGAGGGCATTCCAGGCATGAGGGATAACAACCCATGAAAATTCCTAGATTTGGGAGATAAGAAATAGAATATCTTGTCTGAGGAACAGCAAGGAGACCAGGATCATAGATTAAAGAGTATATTGTGAGAATATTAAGTATAAGAAAACTGAAAAGGTGCTAATATGGGGGAAGGATAAATTATGAATGGCTTCCAATACCAAACAGAGAATTTTTTATTTGATCCTGGAGGTGAAAATAAACAAATAGAGTTTCTTAATTATGGAGTAATCTGGTCTAACTTGTGTGTTTGAAGAAAATTATTTTGGTGACCAAGTGAACTGGTGATTTGGTGAACTGGAATGGGGAGACATTTGTGGCAGGAAGACTAATCAGATAGTCATTGCAATAGTCTTGGTGTGAGGAGAAGAGGGTCTATTCGAGGTTGGTGGCAAACAATGGCAACAGATTGAGAGGGCCAGAAGTTGAAGATGACATCTAGATTGTGAGCCTAGGAAAAATAGTGGAAAGATAGTGGAACTTTCATAGTAATAGGAAACTTTCAAGGTGGGAGAACTTGAGAGGAGAAAGATTGTTATTTCAGTTTTGTACATTAAATTTAGAATTTTCAAACTCATGAGATTACAGGGAAGGGTGTTTGTTAGAAGGCACCTGAAATACATCTATACAAATGATACAAGTATATATAAGTGTGTCTGTATATATATATATATATAAACAATCCTATATGCTCTCCTTGGAGTTTCTTAATTTTTTAATTATTTCCCAGAAAGGCAAAGCAATACAAGTGACAGTTCTAAAAAATAGCTTTCTCTGAGATATCATGTTGTTTCAATATGATTTTATACTCAGAAGCTTAATGGTAGCTACTTTTCCCCCAAAATGTATCCCCTTAGGATAATTAATTGATTTAGAATATTTTTCTAAGGTTAAATGATTCATGTTCTTTCCCTCCCCTCCCCCCAGCCAGAATCATTCCACTGGGTTTTACATATGTCATTGATCAAGACCTATTTCCATATTATTAATATTTGCATTAGAGTAATCACTTAGAGTCTACATCCTCAATCATATCCCCCTAGACCCATGTGATCAAGCAGTTGCTTTTCTTCTGTNTATATATGTATATATATATATATATATATATATATATAAACAATCCTATATGCTCTCCTTGGAGTTTCTTAATTTTTTAATTATTTCCCAGAAAGGCAAAGCAATACAAGTGACAGTTCTAAAAAATAGCTTTCTCTGAGATATCATGTTGTTTCAATATGATTTTATACTCAGAAGCTTAATGGTAGCTACTTTTCCCCCAAAATGTATCCCCTTAGGATAATTAATTGATTTAGAATATTTTTCTAAGGTTAAATGATTCATGTTCTTTCCCTCCCCTCCCCCCAGCCAGAATCATTCCACTGGGTTTTACATATGTCATTGATCAAGACCTATTTCCATATTATTAATATTTGCATTAGAGTAATCACTTAGAGTCTACATCCTCAATCATATCCCCCTAGACCCATGTGATCAAGCAGTTGCTTTTCTTCTGTGTTTCTACTTCCACAATTCTTTCTCTGGATGTGAATAGTGTTCTTTCTGATAAGTCTCTCAGAATTGTCCTCGGTCATTGCATTGCTGTTAGTACAGAAGTCCATTACATTCTATTTTACCACAAAGTATCCATCTCTGTATACAATGTTCTTCTGATTCTGCTCCTTTCACTCTGCATCAATTCTCGGAGGTCATTCCAGTTCACATGGAATTCCTCCAGTTCATTATTCCTTCGAGCACAATAGTATTCCATCACCAATAGATACCACAGTTTGTTCAGCCATTCCCCAATCAAAGGCCATCCCTTCATTTTCCAATTTTTTGCCATCACAAAGAGCATAACTATGAATATTTTGTGCAAGTCTTTTTCCTTATGATTTCTTTGGGGTACAACCCATGTGGGGGGGGAGTTTAAGAGTTAGAAGCTCTCCTCAGGTAAAAGCCTAATTAATGTCTAAGAGGAAAAACACTCGGGCTTCCAAGGCAGGCAGAGTAGCTAGTAAGGACTGTTCCCAATGAAAAAGAAGTGGGGGTTATACTTCCCAAGTCTCTGGAGCTCCAGGAATGGCCAGAATCCTAAAGCTGCATCTGGGATCAGTGGCAGCAGCTTTAACAGGAGTAACTGGAGTTTCCTTCCCAGGGAGGGGCAGGTAGGAGTTCTCAGAGAAGTCTGCATTGGCATCCAAGGAAATCACAAAGGCAAGAATAAGCAGCTGGAGCTATCAGCAGCAGAAAAGTAATTTTTCCCTATTCCCAAAAAGCCACTCAAAGGAAAGTAGCAGAGTGGCCAAGGAAAACAGGAAAAAGAGGGAAAAAACGAAAACAAAACCAAAAACACAAAAACAGCAGAAGCAGGTCAGCAGAGAGAGTTTAGAGTTCTCTCAGAGTTCTGCCTGTGGGGGCAGGGCAGAAGAAATGTGGCTTGCTAGGCTATCTGAATAAATTGAAAGTTTGTTCTCCACTTCAGGTGGTTGCCAAAATTGTAAGAAATAAAATTAATATAAAGTGATTGCTTTAAAAATATTATGGGTTTTTTTAAAAGATTTATTAGTAGCCATTAGAAAATGAAGCCATGTGCCATACTGGATAAGTTAGTTTAAAAGACTCATGCTGTTACCTCCTCTCCCCATGGCTGAGAGGACAACAAGAGAGCCAAGAGAGAATGCAAATCCAGCCACTCAATTTTATCCTCCTCTCTATGTCATCACGTAACTGTCTGTGTCATCATGTAACAACAGGAATTCAGTGGGCTCACAGGAAATGTAGTTCAGAGACCTCAAAATTTCCAATAACAAACCTTGAAACTGGTTCCTATATATCTATGTCTGTCCTGAGTATGTGTCCCTAATCCCTCAACTGTGTCTTGAACTGATCTCCAAATTCTGGATGGAATGGTGGATGAAACTCAAATATGGCTGAGTAACTCTGGCAAATTGGGTGGGTGGAAAGTATGGAGGGGAGGAGAGAAAAATCCTCTTTCTCATTCAAAGAGGTTAAGAGCTTGGTTCTTTCCCTCAACTATTGACTTCTGCTTCACTCATTTAAACTGAGTAATCATTCTGATATTCTACAGGGCTTAACTATTTAAAGCCCCTTGAGCATGTCAATTTTTTTGGATGGGATGGAGGGAAGGAAGAAGAGAGAGAGAGAGAGATTCTTACACTTCGTAAAAGAATCAATAAATGTTTTTTTAATCTTTTTTTATCATATTAGTATATAGCTGTGACTACATCAACAAAAGGGGAAGAAAGAGAGTGAAGGGAATCAGTCTCCATTCTCTATGCATGGAAGAGATAATTTTTAAAAAGCAAGGAAAATAAATCATGAACAATATACTTACTCCAGACAGTATTGAGAGGACATCCATATATACCAACCCATATGCCTATGTTCTTATATTTATATAAATCTTGATATAAATCTAGGATTAACTAGACAAATATTAAGAGTATCTTTGCTAAATATATCAGAAAGGAATTGCCAAACTTTTACGACTGATCTTTGCCAATAATTCAGTTTTTTTAAGTGATCAAAAAGTGTAGAGAATAAAAGATCCCACTGTGTTTATTAAAAGACACAGTAGGTTGCTAGTGAAAAATGCATTTGACTTAGGAGAGCAAAAATACAGCCTTAAAGACTCTTCTAACAGTAAATAACTCTTACATATGATAAAATTATTCAAGATTCTTTCATATATCCAACCCCAAATATAAGGCTTTCAATGATTCTTTGTTAGCACGAAGTTAGGTAAAAAGCAGCAGCAATTACATTTGCTGAAAGCATTCAGAAAAAACAAAAAAAGATGCCTTGTTTCTGATTTTCTGGAAGGGAGGGCTATTTGTTGGGTTTTGTTCTGTTGTCTCTTGATTTCTTAGAAAAATTTACTTAAAAAACAAACTCCAACTATGTCTTGGCTAATAGAAAAGTGAAGGAAAAAAAGATTTTTCTTCTTTTATTTAATTAAATTTTCCTTTTTGTTGTGAACTTAACTATCTTCAACAAACAGAATCATTTCAATAATAAAGAAGGATGATAGAGAAACTCATATAAGAAACTTTCAACCTCCATTAGAGGACTATTACTTTTTTAATAGACACCTTTTTTGTTAAAGATATTTTATTTTACTTATTACATGTAATAACAAGTTTCCACATAAGTTTTCCAAAATTACATGATCCAAGTTGTTCTCTCTCCCTCCATTCCCTCTCCCTTCCTGGAGCTTGCAAGCAGTTTTATCTGGGTTATATAGATATAGATAAATAGATAGACAGATAGATGTGTGCATGTATGTATATATGTGTATATATGTATTATTATGAAAGCATATTTCCATATTGTTAATTTTTATAAGAGAATAATCATATGAAACCCAAATCCCAAAATAAACACCCAGATAAATATAAGTGAAAAATCATAGGTTTGATCTGCATTCTTACTCCAACAGTTCTTTCTCTTGACAGGAATATCATTCTTTGTTATAAGTCCCTCAGAATTGTCCTGGATCATTCATTATATTGGTGAGAGTAGCTAAGTCTTTCACAGTTGATCATTCCACACTATTACTATTACTGCGTACAATGTTCCCCTGGCTCTTCTTATTTCACCCTGCATCAGTTCATATAGATCTTTCCAGTTCTTTCTGAAATCATTCTGTTCATCATTTCTTACAGTACAACTGTATTCCATCACCATCATCTACCACAATTTCCTTTCCCCAATTGATGGACATCTTTTCATTGTTTACCACCACAAAAAACTGCTTAAATTTTTTTTTTTGTATAAAGTTGGTCCTTTGCCCCTTTTGTGAGTAGTGATATTACAGGATAAAAGGGTACACATTGTTTTATAGCCCTTTGAGCATAGTTCCAAATTGCCCTGTAGAATGGTTAGAACCATTTAAAACTCCACTAGTAATGCATTAGTGTTCCAATTTTGCCACATCCCTTTAAACATTTATCTCTTTCTTTTATTGGTCAATCTGATAGGTGTAAGGTAGTACTACAAACTTGTTTTAATTTTGATTTCTTTAATCAAGAATCATTTAGAACTTTTTTTTTTCATTTAATTATTGCTAGCTTTGATCTCTTCATCTGAAAACTGCTTATTTATATCGTTTAACCATTTGTCAGTTGGGGGATGGCTTTTAGTCTTTTAAATTTAACTTTGGCTTTATTTTTTATTTTGAAATCCATGTTCTCTCCCTCTCTTTCTCCCCTCTCTCCTTCTGAGACAGCAGATAATATTAAATAGGTTATATATGTGCTTATCATGCAATGCATATTTCCATGTTTGTCATGATGTGAAAGAAGACACATATCACTTAGACAGGGGACTATCACTTTTCAGTGCTAGACATTGCCTCTCTCATTCCAAACTAAGAGCACATCAACTTTTGCTTTTGTTTTTAGATAACAGCTAAATGGTCAGTTAAACTAAAATTAAATGTTCTTCATCAGCTCTCTGAAATTTAGGTAAATCATACAATGTCTCAGGAGCTCCAAAATGGAAACAGGGACAGAATGCTTTCCAGAAATATCTGTGGTTCTGAAAGCAGTCATCCACTTTTGTTTTTGTATCACCCATGCCTTGCACAGCATTTGGCACAAATTGGATGCATAATAAATGATCATTGAATGAATGCCTGAATCATTGGAATGGGTAATAGAAACATCTTTCCTTATTTGAGAATACTCCTCTTTACAGAAGTGTAATACCCAGCAGGTCTAAAGACTTCACTGAGGAAAATATTTTAAATGAGAGCTGGCTATCTTGAGAATTCCTAGCCCCATTCCTTCCCTTCTGCCCCAAATTCCCAACAGAAGCATATTATTGAGAGATTATGAGAGAAGGAAAGAAAGAAAGAAAAGGAAAGAAAGAAAGAAAGAAAAAGAAAGAAAGAAAGCCTACCCAACAGTTTCCAATTGGCTGAGTTTCAATTTTTGAAGAAAATCCACTGTGGCAATAGTTATTTTGGAGGATACACATTTAGCCAAAAATCTTTTCCTTTGTAACTCTCCTTAGTTTATATAATCATATTAAAAAATTCTCCATGTGTAAGGGCAGGAAAGACTGTAAAACATAACCTGAAAAAGAAAAAGGGCCCTGAAGATCACTAACCAGTCGCTTTGCTGCATTCTTTTTCTATTTATGAGCAGAATTATAGCAGCTAAGCTCTTTTCTCAATTGCTTTTCGAAGAAGTATGTAAGAAATCAGGAATAAATTGTACAGAAAAAAGACAAAACAAGGATATTTTTTTAACATACATTCCACCTGAACTTACCAGTGGCTTTACTTTTTACTTTTTTGAACATTTTTTCCCCCAAAATATTCTCAACTGTTTCTAATAGAAAGGGAAGTAGACAGCAACATTTTGACCTTTAATCATGATACTAATACCCGCAAAGATCCAGAATCTTTGAGGCCACAGAACTTTAACTCCTTTTCCTGATCTTCCTTTAGGGAATAGCATATTCCATGCTGAGAAGGGAAGTTGCCTTTAATTGTCTGAAAACATAGAAAAGTAAAGACCTTTGACCTAAATCTGCTGCTAGGGCTAAAGCCAGGGCTGTGACTGGCAACCATAAAGATAGCACATGAATCCTAGCCTTTTACCAGGACGTATCTCAGCTCTGACAACATTTTCTTTTCAGTTTACCTTGAGAAATACACATTGCTTTGGTGCATTGAGAAGTAAATACTCAAATTTACCCCTTGTTCACAGGCCAAATTTGGATACTTTTAATGGTCTAGATATTATGAGATTTTGATTACCCAAAAATCCATATACAAATTATTGTGTGACATAGAAACCACCATTCCACATTTTAGCTTTGATACTTTAATTTGATGAGACCATATGTGACTCACTCAATCAAAAGATCTTTGACCTGGTGTGAAAAAGGTTATCAAATTAGAATGAGAGCAAACAAGAATGTATTTTGATAACCCAAGAGAAAGATCACACTCTAAGAGTCAACTATAATTTATTGAGTTGTGTGGAGTCTGAATTCCAGAATCTGGAGTAAATGTGACTGAGGGCTGGGGAGGAATTTTTTGGGTGAGTGAGTTGGAGGACAAGCAGGAAGAGAACTTGATTTTAGTGTACCTCCTTTCTGCTGCCTCTACCCCTTTCACTGAGGGGAATGCTTCAGCTTATAATGATTCAGAAAATGTTTATTTCCCATCATCTCATCAGTGTCCTAAATGGTGTGCCTGGATTGACGGGTAGTAGTACATACGTTGGGAACCAAGAATAAGGATAGATACATACTCTGTGCTTAATGAGGGCTTCTTGAAAATGAGAGAAAAGAACTTCCCATCACCAAGATTTTAACACTTTGCCACATATGCTTTTTAAACCCGAGTAATTTTTCTTGATCTGTATATACTTATAGAAAGACATGTCACAAACATTTGGGTAGGGGATGAATGGAGATATTTTGTACATCTATTCCTATTGTATCATCTTAGTACATTTCCCTTTCTAAAAGCCACTTAAGACTTATTGAATTGATTTTCAATTGAGAATTTTATTGAGAAACAAACCAATGGGGTCTTGAGCCCATGGCATTAGAGAATCATTCCTAACCCCTCAGGAGAAGTCTTACAACCCTTAGGAGAGACATAACCAGTCAAATTCTGAGAATTCAAGCCATTTATGAGAATGAGAGTTGTGATAAGAATGATCAGATTTTACATGGGCTCCATAAATACTGTATTTTAAGCAAATGGCAAGAAGGCACTGCAAGAAGCCAGAATAATTTTGGCACAGCAGATGTTTCACAGCACTGTGTGTTTTATATTTCTAGCCAATCAATAATCCAAGGATGCAAATACATGCAAGAAACTTGCCATTAATGTAGTATGTAGAGGTTGTTTCAAAAAGTGAAGAAGTGAAGAATTTTATATGCTATCTGATCATAGATTCAGAGCTGAAAGGGACCTCAGAGGAAGTTTAGTACCAGCATCATAAAATACAGATGGCGAAACTGAGGGAAGTAAAGTTATTTGTACAAGATTAACCAAGTAGAAGGATCTGGGGCAAAATTTCAAATTATATCCTATGACTCAATTGACTGTACCATACAATCTACTTAGGGGAGTTGATTGGGAAGATAGATTGTCCTGGATCACCTGGAAGGCTAGTTGAACTGCATTCACTAATGAAGAGGGGGGAAATTTTTAGCAAAGCTTAATATACCTGGGTTAGGGATTCTATTTGGAGCACCCAATGTAGCAGTCAAGTTCCCCATCTGTTACTAAAAGTGATGGATTGAAATGATGACCTAAGGGAAGCAATAATTCATATCCTTTTTCACCTTATCAGAATGTAGAAAGCCAAGACTTGAGATATAGATACCTGGTTTGTATTATTATTGACACAGCTATTATAGACTTTGTTTCAACAGCTTACTTAACCTTTTTGCTGTGTTCTGTTATGTTTGTCATATGTCATAGGAAGATTGTGAGGACAAGTACCTGTGTTTTTGAAAACCAGCAGTTATTTGGAACATGTTCCCAAATTGTCATTTATGTTTCATTATTCTTTTATAATTACTTTGCATTTTTTGCCCTCTTGTCAAGGAATGGGTTTTAGTATTAATTTTTAGCAATTCTCTGTATATCTGGAAAAATAGCTACTTATTGGTGATAATTGGTACAAATATTTTAAAATTCTTTCATTTTTTTATTTTGTCTTCTTTTATTTTATTAATATGAAACACCTTTAATTTTAAGTAATCAAAATACCTGCCTTTATCTTTTTTTTTCTATTCTTTTCTGGAAAAGAAAGATCATTTCCCCCTACTTACCAAAGTTGTGAAAGTTATATCCTCTTTTTTTTTCTAGTGATAAAAAATAGTATGTTGTTTAAATTCAGAGGTATGCTAGAGCCAGCTTAAACCAATTGACAAGAGTTTATTGTTAAATTTTCAATGTGTTATTTCCATCTCAGAAAGAGCAAACACTATAAATCAGGATTTGACTTATTGTATTGTTGATTGTCTAGACAGGGGAAGATGATAGAGAAAAGGTTAATAATGCAGATTAAATGTTAAAGTGCTATTCTTAGTCCCCCCATCTTCTTTAGAGAGTCAGTAAAGCATATACCAGAACACTTCTGCCTCTAATAATGTTTATCTAGTCAATTTGGTATTATTGTGGTATCTGGTGTAAGCTGTTGGCATAAACTCAATTTCTGCCAAACTGCCAAAACCTATCCAGCAGGTCTGGAAAGATGTATGGTTTAGGTGAGAAAGAAAGATGCAGAAGCTGGGAACTGTCAGTCCAATATGTTAGCTCATGACTGCTCCAAATAGTCTCTGAGTTTTCTTTATTTTATACATTTTTCCAAGAACAGTTTCTTACAAAGAACACTTGAAATCATAGCTGTATAGAAACACCAAGGTTAAAGAATTACCTCACTTACAATTTTTTTCACATGTATATTATGCCCAGATGAGACCATGCTCAAGTTTAAAGAAGGAGTCTTACTTTATCAAAATTCTGTTTTAGTACAAGTTTCCATACTTCAAAAGATATGTTAAAGAATAAGCCTTTAAAATTGTGAGGTGTATTTGGTCATGGGAAAGTATCTAAGTGAGAGTGGAATTTGCCTGAAGCTGCCATGCAGTGTCCTTGAGACGTCTGAAGCAGGGAAAAGAGATAAAAATGGCTTCTGCTAATTTCTGCTTTCTTGGCTGAGGGAAAAAATTGTTAACACATTAACTGCTGGTTTACTATAGGATACTTAGAGGCTTTCTATAAAACTAGAGTCTATCCTAATAACTAAATTAATATTCTTGCAATAATAAAAGGAGTCACAGAGAGGGATCAAATTTTTTAGATAAGCCATCCATTCTGTGGCCTGATTTTCAGGTCACAAATACCAGTGCGGGGCTTTGCCAAAACTGTGTTGATCTTGATGGGGTCCAGATAAGACATCGTATTAAAAGACCCTATTTATCTAAGTGGCTCCCGACACCAAACTACTCTTCATTCAGTTTTCTTATTAGTGCCTGTCAAAATGGGAGTCCTTACAAAAGAAATGTATGTACATGGATGTCTAAATCACTGGGTCACCACTTCTAATAGCTTTTGTATCTTACTTTTCCTCTTTTGTTGGGATACCTCTCTGATTTTTAACAGTAGCAAATCATATTTATTATAATGATCTTTTCATGTACTTTTTCATGTGATTTCATTTGATTATATATATATGTATATACTTAAATAAATATAAATTCCTCCAAATGAAATTTTTGTTTTTTTCTAATCATATAAAATATTTTCTTAGTAATTTAATGACAATTGTATAAAATATTTAAAATAATGTGAGTAAAACACTCAATTTTAATATCTAATGGCTCAAGCATTATCAGTGTGTGTCTTTTCAATGACTGAGGATAAATATGCATATTTTAAGTGAAATACCTCCTCTACCTAGAGAAGAATTGTTGAAAAGTAAATGACTAAATGAGGGGCAGGATTGAGTTAGAGTCAGTTTGAACTGGCTCCCAAAAGCTGATTTTTGAATTTTATGTGCCAATATTTGTATATTTTGGAAATTAGAAAACACTACAAATAAAGGCTTGGTTTATTGTTGTGTTGATTGTCTAGACTAAAGTGATGAAGAAATGTTAATAATGCATAATGAACTTATTACATTTTCTCCTCAGAGAGTCAGTTGTTAAACATTTGCTAATAAAGGAGTCAGTCTAGGGAAGCTAATGCCAGCTGAGGTAACCATAAAGAGGTAGAGGATAAGAGAAATGTCTCACCTGGGAAACTAGTGTGAAATCTTGTGTTGGAAGTTATTGGAGGCAGAGAGAGGTGAGAGACAGGATGAAGTTCTGCTAATGGATCTGAAACCAGCCAGTGCTCTGAACATGGTTGTTGTAGCCAGCAATAGCTCCAATAATCTGATGCCTGAAGCCAGATCCTAGACTTGGCCTGTCAAACCTGACACAGTAAGCAGAGGCAGCTGGGAGAAGTAATTGCACAGGGAGACAGAGCCTGACTGTGCATTCACCTGAGTACTAGAAGACCCTGCAGACAGGAGGGCCAACTCTGACCTTCCCGTGCCAGGAAGGCTGTTCAGAAGGCCTAAGACTGATATGATTGTTAAGATTAATAATGCTCTGAAGTCTGTTAGGGCTTCAGCATAGGATAGACCCTGCTTACAATTTAGTATTATTATTATTCAGGAGGAAATAAAGAAAAACAAACAGACAGATAGATAGACAAATAGCAGTTTAAGGCTCAAAGTATCAGGTTTCTACTTAGTAAGAGACAGAAAAAGAAGTCAGAGATTGAGTATGAGATCCAACACCAAACACCAATCCCAAACTGATGATAACTTGGTAGGACCAAAGAAGGCCTGCCTAAGTATCCAAGAGTGGCAGATTTGTCTGAGCTGAGCACATAATCCCAGACCAAGAATTGAAATTGAAAATATACATGAATGAAAGACACTAAACATATGAAGAAATGTTTTAGAGTTAAAAAAAAGCCTGAGGCAAACCCAGAAGAATGTAGCCCCACAATGATTGTTAAGTAGAATTTTGGAGAGGAAAAAAAATAATAACTTGGCTACAAGGATTAGAAGAGTGACCAATATAATAGCTGAATCAAGTATTGAAAAATGAGATTAGAAATAAAAAAAATTAAAAGAGAATAAATAGTTTAGAATAGAAGATGAATAATCTTTCTAGGGAAGGAAACTCCCTGAAAAATAGGATAAACACATCTCAGTGACTCCATGAGACAACTCAAATTGTTAGAATAAGGATAAAAGGTTGAAAAAATAGAAAACAGATCAGGGAGACAGAGTTTTAAAATAATAAGAAAAGAGTGAATGGATTCAGAATTGTAGGTAGATTTCATTATGATGCTTGTGAAAGAGGGAAGGTATAGCTAAAATATATTTTGGGGGAATTTCTTTTGAATCTATAGAAATTTAGAAACTTAAGCTAGCAAACCCTTTCACCTTTAACAGAGATCAATGACAGGGAGATGAGAAAGGAGGATGTGAGTCCAGAAAAGGAAGTTGCACTCCTCCCTACAGCATGTCATCAAAAGACGAACCATTAGGAAACATTTCATTTAGTCAGGAGTAGAGAGAGATATATAATATAGCCAAAGAAGGAAATACAGTCACCAGGGGAAAGACGCTGCTTATAAAAGCATAACCTTTAATAGCGGAAAATAGAGTCAGCCTTAAAAAGGGCTTCCAGGACTCAGTGTTGGAGGTCACTTTTTGACATATGTGTATCCTCCACATGTATTTCACTTCCCCTGTAGTCTAACTTTAAAACCACATTTACCATGGATTCTTTGTGCATTTGTGGGAGAATGAGTTCTAGGATTTTGAGGAAATTATTTCATACCATCTAATATTACTTTATCATCTTAGTAAGTGCCTTTGCTAAAAGATAATTAAGTCTATTGGGTATATGCTAATGGAAAACTCATTAGTGAAGGCTTAGGAGCTGCCACCAACAGGGTTACCATCATTATCATTCCTTTTATTATCATTATTATAAAAAGAGTATCTTCCTACAAAGTTCCCCCCTAGATTCCTGAGAATAGATGTGGCACTTCTCTATTAGATTTTATTCTCCTTGAAAGCAGGGACTGTGTTGGCAATTAGGTGGTACAGAGGATAGAGCACCAAGCCTGGAGTTAGAAAGATCTGAGTTCATTAATTGCTCATGAGTAGGACGAGCTAACATAATAAAAATGACGATCATTCCCAAATTAATCTATTTATTTAGTGCCATACCTATCAAACTACTAAAAAAACTTTTTTACTGAATTAGAAAAAAAATATAACAAAGTTCATCTGGAAGAACAAAAGATCAAGAATATCAAAGGAAATAATGAAAAAAAATGTGAAGGAAGGTGGCCTACCAGTACCAGATCATAAACTGTACTACAAAGCAGTGGTCATCAAAACAATATGGTACTGGCTAAGAGAAAGAAGGGAGGATCAGTGGAATAGACTTGGGACAAGTGACCTCAGCAAGACAGTCTACAATAAACCCAAAGAGCCCAACTTTTGGGATAAAAATCCACTATGTGACAAAAACTGTTGGGAAAATTGGAAAACAATATGGGAGAGATTAGGTTTAGATCAATATCTCACACCCCACACCAATGGGTGAATGACTTGAATATAGAGAAGGAAACTATAAGAAAATTAGGCAAACACAGAATAATATATTTGTCAGATCTTTGGGAAAGGAAAGACTTTAAGACCAAGCAAGAATTAGAAAAAATTGCAAAATGTAAAATAAATAATTTTGATTACATTAAATTAAAAAGTTTCTGTACAAAAGACCCAATACAATCAAAATTAGAAGGAAAGCAACAAAGTGGGAAAAATCTTTATAAGTCTCTTATAATTAGAGAATTGCAAATCAAAACAATTCTGAGGTATCATCTCACATATAGCAGATTAGCTAACATGACTGCAAAGAAAAGTAACAAATGTTAGAGGGGAGGTGGCAAAATTGGGACATTAATGCATTGCTGTTTGAATTGTGAATTGATCCAACCATTCTGGATGCCAATTTGGAACTATGCCAAAAGAGTGCTAAAAGGCTGCCTGCCCTTTGATCCAGCCATACCACTGCTGGATTTATACCCCAAAGAGATCATAAAGAAAAAGACATGTTCAAAAATACTTATAACCTTGTTATTTGTGGTGGCAAAAAACTGGAAAATGAGGGTATGCCCTTCAATTGGGGAATGGCTGAACAAATTGTGGTATCTGCTGGTGATGGAATACTATTTTGCTCAAAGGAATAATGAACTAGAGGAATTCAATGTGAACTGGAATGACATCCAGGATGTGATGCAGAGTGAAAGGAGCAGAACCAGGAGAATATTATACATAGAGATGGATACACTTTGGTATAATCAAATGTAATGGACTTCTCTACTTGCAACAATGCAGTGATCCAGGGCAACTACAAGGGATCTACGAGAAAGAACAATGTCCACATTCAGAGGAAGAACTGTTGGAGTAGAAACACAGAAGGAAAACAACTGCCTGATCACATGGGAGGATGGGGATATAATTAGGGATACTGACTCAAAATGAGCACCCTAGAGCAGATATCAATTATATGGAAATAGGTCAATGACACATGTAAAATCCAGTGGAATTATGCATATGCTATGGGAGGGTGTGGGAGGAGAGGAGGGAGAGAACAAGAATCCTATAACCATGGCAAAATGTTCTAAATTGATTAATTGAATAAAGAATTTAAAGTTAAAAAATAGAAGATCTCTTATCCCTATTGCTCTCAATTTCCCCATCTCTGACTGAACTGGAGAAGGAAATGGCAAACTATACCATTATCTTTACTAAGAAATCCCAAAAGGGGTCATGAAAAGTTGAACATGACTAAAAAATGACTAAAATAACAAAAACTGCTAAGCATGATATTGCTAGGACCCAGCAGAGTGTTTTGCCTGTATAAACAATAGATACTTGCTGAATTGAATTCTGAATCACAATCAGTTTAACTTTTCTGATATTAACTTCAATACATTTAGATATAATATTAATATTAAACCTTGACCTTTATTTTATTTCTCATCTGTAATGCACCTTAGATATCTCCCATTAGATCCTTTTTTGTAGAATAGATAGATAGATAGACATAGTTAGATAGAAAAAGGTAGGTAGGTAGATAGATACATAGATAGATAGATAGATAGATAGATAGATAGATAGATAGATAGATAGATAGACAGACAGACACACAGACACACAGAAAGAAAGAAAGAAAGAAAAAAAGAAAGAAAGAAAGAAAGAAAGAAAGAAAGAAAGAAAGAAAGAAAGAAAGAAAGAAAGAAAGAAAGATAAGCAAGCAGGCAGGCAGGCAGGCAGTTTGGTAGATGATAGAAAGAAAGATAGAGAGGTAGAGAAAGAAACTCCTCTTGTCAAATATGGAGAGAATGACATAGATCCATCTCTATTTACACATAAATATATGCATGATCTAAATATTTACATATGTATTTATAGTCATACATGCATGTGTAGATGGCACCCTTATACATATAAGTATATTTGCATATTTTATCTTGCATACATAGACACATACATAAACATATGTATAGCTATACATATTGATATAATGTGTATATCCAGCAAATATGCAATCAATTGAACTTTACCAGTACATCTACACATATGTGTCTCTATTGCATGTTTATGCTGATATGCATGTAGTATATGGGTGTACGATATACATAACACCCAAATATAATTTCTACATGTATGTATACGTGTGTATATATGTAGATGTAGATCTTTCAAGAATTTTGTTTTGAATCCCCTACTGTGGTAAAAGGATGGGTTTTTTAAATATTACTTTGTCATTAATAATGGTACCTATCTGAGACAGCTTTAAAATTCCATAATTTTAATGTAACGCTAATATGTTGGAGGTGCATTTGGTGTGTTCTTGTTATAATCATAGTAGGTATTGTTACCAGCTGTTGGAATTACACCTTGTCATTAATGGCGGTGTAGTACAAATTAGAGCTGAGTCTTTAAGGTTCCATCCTGAAAGCCACCACTCCCACTTCAGTGTATGAAACGATCGAGGCAATAGAAGAAGAAAGAATGAATTAGGATGAACCTGGAGGTCCATATGCTGTCTACAAATCAGGCCTATTAGCTTTGCTTACCTTCTGGCTCAAATATCGTTTGTGAACCATCTTTACTGCCAAAGAAAGATAAAAAGTGTACATTAAAAATACATTATACCTTATCTCAGGGAAACAGGTGAAAAAGCTTTCTACCTTTAAACAGGCTGTAACTTCTTATTGCATATATTTAACTGGGATTCTCAGTACTAACATAAGCAATATGAAATAGCCACTTGTTTCCTGCCCAGTGTTTGCCAGCTGCTTGACTGATCCCATCTTCATTTCTTTCCTCAAGATGTGACTACTGGAATTTAATTACACTGCCAAATTATTAAAGCAAAGGGATTATGAGGTTATAGTTAATAAACTATTCTCCTGGCTGTCTTAACAGCTGGCTTCCTGGAAAATGGTTCCCTCCTGGAAGACCAGAAGAAGGGAGATAACATGCTTACCTGAGGATTCTGCTGAACTGCTTTTTATTAGGGTGGTCCTGGTTGTGCAATAATATTAATCCATAGAATCGACAAGAACCAAGACTGTAAAATAAATTTAGAGGTGATTTTTTTCTCTTTGGAGGACACCAACTAACTCACTTTAATCTTTCTGCCCTTTTTTGTTTTTCAAATAGTGATTCTGATGATGAAAGAAACAAGGATTTTTAGTTTATCTTGTGGATTATGAATACAAAGAATTTTATATTTAATTTATAAAAGAATTTAAAGTTAGTAGGAGCTATAGAAATGATCGAGTCTAATTTTGCATTTTACCTATAAGGAAGCTATCCTTTTATCCTTAAGGAGTTTTGAAAAGCAATAAATAGAATAAGATTATTTCCTGTGCTGTGTGCTTTCCCCGCTTTAAAATGTTATCCCATCTGTTTTGGAGTCAGTATCACGGTCAGCTTTTGTTAACTGCCAGATCCTCTTCTCAATGTTGAAACTCCAAATTATTTTCACAATGTTTCATTGACTTGTTTCAATCTGCAAAGGTACTTGCTTCCTACTTTTATATTTTGGTTTCCTCCAGAGCTATAGATTACAATCCAAAACTGCATTCTCAAACTGTACTATATTCTCAACCTGTACATATTCTTATAAATCCTTCACAAGAAACCCAAAAATGTGCCAGCAGAACTTCTAGAATTCTTAAAATTCTATGGTTATCAATGACACAGATAGGCTATCTGTCATGTCATGTTCTCATTACATAAGCAGTCCACCTCCTCTTCTCCACAATCCATTCCTTTAACAATATCTTTTATTCCTTGAAAATATGCTGTGGTCTAAACCTACCTTATGTCTAATCATCGCTCTTTGGATATCCTGCAATTTTGAGTCATCAGAGATTATCTCAGCTAAAAATTCATAATGACATATAATCAGGTTTTTAAATCAGGTTTAAGATTTAGAGGATGTCCCTCCAGGGCATCATTTTTATCCTTGGTATGGATAAGTTGTCTGAAGAAGACAAGTTGACAGTGTCTCATTCCTGGAAAATCCAGGATTTCTTGTCACAGTCCTTTCAGGTTACTAAGGCATTCAGGGGACATGTGGGGAAGCTTGTACCCCTGAAAGAAGCCATTAATGGATTCCAACAGATCTTGGCAGGATAGTATGACCATCTCCCAGAGAAGGCCTTTTATATTGTAGGATCCATTGAAGAAGCTGTGACAAAAGCTGAAAAAACTGGCTGAAGAGCACTCATTGAAAGGGTCATCTGCATCTGCCACACTACCCCATCCTCTGATTTCAGTTTTCTGAGCAGAACTAAACAAGAACTTTATTGGGAAAGCTGTGTACTGTCTGAAGAATATTTAAATTTTGAATGAAATTTACATTTCACAGCACCCCCTAAAAATATAGATATTTCCTACAAAGAAAGAACTGATGGACTCTGGGAACAAATTGAAACACCTTTTTTTTGCTTTCTTTATTTTTCTTGCTTTAAAGAAACGTAGCTAATGTGGACAAATATTTTTCATGATTTTATA
Organism: Gracilinanus agilis; assembly: GCF_016433145.1. NCBI lineage: Eukaryota > Metazoa > Chordata > Mammalia > Didelphimorphia > Didelphidae > Gracilinanus > Gracilinanus agilis. The sequence goes on from NC_058131.1 coordinate 495,831,450, forward strand.
TGTATAATGAGTATTATATTCCTTGCTTTCTCAATTAGTCAGAGAGGAAATTATGGGAGGTAGAGAATTTAGAAATGAAAATAAAAAGAAAAGAAGAGCCAACAAAAAAGCTAAAAGATATTTGAAAATGCTTATAATTACTAATGAAAATCAATGAAGGAGTTCTATAGAGATTACTCGTTATGCATGACATTGTATTGACTACATAAGGAATAAACTTTGTAAAACTCCCTTAATAAGAGGCACAACCTACATAAAATTCAAGTAAATGAAGAATGCCTATTTGCCATGACTATAATAGTTATCAGGATATTTTTATTGGATAAACAGATGGAAAATGGAAGGGAGGGTCAGAATTGAATAAGAGGAAGAGAGAGGAGAGGCTTGCATTTTGCAAATTGAATGGCACTTCCTGTTTCTTCCCTGATAAAATATATTTTTAATAGAAATATTCATTTGATGATATTATAGGATTATGAATCAGAGTCCATGCAAGAATGTTTTATCTTTTTTTCTCTTTTTGACTTGATACATTATATATAGCAAAAACCTGGTAGCATAGATGACTGAAAATTGAGGTCTGTTCTGAAATCTGTATCATTGTATCTCATATAAGATCTCATAACCAAATCTTCATATTTCAGGAAGTTAAATCAACATATGGACAGACAGCAATTTATTTCTGACCTATGATTAGAACTATCTATTTACAGAAGGATGTGAAATCACAGTTGTCCTGAGCAGTAAGGCATGGATAGATTGTGACCTGCATTATTGATGAAGTACTGACATTTGCTGAGATCATAGATGCATTGGAACATTGGTCAGAATTGCTGGGTTTCAGCAATGAGCTCACCAAAATAATATTATTAAGCAACATTATCCTGGTTAGGGGAAGTTTGGGGGTTATAGGGCAAAGAAAGTCCTATTCTTCAGAATCCTTTACTTTCTACAAAGGAAAATTTACAGAAACATAATAATAAAGCTTAGGTTTTAGTCAGAGGGCCTGAATTCTAAGACTGTTTATAGAATGTATTAAGTGTGTGTGTGTGTGTGTGTGTGTGTGTGTGTGAGAGAGAGAGAGAGAGACAGACAGACAGACAGACAGACACAGACACACAGACACACAGACACACAGAGACATAAACAGAGAGACAGAGACAGACATACAGAGACAGAGACAGAAACAAATATAGACAGACAGATAAACAGTGTTTTGGAAAGTAACAATCTCAATCTCAGTCTTAATATTTAAAATGTAATTAATGATGCTTGTTTTAGTTACGTCTAGTTAGTCTCTAAGTAACCTTTAGTTAGTCTCTAAGTAAAGAGCTTTGGAAATCCTAAATCCTTTAAATAAATGTAAACCTTGACATTATTTTAACTTTAGACTCCTTGTTTTACAGATGAGGAAACTGGAATTTACAGATTTGAAGACGACTATATAAAGTTTAGTTAGGGAGCTAGTTAAAAATTGGAATGTCACAATTCCTAGTTCAGTGTTGTACACATAAATTGACCTATGCCCAGACTTGAAACTTGGCACAGTAGGTGGAAGGTGATCAGCCTGCACTCCAATGTATCCAGTTTTACTTCCAAATCTCCCCTATTCTATGAAAATTTACTTTCTCTGCCTTCCTTCCAAGTTGTTTTCCAAAGGAAAGCCCCCTCACTCAGTCTCCTTGTTAATTTTGTGACTCCTGTCATTTAGAGGCCATTTTTAAAGGTTGGTTTGAGAGGATTCTCAGAGAAGGTCCAGCTTTTGCTGCTACTAAGCTGCCATCTTGGCTCTACCCCATTATTTGGAGTTTTTAGAGAACTATGAAACATACTTTTTATTACTCAATGAAATAGAGCTAATGCCAATTGATGGAACCTATATAGCAGTGATTCCCAAAGTGGGTGCTACCACCCCCTGGTGGGTACTGCAGCAATTCGGGGAGGGGGGTGATGGTACAGGTGCATTTATCTTTCCTATTCATTGCTAATGAAATTTAAAAAAAAATTAATTTCCAGGGGTCTAAGTAATATTTTTTCTGGAAAGGGGGTGGTAGGCCAAAAAAGTTTGGGAACCACTGCTATATAGGGATAAAGTTCAGTTTGACATAAGGAACAATTTTAAAATAGAGCTACCCTATAATGGTGAAACTAAATAGTAGTAACTAAAGTAGCATTAGCTGTGGGATCTTTAAAGCCAGAGACAGAATGGGGACCTGATAACTAATCAGAAAGAGATTACAAGGTACCTTTGTGCTAACACTGAATGCAAGGCCAGATGTTGTTTGGCAACTTCTTTATCACCACTTCCAAATCAAATTTCAAGGACAGAGAAGTGCACTTTCAGTCAAGAGGAATTGGAAGTACTGAGAGACAGTATCATTTTTGTCCCCAAGGGTTCAAGGACACTGAAGAACAATATCATTTCCAGTGCTAAGAAAGGAGAGAATCTTCTTGGGTAAGGACAAAATTACAGATCAAGAGGGCAATGATTATACCTCTCCCCAGATCACACCACCTGGGAAGCACCAAAAATTTCTAAAAAACCTAGAACTCTGTCTGAAAACAGTAGTGCTAAAAAAAGGCTAAAGCTTGAAACAAAGACCTTTCCCTCACCACATTCCAAACATATAGCCCAATATGAATATAAAGTTCCAATACAAAAAAAAATAGATTGGAAAAATGAGCAAGCAACAACAACAAAGAACTTGACTCTAAAAATCAATTATGGTGACCAGGAAGATCAAGATACAAATGCAGAAGACAATGAAATCAAATTGTTCCTAATAAAGCCTCAAAGAAAAATGTGAATTGGACCAAAACCTAGAAAGAATTTCTTTAAGAGCTAAAAATGATTTTAAAATCAAATAAGAGTAGTAGAGGAAAAATTGGGTAAAAGCAAAGAAAACAATTTTGACCTGGAAAATCAAGAAGAGATAACTTGAGAATCATTGGACTACCTGAAGTCCATGATCAAAGGAAGAGCTTAGATGTCACATTTTAAGAAATTATCAAAGAAAATTGCCAAGATATCTCAGAACCAGCAGGTAAAATAGAAATCTAGTGAATTCACTAATGATCAACTGACTATCAATAACTGTGAAATGGTTGACCATGTTATAGATATGATTGTAATGGAAAACTATTATGTTTTGAGAAATAATGAGCAAGTTTCTTTCAGAAAAACCTGGGAAAATATGACCTGATGCAAAGTTAAGTGCATAGAAGTAGGAGAATATTGCATATAGTAACAGCAATAGCATAATGATGATTAATCATTAAAAATAGTTACTCTGATCAAGAAAATTCCAAAATACCCATCATGGAAAATGCTACTCACCTCCAGAGAGAGAACTGAGGAATTCTGAATGCAGTTTGAAATGAATTTTTTTTATTTTCTTTCTTTCTTTCTTTTTATTATATATTTTGTGTTTTCTTCTGCATCATGACTAATATGGAAATGTTTTATATGACTTCACTTGTATAATTTATACCAAATTGCTTGGCTCCTCAAGGTGTTTGGAACATTGAGTGGAAAGGAGAGAATTTGAAGCTTTAAAAATTTTAAATGATTGTTAAAATTTTTTTGAATGTAATTGACAAATATTTAACGATTTTTAAAAAGATGACTATTGTGATAATTCAGGTGAGAGGTAATCAAATCCTGAACTGTCATATTGTAAGTGGAGAGACATTGAGAAAAGAATAGTTGGGAGAGAGGTTTTAGGAATAATTTTATTTTGACAAGACAGCTTTTTTTTATATATGGAAGATGATAGAGAATGAAGAGTTGAGGTTGTGGATCTAGATAACTGAAGGATGGAAGTGTCTTAACAGAAAAGGGAATTTGAAAATGACTCAGTTTTGGGTATAATATGGAAAAAAAGTTCTGTTTGAGGCATGCAGAGTTTAAAATACTTCCGGATAATTAATTTGGAGATGTTCATTGCACAGTTGGTAATGTGAGACTGTTGCTGAGGAGGGATATCAGAACTAGATATATGGATTTTGGAGGTATCTAAGCAAAGATATGATTATTAAATAAATGAAAAGTGATTATATCACAAAGATGAAGGATGTTGTAAAAGAAGACTTTTTTTTTTTACACTTTTAAACCCTTAACTTCTGTGTATTGGCTCGTAGGTGGAAGAGTGGTAAAGGTGGGCAATGGGGGTCAAGTGACTTGCCCAGGGTCACGCAGCCGGGAAGTGTCTGAAGCCGGATTTGAACCTAGGACCTCCCATCTCTAGGCCTGACTCTCAAACAAATGAGGTACCCAGCTGCCCCCTAAAATAAGACTCTTAAGGCAGATCAAGGTTTAGGTGACAGGATATGGATGATGCTAAGGATACTAAGCAAAGGAGACCAAGGAGACATTGTTCCCAGGTCCCCAGGCTCATAAGCCAGGAGTCATACTGGGCCTCTCATTATCTTTCACCATCTCCTCTCACACATATAATCTCTTGTCAAAGTCAGTTAATTTCAACTTTTCAACATTTTAAAAATACTCTCTTTTGTCTCTTCTGAAATTGCTACCACAACTAGTTCAGGCCTTCATGCCTGCACTATTTCAATAACATGCTAATGGTTCTACATTCCTTAATTCTCTCCCTAATCCAATATATCTTCTTTTTAGGAAACAAAATGATTTTTTATAAAAGGTAAGTCTGACTATGCCAGCCCTTAATCAAGAAACTATGGTAGTTTCCTAACATCTCCAGGATTAAATAAGTATCAGGAGGTTGGAGGATAGAGAATGTGATGCAGAGAAAGAAAGAAAGAAAGAAAGAAAGAAAGAAAGAAAGAAAGAAAGAAAGAAAGAAAGAAAGAAAGAAAGAAAGAAAGAAAGAAAGAAAGAAAGAAAGAAAGAAAG